>NC_068946.1:43480974-43788046 GCF_026419915.1 Harpia harpyja
TCCTCCTTGGATGACAGACCGTCCTGTGTGCCAAGACCCAAGGAGAAGCTAGCAAAGGGTTACCTGACACTCAGTAGTAGTGCATTAGTTTTCAAATAACTGGATTTCTGTGGTCTGCCAGTGTTGGTTGATACACCTGGAGAGCAGCATGCCTCTCCTGAGGTGCACTGGGAGAGGCTTATTCTGTGGATATGATGATTTGGCATTTCCCATGGGATGGTCCACTTGGGGGCATGTTTGCCAAAAGTCCTGTGAGGTCCTGGAATAATTACTATTATGGAGATCATTTTAGAGTGAAGCAGGTGCTGTGAGGTGACATTTGAGGTTGGGTGGAGTTGAGATGCCTGATTAATTGCTATAGTTAATTAAATCCACCTCTGAAAGTGGAGAGAGGTGGAGATGCTGGCTGAGGCAGCATGGGAGTGCAGCATTGCAAACTGTGCTCAGGTGAGCTCCAAAAGGTTGGAGCTTGCTTGATGTTGGTGTGTCCTTGTAGAGGCAAATCTCTCTCCAAAATCCAGTGGTTATTGGGCCTGGATACCTTGTAGGATGGCATTAAGCTTCATATCATTTTGTACATGTGAATCCAACCCAGTTTAGTAGTTGCTGTAGGAAAGTGAGTTAAATCAACGGGTGCCTGGTGGCTGCTCTCTGCAGGAACGTCCATTGTGGCACCCACATTGCAAACCAGACTCACTACTGTGAGCTGTGGGACTCGGCAGAGCTCAGAGCTGCAGATGCTGAACTTCTGCTCTCACCTCGTGTGAGAAACTCAGCCCTGCAGGTCAAGACTGGGCTGAGATAGCCTGGCAGCGAAGGTGCCCATAGATAAAAAGATCACATTTTTCATCAGCTCTGCCAAAATGATTCCTTTCACCCTGCGATAATTCTCTAAAGTATTTTTACAGCTACACTTTAGAGAGATGCAAATTAGGTGATTTGTGTGTCTGCAACTAATGACCTTTGCACTGAAGTGGTACCAGGAGCAGCACAGATACCGTCAGCTCTGCTGGTGAGCTGAATGCAGCTCCGACAACGACGACGACAGGAGCCCTGGCAACCTGCCCTGCTCTCCCTCGGGCAAGGAAGAGCCACCTGGTGATTAAAGCAGGGCTGGGACCCAGGAGGTCAGCCTCTTACTCCCAGCTCTGCCCCACATTGCTTCTGTGGCCTGGGGGTGACTGCTCAGAGGAGCAACCTGCTGGCGTGGTTGCTCCCAGACCGATTTCAGTCCAGGCGAGCTGTGCTAACCAAAAGCATTTGCTTGAGCGGTGTCAGTGGGTGGACCAGGGGTGCTGGTGCAAGCAGCTCAGCTGGTGAGAAGGTGGGACACAGCTGGAGGCACAGCTGGGTTTGGGAGGACTCAGAGTCACATTTGCAAATAGGGGGAAGCTGCTTCCTTTCTCTCCCCTCCCCTTGATAAACAAAAAAATCCCCCAAGCTGTTAGTTATTTCAGTGAATTACACCTGGGATTAACCTGTGCTGTTGGCTTCACTTATCTTTGTGCAAGGCAAGCAGGAGCACTGAGGCCGTCCCCAGGAGCTGGGAATGAAGAATTGCTGCGCTATGTGGCATATTCCAAGGGCAATGGAAGAGAAAGACTTTGTGTTATTCCTTGCAGATGTAGCAACTCTGAAAGTACCAGGAAGCTTGCCCCAGTTTCTTGGTATGCTGTAATCCCACGGAGGTGTTTGCGATAGCAGCTTTGATCGTGCAGTACCTCTGACCTCTTCAGACCAGGGCGCTGGAACAGATTCAGCCCAGGATGGCTCCGCTGGTTGAGGGGAAAGGCCAGACAGCCTGGGGACAGAGGGAGGAAAAATGTTCACTGGGACAACTGGCGTCTGGACTGATATGCTTTCTTTAGTCTTGGAAAAGGTTCAGCAGGCTTAGCTTCTCTTGAGACAAACACTCCTTAGAAAAATAAGTTCAACTACGGGAAAGTGCCCAGACATCACATTTTCAAAACAGAATGTTTCCATTTGCTTTCATGCATTCACAACATTTTAGTCAGGCTGTCTGAAACTGTAACTGTGCTGTTACAGCAGGAGACTCGGGACTCTCTATCTTACTGTATAGTCCCCGTGTTTGCTCTAGGTATATCTTAGGAAACAGTCAGAGGCTGGGGTCCCTTTCATGAATCGCTTACTGGTCTAAATGACAGATGTGATAAATGAAGATATAACAGACATCAGAAAAGGGCGGAGTGGGATATTACAGCTTGTGGATTTGTGGTTTCTGAGTTTAGATGCACCTATATTTTATTGGGTCCCCTGTTTATACCAACACGGGAGGCCAGATTCTCATGCTGTGTGAACGACGAGCTCAGCGCAGGGCCTGCTCTTTGATGTTTGTAGGCAAAGGGATTTCTCAGGAGCAGTTTGAATGAGGTGAGGGGCTGATGTGTGCTGACTAGAGCTTGGAAAGCTGTTCCAAGCATGAGAGAAGGTGTGGGAGATGGTGCAGAAATGCCTCTCTGATGAGGGAATGAAGGGGAATGCAAGGTCAGTGCTGCAGGACTCGCTGGGGGGTGGGTCGGGTCACATGTGGGACCGTGGGCAAATCCATTAACTGCTCTGTGCTTAAGCTTTACTGCTGTAAAGCAGGGCTGGTAATGCAATATACTTGGCTCCTGTGGTAACTCACAGTTGATAACAGCGATGTCCAGAGTAAACACAGCTAAGCCTGGATCTGGGTATGCATTTGGGTTTGTGCTGTTCTTTCTTTCCGATGCTTTTAGAAATCCTGTCGAAGTCAAGGGGCTATGAGAAACCAGGCTTTCTATCAGCATCCAGAGGCTGAAATCCCAGCAGAAGACCAGTTATTGTATTATTCTACTTCATTAAGTACCTCCTTGAGGGGTTAAAGTAGCCTGTGAAAACGTGTTATCGCAAGCAGTGGAGTGTCTTATAGCCCTTTGGGAAAAGGAACGATACGCTATCTGTACACTTCAAGATCCATTCGTAGTGGCAGCCACATAGATTGCACCCCCTTCCCCCCAGCCCTCTGCTCATCGTAGTACCTGGGCACTTCAGATATTGCAGATAACTCTCTTCGCTCCAAAGAAGGAGAATTTCCCAAGTAGTGCAAGTTTAGTACTGCCTGGAAGAGAGTCTCACATACAGCAGCTTGTACATCTTCAGCCCTGGACCTACGTAGGTCAAAACTCAGACACTGGTTGAACAGGAATATATGTTCTGTTGCCCCTGTAGCCAGAGAGTGAAAAATAATTTCAAACTCTTGCATCCACACAGAAAGGTGGTTTTTGTACTGACTGCTTTACTGCTGCTGGGATGTGTATGGGTTAGTGCGTGTTGGGCTGTACGCTATACTTTCCTGGTGGTTCCTGTCCCAAAATAAGCACTGCTTCAAGTTACCACTTTCCATGGAGTTCCAAGCAATAAGTGCAGGGAACTTGTTTTCAGGACAATGGAAAATTTAAATGTGAGTTCAGGAGTTTGTAGGGTTATAGATCCTGTCCTGTCAGATTCAATACCAGAGGGTGTAAAATATGTCAGATAATTCATCGGCTGTTAGGATTAGATAACATAACTTAATTAAGGTACAGTTTTGCTGAAAAACATGCATTAAGACAGGAATAATGCCATTACTAAATACCATGTAGCAACACGTAGATGTCTTTTCTAGAACAATGGAAGAATAAAGACATCAAAATGGATAAATCTTTTCACATATTGCTAAAGATGATCAAATAATTTATGGCAAAATCTAGCTTTGTCTTTTTCCAGTTTTAAATCCTTCATAATCCTGCCCTTGCTTCTATTTGCAACTTGCTAGTGTTTGCCAAATTGCTTCTGAACAATTTTCAGCCGACGAGTTGCTCATGAGGCCTCTGCTCTGTAACTAGCTGGTATTTGTTCATGATGTGCTTGACTGGCTGCTGAAGTCAGTCTGCACTCTTTTTCTTTCTGAGTGAACGGCTTAAACTTTTTGAGCACACAGGAATAATGGAGCAATACACATTTAAACTGCGTCATTTGATAATTTATATTAAAGTCATGAAGTCTTTGGGTTTGGGACTGCTTTCATAGGCAGTGATCCAGGCAATCCAAAAAGGGAATAGTATGACTGGACTGGTAGCAGCAGGCAGATTTCATTGACTTTCCCTTCCCCCTTCCTCAGTTCTTTGTATTATTTAACTTGATGAAAAAAAGTATTTGAGCTTCTGGTTCTTGTTCGTAGTGAGTGCGAGGTGCCTGAGTGTGATGGCTGACCTTTCTGCTGGGTTCTTGCATGGATTTGGGTTGGTCGCTGCCTTCCTGCCTGTACTGCTAAAGTAGCACTGCCTGATCCCCTATGGCTGTACGGCTGGTCCCCTCTTCACAAGCTTGTCTTGGAAGGAGTGGAGGTGGCCTGAAACAGATTGAACTAACAGCGGAGTACAGTGGACAATTGGGATACCTATGCTTGAGCTTGGTCCCGGGACTCCTTTAACACTGTAGGTATAACCTATGTGACTTGATGGACAGCTAAGGAATTGATTCTTCCCTATCTTGGAGAAGTGGGGGGGGGGGGGGATATCATTATTTGGGAGCTGGTTTAATAACAGATTTTTTTTTTTTTAATGGGCAAAAGCAATTAAGTAAACCAGAAAACATTATGTATGGACTAAGTGTAGCCTTCAGGATACCCAATGTTACAGTGTTTCCCCAAGTAGAGGTTGGATATGGGTAAAAGGGAAGGAAAGTGCAACTTCTGGGGCAGTGAAAACCTTGAGGTGGCTCAAGAAGAAAGGATATGTAGGATCTCTTGGCCAGTAGGTCACCTCTGTGCTGTCATGAGTAGCAGACTAATGTGTGTGAAGAATATGCTTATTTATATCTGTGGTTTTACCAGAGGGGGTTGTCAGATTATACTTGATAAAGCTTGAAAATGTTTCTGCATTTATGGCACTCTTGATTTGCTGAAAGGAACAGCCAAGCAAATAACTGATGACTGATTTTTGCCGCCTTGTGCAAAAATATGTCTAAGAGCATGATTTCAGCAGACTTCCCTACCACTGCAAGTGAGATCAACATCAGTATTGCAGACTTTTGGGGTGAGGGAGAAATTTTGCTTCGAAGTGAGAGAAGAGGAAGGAGGAAAATGATCATTTAAGTATGTTTTAATGGAAGATAACTGTATCTGCTTGTATTTTATCTTGCCTTTCTATTGACTTACATCCCTCGCTTTGTTTACCTTTGTTCTTAAGAGGAACAAGGCAGTGATTCATCACCAATATGCAGGGATACCTCACTTTGCATTTGTATGGTATTGTCTGTCCAAGTGGCTCAAAGGCCTTTACAGACTTTAAGGGCTGTGTCTTTAGCTGGTATAGCAGAGTTATGCTGACACCCTCTAAAAATCTGATCCTATCTCAATTCCCTTTCTGTCTGCATATTTTAACTTGACATACCTTAATATTACAGATGCAAAACTGCACCCCCCCCCCCCCCAACTTCCTCCACCCAAACCCAACAAGAGCACAATTTGCTCATGGATGAATTCTCCTTAACTACTTCTTTTAGAGCTGTGGAAGCACCTGTTTCTCTATTCTATAGGAGTTCCTTGTTCCTATAGTTTTACATATCTGTACTGAAATGCACTGTTTGAATAAATCCAGGTTATCAACTGATGTGAATTATTTTGTACAGCAGCCCTGCATTTACTGTTGTTTACTATCTGTCAGTCCCGGGGGGGGTGGGTGGTGGGTGGTGTCTTGTGCATTTTTATGATGGTTTATCTTGTACATCATAATTTTATGTTAGTGAAAGTTTCAATGCTGGATGTGCGTTCAGATATAGAGAACTGCTCAGAACTCTGTTCTGTGGTTGCTTTCTGTACCATAGCTAATTATACATTAGCTGGGAAATGCGTGCTACTGATAGTTACACTGTTACAACTTTCTAATGTCAAAACGTCACATTGGACCAAGTGCTGCAAAAACCATGCTTCTCTGCAAGTAGCTATATTGATCTTGTCACCTCTGCAAAGAATTTATATACCTTATATATATGTGTGTATATGTATGTGGAAAATCTTGTATTTGTGTGTGTTTGTATATAACTGTTTTCAATTAAATCATATTGACAGGTGTTGATTCAAATCATAACCTGAATTTTTTATTAGCTGAATCTCTATCAAGTTTAGTGGGCTTTTTGTTTGTTTTCACTCAGCCCATGTTACTCTGAATAATCTACAGGTTTATTGGCTACCCTCCTTGAATATTTATCTCTTTGTGCACTTAATTATCCTTATTTTGGGGATCTTCTGGAACCAGTCTGATGTTCCAACCTTTAAAAAATATTAACAAAAGAACATTAGTAAGATATATATTTTTCAGGTAGCTAGCTTTAGTATTTTTAGTACAAGTTATCTGGACCTATTTACTAACAAGCATCGTTTAATGGTTTTTAATGATAAATATTCTTCACTGCTAATAGAAAAAACTGGAAATCTTCATTACTAATGGAAAGTACTTCATCTGTGTGGTTCACGTACGTAAGAACAAACTGTAGGAACATTATCGGCTGGTTGTTACAGGGAGATAGTAAAATTGTCAGTAACACAGCAGAAATGGTTTTGACTTCTTTTTAGGAAGAAACGTTGGCTTTATGGCCTCCTAATCAGATCCTCATAACCTCAAACTTTCCTTCATGCCTTTTGCATCTAGCTCTTTCTTCCCACTCAGCATTATCCTTGTCTTTTGAAGCAAAACTTTATTGGTACTACTGGCTGTGGAGCTGCCTGCACTGATGCTGAATGAGTTTGGGTCAAAATAGTCCTTTTGGTGACTGCTGACATGCAGTTTGCCAACTAGTTCATTTTGAACCCTCAAAAACATAGTAAACACAAAATAGAGATTCCTCATGCATAGGTTCTCATGCATAAGTGTTATGTGAAATTATCTGTAATTTTCAGGAACGTCTCATTACAAACTGGGGGGTTTCCAGCAAACTGGAGTCATGTGTAATGCAGTTTTTATTTCTGCACGTTAAGCAAGTGTTCAAGGATTAAATCATCCTGCTCCCTGATGTGATTTGGTGGTCTAAACCAAACATGGATTAATATTCCCCCACCTGGGCTTTTACATTTCCCTGAAGTCTTATATAAGCTGTGTAATACAACGGGATGCTGTGTCACTTATTCCAAAGGTATCATCACCAGTGGAGACTTGCCAGGTGACTTCATCCTCCCACTCAGTTTTGCCTCTGTCTCACGGTTGTGTTTCGGGGAGGGAGCATACCAGCCTGTTGTCCTTGTGGACCTCGCTGAATTTTCTTTCCATGTTTCCTACTGTGGAGTCCTTGAGGATTACTTGCCCTTTTAGGAAAGCTGAAAGGCCTTTCATAGCTGCTTAATTCCTATCATAAAGATACCTTTTTTTCTCTGACTCCTCAATCTTTCTTTTCTGTTCACCTTAAGAAGGATTCCTTGGTATTTGCTTTGCTAAATATTGGATATTTCTAGCTGGTAGAAATGTCTCCTGATTCTTTTTCCTTGTGGTCACAAATCTGTTTCTTGTATCTCCAGTTCTTGTACCATCTGTCCTTCCCCCTGCAGCATGTGTGGCTGTAATTTGGGTAACTTATTGTCCAAGAAGTCTTTGTTATCTCAGATGCTGTGCATTAATGACGTTTGAGTTTTAGACTGTGTGTATCCTTCCTTTTAATGGACCAGGAGCGTATTTGGACCACTATCAGACTGGAAAACCTGAGCACAGCCAAGGCGCTACTAGAAACTCTTCCCGGCTCATCTGCTGTTTTCTTAAAGGAAACAGTGAGCCTCTCCTACCCAGGCTGTCCCCCAAATTGGTGGGTAACTGCAGCCCCTTCCCCAGAAATTCAAATACTCTTAATTTCAAAGATTCAGTGACATGATTTTGCAGAAGTGCTGGGTGAAGCATAAGTTCATTTCCCTTGGCACCACTTCTTAATGCATTTTTGTTCATCAATGTGTACAACTAATGTGAAGAGGCAATTCAGTCTCAGCAGTCATTCTACTGAGGGTGAAATACTGATAGGTACTTCATTTAATAAAATAATAATGCTGTGCAGCTGTACACTGTCTCTCCCACAAGGATCTCTAGGTACCTAAAAGAGTATTAAATAATTAAGCCTGACAATACCCCTGTATTTCATTAGTTCCATTTCACAGGTGGATTAGCAGAGGTTAAGTGACTTGACCAAGGTCAGGATCAGACCTTATTCCTGTAAGGGAAGCTGGTACGTGGGTGGATCAGCTGGTCCCGCGTTGGGTCTCTGTGACAACCTGGGGTCTGTGCACGGAGGCAGAGCCAAAGCCTGTGGCAGAGCAGGGAGGGAACCGGGGAATCCTGGCTCTGTTTTCTTAATTTGTTTCCAAATGTGCAGGCCTAGGATAATCCATACTAAATGCGGTGACAGGACTGAAGGGTTTGATTTGCTGAAGCCACAGAAATATATAACCTGGTGCCCAGGAGACCTGTAAGCATTTGTTTCACATCCACTGACATCTCCTGTCCAGTCGGCTCAGCAAGTCATGTTTTCGTAAAGTTATTTTGCACCATCTGTATTGAAAATGGCGACCTGGCCAATTACAATGGATTTTAAGTTTATTCTGTGAGAGAGTTTTAAAATGGAAAGAATCCAGCAGTGAGCCAGGGGGAGGAAATACCATATCTTTCCCAAGAAAAGTCAGGGTTTGATCCTGCAGGCAGCTGAAACGTGCCAAATTAGCTGGGTGCTGAGTGTTCAGCACCTTTTCAGAGATGCTCAGGACTTTGCAGAGTCAAAGCTCTGAGCTATAAGGTTAAGCATGAACATTAATGAAATGTTATCTCTCTACCAGATGGAACTAAGTGACAAGTACTCTGGCTGTCAAGCGCAGAAAATTGTGAATCTGTCGCACATCCCCTGACAACAGCGAGGCAATCTTCTTAAAACTGACTTATGCAATAGGAATTGCACTGCAGTGGGGTATCTCATTCACGTGGTCAGAAAGCTGACCTTTGGTGGGAACTATTCGCCCCTGGTTTTTGTTTTTTTGGTGGTGGTTTTTTTTTTGTTTGGTGGGGTTTGTTTTTTTTTTTTTTTGGTTGTGTGGGGTTTTGGTTTTTTTTTTGGTAGGATGCATCTAGCTTTCTGATCAGCTGCCACCTTGCAAATAATCCACTTAAGAGGATGTTTTTTCAATGCTAAAATAGCTACAAGCTAAGGCTCAACTTGCATAAAAATTACATGTATACTTGAAAACTTTACAACTGATGATTCCAGATAAGAGCAGATACTCCATTCTGATCAGCCTTCGGCTGAAAGGTGTAACCACTATGAGTCTTTTGCTGTCAATGAAACATCTTCCCTGTCTACCAGGATGCAACAAAAACATTATGTTACCATATCAGAGTGCAGCAGAATTTTCCTGGAGCCTTAAGGGATTGCCTCATATTTTACAGACTTAACTAACTGCTGATAAATGAACAACAACATATTTTTTTATATGTGCATACTCTACATGAATGATCATGTAGTATTATCATTTCATCCACAACTGAAATACCTTTTTTATAGAAGTGGAATGCAGAGCATAAGGGGAACGTATATGAGAACACTTACACATTTGAGGTGGGAATTGAGATGAAAAGTGGAGTCAGGACAATAAAACAAGGTTTCAAAGTGATGTCAAAATCTGACTGCATCTTTTTGGTCTAACCTTGTAGCTGCAAGCTGATAGCAAATAAAATGAGGTCATTCAGAGGAAACTGAAGTTCCTCTGGAAGTTTGGCTTCTTGTGGTTTTCAGAATAAATTTACCTTTACCATATAATTGACCTGCTGCTTCAATTCTCACCTGCTCTTGGAAAATGCCCTTGTCTGTTCCTTCAAAGAAGGGCTCATTTTATCATAAAGTTTAGATGAATGGTTGGAGTGGATTTTTTTTGTATAAAATATTCATTATGAACAAACTGTGAACTTGTGAATATGCATGATTCCCCTTTAATCTGTTTTTTGAGAAACATTTCCTTTCAAAAAAAAAAAAAAAAAAAAAGGCAAAAATGGGTCTGCTCAAACTGACCAACAAGACTTAAGTATCAGTTGCTGAACAATCTGCACACAAGCTGCCTACAGGCATGATTATTTTTCACGTAAAGAATTTGCTGAGTGACTTTGAAGAAAACCACAAACGTGACTGTGGACAACTCACAACGGACTGAAACTTGCTCAGTAAGTTAGGTGTTTCACTCTAACAAGAAAAGTGTCTCCAACTAATGGATCTTATGTGGTTAAGATAAGAGAAAAAGAGGATCGAAAAACTTGAGGATATACCAGAAAACTCCTACCATACCTGGGAATCATGTTCATTAGGTTTCCTTTCCCTACAGCAGAAGGGGAAGTGGTCATTGGGTTAATGCTTGGACAAGTGCATTTAGGTGGTAGCAGAGGTCAGCCACGTACTCGAGATGTGAACATTTCTTCATCAGGTAGTTGCTGGGACATTTTCAGAGATTGCTACCGCTTAAAATAATGGCAGCCTGTGGGATTCCCCTGCTGCCATCCAGGGTGTCCATGAAGTTGTATGGAAGTGTTGTGCTGAAGCCCCTCTTGTTGTCACTTTTGGGTGGTTAATCCTCTGTCCCAGTGGTAGACCTCCTTAAAATATTTGTGTGAGAAGTGGCTGTGGGGAATGGGAAACCCCCCCAAATTTCTTATCTCACAAAATTACTTGAGGAGCCAAGATGCGCCATATTTGCACAACCATGCTTAAGTTGATATACATATATCTCTTTCGTGCTACTCAGGAATGGAGTTGGGAGGGAAATACTGGGAAACTTGTCCCAAGTTCAGCTCACAACAGTGTTTAGCCAGGGTTGTTCCAGGTAGTGGTTACAACAAGAATGGCTTTCCAGGACTTGGTTAAGACAAAACAAGCGTGTTAGTGCTTTTTAGAAGGTTAAACTTCTGTCTGAGGTGGCCAAGCCTTGGAGATGTTGACCTTTGAGATACTACGGTATTTTGACGTTCATGACTTGTAGATACATGGAAACACTCTTTGAGAGAATAGTAGGGAGAGGTTTATAATCCTCTTCATAAATTATCTCCTTGTGTTACTTAATTCTTCTCCCCTAACACGTATTTTATTGTATGACGAAGGTATAGTGTTTCTCTAGATGCTGACCTGCTGGAAAAGATTTCTCACTTCTTTAGGTAGTTTCAGTTGAGGCAGTGAATAAGAGTGAAATATTCTGCTTATGCAATTGCTCCTGGTAATAAAACCTATGGTTCAAATGTATGCATTTACATTAATGAAAGAAGGTTGCATTGCAAGTAGCGGCAGCTTCCGCATTGGTCATAACTCACCACAGCCCCAGTTCAGCAAGTTTTAATTGGTGAGGCTTTAGCTTTCTCACAGGCAACTTCCAAACCATCTCATTAATTTCAGTAGATGTTTATGCTGTCAGGAGATACTGAGGTCTCAAGGAGGTACAACCCCGAACAAAAGACCCTTCTGGATGGATAGCTTGCAGCTTAGGTAAGCACAGGATAAGAGATAAGTGCTCCGATGTGATAGGACCAGAGATGTGTGAGAACAAAGTTTTGTTTTCCTTTTCCACAGCAAATGCGTAATTAAAAAAGAGAACCAAATCAGCTGACAAAGTCTGTGACTGTGAGCAGCGTGGGTCAAATCAATTATGTGGGAAATCAAAATGTTCCTTTGACTTCTGAGTGCTGGGCAGCCCTGTTCTGTTTCTGAAAGGCTCTGAAAGCTTTCTGGGATGAAGTCCTTCACAGTTACGGAAAAAGGATCACAGGAGCAGGTCTCCATCCTGCTTGCCAGACTCAGGGTGTGCCTCTCGTCCCCACCGCACCCATGTACTCTTGCCTTAAACTTCTGTGTCATGCTTGCAGTGAAGTGGGTGTCAGAGCTGGGGGAGGCAGGGATGTGCTGAAAAGCCATGCATGTTTGTGAAGTAGATACTCAAGGGATAGAAATTTCAATTTAAATAGGAAGGGAGAAGAGAAGCCACCCTGAGCATGCTGTAACAAGGGGAGGAAAGGAAGAGTTTTACTTCCAGAGTTCATCCGCTCTCTTCTCCAGCACATGACCAGGAGCCTTGCATTTGAAAGCTGTCCAAAAGCAGACGCTGTCAAAGGCTGCTGAAGCTTTGCATTACTGGGTTTTTGAGATGGCTCCTGTTGCTTAGTTTTGAAATGCAGCCAGTGCTGGGGTAGGTCGTGCAGTTGCGACATGCACATCATTTTTGAGCAGAATATTGACTACGTGCTGGAGAAATCCAGGCAGAGTGGAAGCTGGCTTGGGTATCTGTGCTTGCATCTCTGGGCTCATGAAAGTGAAAAATGAAATATTTGACTATCACAAACAGCTCCAACACAGTGATCTTCAAAAACGTGTTGCAGGAGCACTGCTTTGCTGCTGGCTGCGGGGAAAGGAGACTGCGCTTCTGGAAGCACCTCATCCTTTCCTTCCTCTCCCAATTGCATATTGACCCAGCTTAACTCTCTCTGGCAGGGTCAGGAAGCACATAAGTTCAGAAAGGCTACCTGCCAACTTTCATTTTTCATAGTTTAGTCATTCATGGTTTTCTGTGGAAGAAACGCCCTGTTTGGTTAGGAGGTAAACTTATTTTGGCAGGGAGGTAAATTCGCAATTCTCACTGTCAAATTATGGCTAAAAAGAAAGAGAAACCATTTTTGCATTCCAAGAATTAAACTCGTTAATGTATGTAGCATTACATTTTAGCAAAGTAATCACAGCTGAGCATCCAAAATGTTGTCTTGAATGCTCAAAAAATTTACTGAAAGTAGAAACGGAAAGGGCTCTGCAATGTCCTTTATAAGAGAAGCTGCTAGTAATTCTCATATTGGGTCAGCAATTCAAGATGTTAAAATTTTTTATTTATATATAAAAGATACATGCATATGTATGTGTGTGTGATTATAGGGAAAAAAAATCTCGTGATCAAAATTTTCAGTAGTTTTCCATATTTCAAGCCATACTGCTGCCTCAAATTGAGCATTTATAATATCCATTATCTGAAGTTTAGGCTTCTGAACAGCACTTATGTATACATAATGTGGTGGTTCTATGATATAAATATAAAAAAATACAGAAGTAATGCGTAGCTTTAAAAAAAAAAAAAGGGGGGGGGTGGGGCAGAAAGCCCAGCTCCTGGTTCCTATGCTGTTTTTGGAATTCCTGTGTGACTCTGTGCAAGTTCTTACACTGAAAAGAGGTCTCAGCTTTTGAGCCCCTTAGTCTTTGGAAGCAAGGCACTGAATATTGTATGGGTACTTTTTTGGCTTTAAATAGAAATGTGTAATAAACAGTACACACAAATTGGCAAATGTGAAGTTTTGTGAGGGCTGATTTCCAAGGCGGTTTTCAGATATCAAGTTGTTGGGGGAATGTTCTCATTGATACTTGGTATTTTGTGAACCTGAGAGGATCTGCCTAAAAACTGCTTTTGAGCAGCTGTTTGAGTAGGGATATGTGAGAACTCCTTAGGTTTCTGTATGTATGTATGTGTATATGTGTGTGAATTATTTATCAGGGAAGTTGAAATGGATGCTTCATTTTTGTTTAGTGTAATTAAGTCCCTAATATTAATATATAATCAAACATATTGCTTAGGGGTTGACTCTTCTGATTCTCAGCCTCAGCCTGAAGACATTGTCTCTTTCTTTCCTCCTTTTTTCTCATTAGTAGCTTAGATAGGCATGAAAAAAATCTTTTGAGCTTGAATAAGAGATCTTTGTTGTTGTTGTTCTTGTATAGTTCAAAAGCAGTTAATTTTTAAGACCTCAAACTTGGCACGTGGCCACTCTCAGCTGGCAAATACACCCTTGCTATTTTTGCTGTGTGTGATTTTTAGTTCATCTGGAAGCTGCTGCCGAACAACTTTAGTCTAATTCTCCTGCCCCTTGCCTCTTCCTATTGCTCTCCAAGTGCTCTCATGTGCTTCCACCCAGTTAATGAACCATCTGTAAAATGAAGGAGTAGCTCAATCCTTGATGTCTCTGCTCAATCCCCAGGCTGTAGTGGCAACTGTGGCGGCTGGCGGCTCGCGTGGTGATGACCGAGTCAGCTGGGCTGGCAGCACTGCACTTGCCTCCGACCCACCCTGAGCAATCATCCCATGGATAACGAAATTATAGGCACTGCAAGGCTAGTCCATTTTGGAGCCGTGCTCCCCGGGTGTAAGGTGATCTACCTCTTCACTGTTCCCCTCTGACATCCATTGGTAGAGGCAATTGCATCATTACAACCACATCATTTTGTCTGGCATTCAATCTGCAGTTTGGGAGAAGATTCTCATAGCTTCAGGTGTGTGAAAGTAGGAGCTGGCATGTTTTGTGAGCAGCAGGTGGGAGTTGTTCAGTGGGAAGGTTAGATGAGATGGTAATTGGGAGAGAGTCTTCAGGCTAGTTAACAGAGGCAGGAAAACTTCTGTGGATTTTCTTTTCTGTTTTAGAGCAGTTTAGGAAATGAAGGCAAATACGTCTCAAATTTGAAAGCAAAGGGTGGGAATGAGCTATCCAGTGGTAGAGAGTAAATACAATGAAGTCTGGTTTGGACAGTATGATTAAGCAGTTATTCTTCCCAACAGTCCTCTTTTAAAGCAAAGTTGGTGTGGTTTTTTGTTTGGTGGGGGTTTTTTTGGTGGGTGGGTTTTTTTGTTTGGGTGGGGTTTTTTTGGTTGTTGGGTGTGGTTTGTTTTTTTTTTTTAATCAATCTAGTATAATGCTATAAACTGTCTTTGGAAGTTTTCTAAATTAAACTTCTACAGAAAATGTAAAAGAAGCTTGTAAATCTTTCATCTTTTCCCCTTGTCTGTCCCCTTGTTTATAAGTAAAAAAGAAAATCTGCCTGGGAAAAGATGCAGAGAAATACTAAATGATTTTTGGTCCATCTCTAAAAGGAAACAGTATGTCCCTGAAACACTTCAAATGGCGTATCCCTCTCCTGTATCATCACACTTATTATATGTGATGTTACAATAGTATTTTGAAAATATAGTCAAATACTGTAGTGTATCACAAATGTATTGTTTGGTTTCACCAGGAGGAGTTTGGTAAGCAATTGATTCATTGCTGTGTATTAACTGTTAATGTGTCCGTTTCCAGAACAGAGTATTATCTGTACGTAGTCCACCCACGCTTCCTGGCATGCTTGGCCATGCTTACAGTCAAAGGTGACTGGAGAGCCAAAGTCCCTTTGAGATGGAAATACTGTGTAGGTGAGAGAGACAATATCCAGGAAGGACAGAAAAGTAGCCATTGAGCGGCAATGTACATTTTAAAAAAATAATAAAAATCTTGGAATGGGGGAGTTGCATGTTAATATTATTTTTGATCCTTCAGAGCTGTAAAAGCCCTAGGCAGGCCAGGGGAGTATGGAAATACAGGCACTTTCATGTTATGTGCATTACATATTTCTCACAAACGCAGAAGGGTGAGTTTGTACTGAATTGGTAGTAGATTGAATTAAGCAGACAGCACTGGCAGCGTAGCCATAACTTGCTGAGAGCGACAAAGCTGAAATTGGCAACTGCAAATTAAACACACCAAGGTTTTTGATATGGTTTTGTTTAAGATAACAAGTGAGACATCTGCAGAAACTGATGTGAATTGTCTAGATTCCCAGACACTTTTTGCATCAGTCAAAGTTTGGGAGTGTGTCTGTCTGCACATGCGATCTTTGCTACAAGTGTCTGGCACAATGTGATCCTCAGAAGCCGTCTCCACTCCATCTGCACTAGGGTCTTTGCTGATGTCATTAATTAGGAGGATTTTTTCAGTTTTAACAGGAAGATATGGAAAGGATGGAGTTTAGTCTTGCCGTGTGTAAATCCTGAAGACTGACTGCAAGTTTCTCAGTCCCTTCCCTGCATCCAAGATGGAAGGTTATGAAAATGATGTGGGTTGCAGTATTGCTGAAGCTTGGTTGATACTTGTATCTCTAATCGTCTTCTCATTGGACCTGTGTTCAGTGGTTCCTTTGCTTCCCTAGCTTTTGGCAGGGGTGGTAATGAACTGGTTGCAGCTCGGTGCCGAGCAGGTGATAACAATGAGGATTGTTCAGGAAGAATGGGTGGGACCTTCTGCCTGCCTCAGCTTGTATGATATATGTCCTATACTATTATATGACCTAAAGGCTTTCTCTCAGTCTGGAGGAGAGGAATCGAGCCATTTGAAATCAGCTACGTAGACAGCTGCTTGCTTTTAGACAAGCATGTATTTGTGGAGCTTTAGCTTTCTTCAACAGGAAATACAGACACAAAATAAAAATGGAGGCAAAGAAGTTCACAGTGGATCCATACATATGTTACGTATTTTTTTTAAGACAATTTGTGTCCATTTCTTCTCATCTACTGGTGGCAAAACAAAATCTTGATGAAAAGCTATTGGAGGAAAAGCAATTAGAAAGAGGGAAGAACCTGGAGATCAGAAAACGGGCAGGATGGGGGATGGATGGCAACTAGCAAACAAAGAGATGCAGAGTATTTTTGTCTTGGGACTTTTCTGATCTGCACTAAATATTATGTGGTCTTAAGTTGAATGAATTTTCAGTTAGGGTTGTTAAACTTGGCAGCGTGGGCTGCATGTTCAACAGGACAGATTTATGAACTTAACTCATGCGGGCGGTTAGACCTGTGTGCTGTTAGCTATGAGGGAGCCAGTAACCTTGGTACGAATCCTTCTGCACCTGTGCAGTTGAAGGTCATGATGTGATAAAACCCACAACACTCCTGATCCTGAAGCTCTCTAGGAAAAATGCATAACAACTACTACTATTTAATGCATGCACTATCTTTACATTCAGCTTAATTGACCATCCAGCTCTCACCCCTAACTGTAGATTGTACATAGTGCATATGATTTTGGTCAGTCTTAACCACTTTTACAGGGCTAATAAGATCTAGGTTTCTAATTTACCTTTTGTTGTTCTTCATTCAGTCTGCCTTAAGACTGTGTCGAAGCTTCCAGTATGAAAATTCAGGCAGATGCATTTAAAATGTATTAGGCTGATGGCCTGAGCTTTAGGATTAATGATGCTTTTTTGTGTGTGTGTAATTGCACAAGGTGTTTTATTCATTTGCTGGTATTTATAGGGCTTCTGTTTTTCCTGTATGTATTGTGCTGTTTTAATTCTTTAAAACAAACAAACAATTACCATTTTTCTGGTCTTATCTTTTACGGTGAATCTCCTCCTTGTGGATCTTTTCTTTTCACTATTAAAAAGAACGTGTCTTTTCCACTTTAATGCACCATAGCTAAGCTGATAATACTCATATGAGGCTTTAGTATTTGGAAGCATGTTATATACATTAGATCCTGCAAAATTCCAATCAAGTTAGTAAGTACTTTTTCCCACATTGTACAGATGAAGAAACATAGTCAAAGTAGTTAAGCTACTTGCCAAACCACACAGTGAGTTAAAGACGGAGATATGGTTGGACTTTGTGGTTCCCAGTCTGTGTTCAGACTAGTAAAGTATATTGAACCTCTGGGTTCTTTTTGTAATGTAATGTAATATCCAAAAACTCTCTTTGATTTCTTCGCGTAGAGTGAAAATGTCATTGACAGAAAGACCATTTGATTTTTCTCAGCCTCGAGGAGAATGTGAATTTTTTTAGAACTGAATTTTTCATCAGAAAATTGTATGCTGACTTTTATACGTCACAAATGCCATATGGACTCCTAAATATGGAGAGAGAATAATTATGAGCCCCTTTGTACTGACTCACTTCTCTGATTTTTTTTTTTTTTTAACTGCATTTTAAGGATTCAAAAGCTGATTGCTAACGTGGTATATTGCTTCTGTTGTTAGATAATCTTAGCTTTTTAACTGAATACAGCCGTGCAGTGCCTTATGATTAATTACATGTACAACAGGTGTTGATCTTGTTGGACTGAGATTATGAAGTTCTCTGCTATCCAGGTGGTCTGTTTTAATATAAAAAGACCAGTAGCATAATGAGCAAGAAATTGAACTAACGAGCGGGGGGGAAAAATACTTGAATGCATTAATCACCTTTAATAAGCTTAGCCAGCTCAGCACGGCTAATCAGCTGGGAAGTCCTTGCTTTGAAGAAGCATCAACTGTTGTATACCCAGTAGGGTAAATAAAAGATAAGCCAAGAGCAGTGGTAAGGGTGTTTGTACATCTAAAAGCTTTCAAGATTTTCCAAATATAAGGCACCTGGTATGATGGTTTTTAAAATTATATTAGTCAAAATGAAGAAGTAGTTACCTTTTGGTAATGAAGAGATATGTCATTCAGATATGTCCAGATGCACTGGTGTGGCAGTAATTATTGAAAAGTGCTGGTTATTTGCAGTATAGCTCTAATTTTCACACTTTGAAGGGAGCAATGGGCCTAACTTAAAGCCCTGTAATGACCCCTGTTCCTCAACCCTGAGCTCAGAAGTTTGAGGCTAAGATACTACTCTTATTTAGAGATGAGCTGATAAGTCCCCTCCCCACACAGTATTTTCCGTTTAATATACAACAATTCTTTGTATTTCAAATTCTTTGACAGTGAATGAAGTGTCTGTCTAATGCTTAGTTAACAGCCCTTTTAGCATAGCATGTGCAATTTTTTTCTTTCCCTAATACCATAAATATATTTTCTTCTCTTAACTCCTGATTTTGCAACTCTTGTCCGTACGGTAGCAATGACTGTACTTGCATTGTTGTTATGTTGTAAGCTGTTGGACAATTGCGGTGTACAGAGACATAACAAATGCACAGAACTTCCAATGATGGAATCCACCTTTTCTTAAGAACTTCAGCAGTACTTCTGTGTTGCTGATGTTAGGAAAAACTGCTTCTGATTCAGGAGTTTGCAGGTTAGGACTATGTATATTTCAATGACACTGCAATCTCTTTCATGCATATTCTCTCAGCAGCTTCACCAGGGCTGGAAAGGAAGGGCAGGCAGCTCTCTCAATACCTGTGGCACTCAGGATATGATTTCCTCAGGTTATTCATGTGACTTTTCCTCCATAACTGCTTATATGCTTTCTTTTTCCCTTCCTCCCTGACCTCATGATTTTTCTTTGGCAGTTGAGACGTGGTGAGCTTGGAGGCTTTTCCCCATTTGCTCTTTTTTATGTTATTGGTGAGCAAATCAGCTTTAACTTCTTTTAATTGAAAAACAGTTTTCTTGCTCTCCCGTAACTCAAAACAGCTGAACAGATCTTCCACAGACCTTCCAGACCAATTTACCTTGGGGATGAAACCAGGCAAGCGAAGTTTCAACATGTCAGCATTAAGTGAAAAAGTAGGACTCAAAAAAGGGAAATCTGATCATACTACGCAGCCATCACCTGAGCTAGAAATCCTGGTGTACTGATATAAAAGCGTTGCTGGCCATTCTGAAGGATTTTCTTGGAAATAGAATAGAATACTTTTACTTATAATACAATCTGTCCAGTCTGATGCCTTGAGTCAGAGTAAGGTGTTGTCTAAAGCGTGACTGCAGCTGTGTAGAGGCACTTCGTTGCAGTGAGCCGCTTGCACGCTTACCTGGTATCTTGGTTTAACTTTTCCAGTGCAGTGGGAATCTAACTATGTCTGCGATCACATCAAGGCAAAAGCAATTACTGTTGTGTTTTGTTCTCACAACTTCTATTCAATTACTAATGGTGGTTATATCGAACTTGGGGTGTGTCTATACAAGCAACTCAACACAGATGAAGCAGGACGTTGATGCTGTAGCTGGATGCCTGGGCATAACCCTCCTGTAACTAGCATGATCTGGTGCTGTTGTAATTAGAGGGTAGGTAACACCTAAAACTGGCAGCATGTGGACCTGTTCAGTAGCCACTTCTTACATAAAGCTCCTGGGGTTATTGTAGCTGCCTGGCACACAATTTGGCAGGACCCATGCTGAACTGACTGAGGAGAAGGTGATCTCACCCTCATAGTATTTTTGTGTTGATGTACCTCATTCTCCAGTAATGTTGTGATCCGATTGAGGCTGTCACATATTACTTAACGTGTTCGGACGAACATGCTCAGATTTGGCATGCCAGGCTGAGGTGCGCAGCCAGGATGCTGGAGGGAGAGGAAAGCTTCCAGGAGTTGGATGTTCACTGAAATGACCATGGTGTCATTCATTTAAAATGGAGTCCTCACAATGCTCTCTTTACTTATCATTTAATAGCTTCCACAGTGCTGTGGCACAGTCCCAAGCCTGCAGAAAGCCTGGCTGTCTCAGTCAGGGCTCTCAACCTGAGTACTTCACCTAGGGTGGGAGGGAAGCTGGGAGTAAAAGATGTGAGGGGCAGTCCTGTACTTGTGTTAATGCATCTGTGCCAATGACCCTGCAAGGAATGACCTGGATGTGGTGACCACAGATGTTGCCTTCTTCAATTAGAAGAATTGGACTGTGTCCAAGCTGCTGATAATTGTTGAGTCTGAAAATGGCTGGTTCTTATTTTGGGATATCACCATCAAAGTCCTTGATTCATAATTACGATCCTTGAGGCTGGAGTACAGCAATTCACTTTTCCGCTTTGGGGGTGGGAAGGTACGGGGAACAGCTGCTTTCCTCTTCCCTGCTCCTGTCCCAAAGGCTACGCACTCTCAACAATTCTGGGTGCTTTCAGAAAGACACACAACCCACGTGCTTGCTGTTGTTAACACTGGGATCAGACATTCCTATTTCCCTAAACCAGGAAAACTTACTGCTTATGTCATCTCACAATAGATATGTCGAAGTCGTATCAATTGGACCTTGCGTTGAAACTCCTACCAGAGTGTAGCATTGTTTTATAGCCCTCCATTTGCTTGTACCCTGTTCAAGTAGCATGGAACAAAGATGTTAATAAACAGCACCACAGATAAAACTGCTTGCAGCAATCTCAGGCCAAAACCAAGATCCAACCCTTATGAAGTGTCTTTGCTCCAAGACTTCACTTTGGTTAGGCTAAGACAGGACAAGTTATCCATCCAGCACTTTCCCAGAAGATGTCAGATGCTGCAGTATATTAAAAACTTGACAGTGGGTTGTAAAATAAGACAAGAAATTGGTACAATTAGTTTTAATAGTCAACTAGTACTACTGCAAATTCCCCGAAACCATTTCCCCTATCATTCAGGGAATTTGTTCAGCAACATGAAAAAACTGAGGTTTGGTTGTTCCAAATGACAGTCGCTGGAGGTGGGGGAAGAGGTGCATGGGGCAGGGTAGCCCCTATCACCTTTACCTTCAGAAGTCTCAGAAGCAAAAATGACGTGCAGTCATGGATATCAATTTTACCTCGCATTTCCCTGAGCAATGCTATAATAATGAGTGTCGTACATTAAGGGAGCTGACCTTAAGCTACCTCCCTCACAGATTACGTTGCTTCCTGCAAGCTCACAGTGCTTGTGAGCATATGTGCACGCTGTCAAAGCATGATTTCAAGAGAGAAAATAAGGTTCTAATGATAATTTCTGTCTTGGCTGCGCTCAGATTATTTCAGTAGTGAATCCTTTTTATATCTGATTTTCATTAGATTTTTTAAATGCCCTTTTAGATACTTAAATTGTCATCTTTATTCTACAGAGTAGATGCACAATTTTAGAGAGCTGGTAGTATTTTCTGATTTTGCAGTGTATTATAAATCCCTTTTTCTTCCACATTTCCTGCCAAACCTGAAAGTCCTGCAGCTCAGTCAAGATATAGATGAATAAAACAGATTGCTGAAAACTTTCTTGAGCCTCTGTACTGCTTTCAGAATTGCCAGAGGTCAAGCTGACCGTGTCCTCACAAAGGAAGTTAAACAGTAAAACTTTCTTCAGCCACACAAATAAAAGAGAACAAGGAACGAGGAAGGGAGGTTGCTCAGCAGTGATGCAATCAAGAAGTTTGTAGTCTCCCAATAAGTAAGTTGATACTTTGCCTCTAGGTTTTAAATAAATATGATAGTTTGAAGTGTGAAGGTGAAACCAAGACTTCTAATGAGAATGAGTGCGTAGAGTGAAAATTGGCACATCTTATGTGGAAGTATGACTGAAGAACTTAATGCACTCAAGACGAAGGTAGCAGATAGTCTGCATTCCAAAAAAATTTGAAAAATCTGGCAGTGTGCAGTGGAATTCCACCAGTGAGGATTTTTAATGCATTTGTCAAGCTGATGTTGTGACTGTGGAATAGCAAATGTATTATCCATAGACATAAGGAAATGTGGAAAAATTATCCGGGCAACTACAAACTTGTTAGTCTGGCCTGAGAAGTATGCAACTCTTTGGAACAAATTATGAGGGAAAGTATTATTAGGCAAGATAGTAAGTGGAGAATGTGATAAAAATGTAGTGTAGTTCTAACAAAAGATAATCATGCCAGACTAATCTTACAGTGTTCTTTGTTGTGATAACTGATCTTATAGGCAAGCCAACTGTGCTAGATCTAACATATTTGTTTTTCAGTGAAGCATTTAGTGCAGTGCTACATAGGAAAGTATTAGTTGAGGAGAAGGTAAGGTTTGGTATTCTAAATCACATATTGTAAAACTAGCGAAGGAAAGAAAACATCATTGTTGGTTCCAGGGAGATGAATGGTAGACAATTTCAAGGATTGCAGGGCAAAAAAAAAAAAAAAAAAAAAAAGTGCCAATGAGATATGTTGCTGTCAACAGTGTTGGAGGCATAGATGTATGAAGCATTGTAATACCTGGGACAGCCTAGGTTTTGAATGACCAGGAATTTAATATTGTGTGGTACAAAGGGTGAGGTCGCTACTTCGGGAACACCAGCATCAGTTCTTGTTGTAAACTGTGAGCTTATCAACCAGAAACGAAGACAGAGAAGTAGTGACAGTTGAACTGTGAGGGTGTACAACAGCTACTGCAGGGCATAGCAGTTGAACAGAGGATCGTTGTGAGCTACCTTGTGATCTGACCACGAAAAAGGCAAATAGAGTGCAGGCAACTATTTATAGTAGGTGCATGAGCTCTTAATGCTTGTAAATAAGGCTTTGTATACACAAAATAAGATGTAACTTTTAGTCACCCATATTCAACAGAGAGTGGTTTATTGGAGAAGCTTCAAAGAAAGGTTAGCATAGAGGACTGGGAAAATGGGGAGTCTATTTTGTGAGTGGAGCTGAAAAAAGTTTGGCTCTTTCAATAAAATGAAGGCAGAGAAGGGGCATAATTGCTGCCTATAAACAAATCACCTGGGTAAATAATAAAGGTGCAGAAAAAAGTTAATCCAAAGAACAGTGTTGGTAGCAAAGCAAAACATTAAGTTGGTCACAAATACGGTGTAAGATGGAAATCAAAGATTTCTAATCATCAGTAAAACAGTGAAATTCTGGAAAACTTTTAGAAAAGGACAACAAAGACAGCCAACTTTTAAGATGCAGTAAAACAAGTCTATGAGTGAGATTATGTCATAGTGGTCCAGTTGTGAAGGGTTGTACGGGATGTTCCTGGTATTCCTATGTCCAAAGCTTGTGTTACAGTTCCACCATGAAACCTGTCTCCAGCCTGCTCTTACGTGTAGTCCCAGCACACTCTAAAGGAATTGCTGGCTGCAGTTATGACTGTAGAAACATATCCTTTACCAATGTTTTATTACTATAAAGTACAGCTGAATGTCCATTGACTAAATTAATAGTCTAAGTTGCATAAAACTAGTTGTCTACAACACAAACCCCAAAATTGTCTGTTTGAAAATGCATAAAATGAGGCACTGATCTGTGAAGACAGGTTAAGATTTAGGTAAATTTAAATTAAGACTTGGAAAACCTTTTTTGAAAACACAAGACCGGGTTGTAGGCTGGTATGTATTAGCAGACTGAAATCCATAATGGAGTTACATCAGTTCCCTTGTTTTAAGCTTGTTGGTATGGCAACCTATGGCTGAAATTGTCCAAAAGGAGTTTTCTTAGCACATGGCTCTTTGTCTCCATATCTATCAATGCTTGCTGCTAATTTTCACTGCATCAACAGATTTGAGGGGTTTGTGGCTGGTTTTTTTTGTTTGTTTCAAAATCTTTTGGTCTCCAAAGTGTAACATTTTTACAAGGGGATCTTGTTTTCAAGGAACTTAAAACAGCTGCTTTGTGCTTAATTGTAGCTTCTGTGTTGGTTTAGCAAGTTGAATTTCACGTTTTTATATTGCACCAAGTGTGGTCTGCAGGCTGTTTAGGAGCAGCTCCACAGAAAATATGCTGTCCTCCAACACCAGCATCATTTAGAAGACTCACCTTAAAATTTGGAGCCCATAATGCCAGATGTGGCCTCTGAAATAGGTTTTATTAGACTGATCCAGCCACACTGGCTTCCTGTAACTCCCAACTGGACACGGTTTGGAGGCTCAGGGCAAGACCTGAGGATCCACATTATGCAAATGCAATTCCCCAATTCCAGCAGTAGCAGCCGCATTAATTCCCAACGTGGCTGTTGGGGCTCTGCTGGGCTGAGCTCTGCCTCCCTGGCATCATCGCTTTTTTTCCATCCCCAAATAGGTGATGAGTAATTACTTGGTCTTGATTTATTATTCAGACCATAGTAGTTCTGTTACAAAGTAAACATTTTTGTTGGCCGAGTCCTAATGCAAAGACCGTTTCACAACCACCTCTTATTTTAGGTTTTAATTGCTTTGCTTTGCTGTCAACTGATGGCCCCCTCCCCCATGCCCGAGCCCTCCTCCCCTCTCCCCCCCTTCATGGTTGGGTTTTTTTCCTGTTCCCACACTGCTGATGTGATGTGCAACAGTTGCAATATCACGGGGCCCTCTCTGAAGGAGAAGAAAAAAAATAAAAAAAAAAAAATCCCAACCACCACCTTGTTTGCTTTTAGTGCTCTCCCGCCTTTTCAGTAGGGGCTATGTTAATCCTTGCACTATGAAGGGAAACTCCTATGTAAATCAAACCGGTGCTCTATGCTCTCCTCCTTCCCCCCTCTAGCTCCTGTATATTAAGTGATTGTTCTCCTCCCTTAGAAATGACAAATGATTGGTTGCTTTATTCCTGGCTTTCAGCATATTTTCTTTTATGGCCCTGGATTCTGGGGTTGAATCTTGCTTCTTTCTGTTGACACATCTGGTTGACACCCCCCCCCCCAATCTGTTAAAAATAAATAAAATTATGCCTTAGTGTTAAATTAAGCACGTGACTTTGTTTCTATTCCCTCATATTATGCCGTACATTCCTGTGAATTTATTTTCCACCAAGATGCTCAGAATACATCAAGGCATTTCTAGATTTGAAGATGCAAAAACTAATGCAACTCAACCCCAGAGCAGATTGCAACTCTTCTCCACGCACTACCACCACCACCACCACCTCCCCCCCCCCCCCCCAAAATGCTGTTTCTTTTTTTGTGCTGCATAGCCTTTTCTGGTTTAGCCTGCACTCCAAGGCTAGATTTTGATGTCAATGATTAGTATTTCTAATCGGTTGAACAAGGACAATGTCCCTTCTGCTGCGCAGAGGACACAAAGACCCAGGCACTGATTCTGATCCCCCTCACAGCATTTTGGCTCCGCTGGGCCCTTTCCCCTGGTGGCTGTAAATCAGGGGAAATTCCACCCATCCCCTGGGTGAATGTGGTTAGAGATTAGAGCTGTTGACCATAGGGGAGCTCGGGTTCCCCAAGGTGGGCGAAGCAGAGCGTGGTGCAGGACAAAGCCCACGCACTCCTCCACCATGGGCTTTGCTTTTTGCTGTGCATGGGGGCTCTGGTGGTCTCCCTTTGGTGCTGGCTCAGCAGCTGCGGATTCGCTGTTCTGGAGGAAATGACTCTGGATTTCCACCTGTAAAGCAGATTCCAGGGCTTTGTTCTGCCCCGACAAGGCAAATTTTGCTGCTGGCAGCCCATGCCCGCTTGGGTCCTGGCAGCATCCTAGGGGCAGAGGCTTGAGGGCCCGGCCCAGCTTTGTTTGATATTAGTGGGAGTTTGCAGGTCTTCTGTGCCCCCCAGGATGGATCCGTGAAGTGGTTGTACAGGTTCAGGCTTCACTTCTTTTATTTCTCCTGAAACAGTTAGTAAGTTAATTTACATGAGATGTGCACCCTGGCAAATGCCATCTCCTAGCTATTGTTTCAGCTAAGCAGCTGTCATTTGCGTAACATTATGCATCCTTCATTGTACCATGCTAATTTTTTGAGGGGCAATTTTTCTACAATGAGCACTGCGGCTTCTAACAGAAACCTCTTTATGGCATTGGCCCCGGGGAGCTGCAAGCCCTGCCAAAGCAAACAAAGGCTTATTGCTCCAACTGGGCATGTCTGTGCCTTTAATACAGCGTGAAGTTCACAGAACACTGCATCCAATCTGCACATAGTTAACACCTGGTCCAATGCCTTCTGGCAATTAATCAAGATATCAATCAGTGATGACAAAAATTAATAAATAACCCATGCTTGCATATTGCACATTCTCAGAATGGGAGAATTTGCATTGACACTTACAGCCCATTTACATTTTTTGACTGCATTTTCAGTGTGTGATACTGTACAATACAACAATTATCGATGCGTATAAATAACTGGTACCTTGAACACTTATGAAAGAGACTAATGTGGCTTTTTGTACTATCTCGGTAAAAAAAGCTTTGACCTCGTTGAATTACAGCCCCAAACTTTGATGTAGGGCTGCGAAACTCCTCTCTGCTAGCAAATACATCAATGGGGTTAGTCTAACTTTGTCTTCTTTCAGAAGTAGTGGAGTGGTTTGGGGTTGAACGTGGCTTATTCTTATCTCACTAATTAATGAGAATGTTTTCCTATACCTTAAGCCAAATTCCACTGTTGCACCTTTGTTAACTCTGAGCAAGTACCCAAACTTCTTCCCTTTTGAAGTAACTTGGAAGTTAGCCACAACTTCAAAGGAAGGAAGATCTGTTCCTCTCTTCATTTAGAATCCATGAAAGTACTCTGGACCATGTTTAATTTATCAAAACAGAGGCAGCACTTTGCAAATAGAGGTGCACAGTCATTTGTACTGGCCACGCGAAGGCACTATCAAAGGAGTGGCTTGTCTTCCCTGAAGACAGAAATCCCTTGGTCAGATATGAACAAAGGTATCCTCTCTTTTGTAAAGGCTGGTACTTGTTCTCTAGTGATGCAAAAAAATATTCCTGGCAAAGAATGAAGCAAGTATTTTTTATTATCCTAGAGAGTCCTTACTAAAATAGTCAGAAAGGGTAATTAGAAGTCACCGTCACAAATGATTGTTCTCCTTTGCAGCCCAAGAGAGGCCATGGCTGCATGGACCTGGAGTTCAAGATTTGCTGCTGCTTTTAGGTCAGGGTTGAAGCTCATTAGTGGTGCAGAGGTGGGAATTTTCTTGTGCTTTCACAGCATGTTTCTGTCCTACCTGCTCTGTGAATGAGCAGCACTCTTCTTGGGTGTCAACTAGGGTAATTAAACCTGCTGATGAATGTCACAGCTTTGAAAGACAGGGTCATCCGTGGCCAGGTAGAGCCATGAGCAGGCAAGGAGTAGTTGTACCCCGTACTGACCTACTGCACTGCCCTGCTCTCTCTTGAGCAATATTCTGGCAAGCGTACCAGACTGGGCAGTGGCTTTCCAATGTGGGTAAATATAGCCTTGGAAATAGTAGATTTGGTGGTCCCAGCCTAAGTGTGGAAATCATGCCAGGACCTGTTAGAACTGGATAAACATAGTAGTTTTGCAATGGTCTGACACATGAAACAAGAACGTAATTCTGCCACCTGAACCCAAACTCTGGTATCTCCAAAAGGTAACTTGAAATACTTCTGGTTTTGCTCCTGAATTATTTGGAGTGTAACGGTTCCTATGAACTTCATGATTTAAATACTTTCCAGAACAAGGAGACAAGAACATTTAAACTAGCTTAGTAGAAAGGCATTTAACATAAAGAGAGTAATAAAAATACATCACCTGTCACATGTGATCTTTATATGACCTTAGCCACAGAACAATAAATATTACATAACCACACTAAAAGCAGTTTTTAACATCATATATTTATATTTAATAAGTTGTGATTTTCTTTCCTTCAAGATGCAATTTTGATGAGACACTTTAAGTGTGATCTAAAGGCAAAAACTTTATGACTGGTTATGTAATGCTTCTAGTGGGGCATCATTTAAAGACTGTTTGAATGAAAACACATTCACTTTGTTTTACCATGTTCCTTACCAATCTAATAGAGCATTAACTACACAGTCCTTTTTTATATGATTTCCTGTTTTCTACCTTTTTTTGTGTTTGTCTGTTGGGCAACTCTTCACCTAGATGCATAAAATTAAACTTGCTGAATACTGCCTAGGGCAAGTGATCAGTTGCTATCCCCAATTATCAGTTTAACTGTTAGATTTGCACTTGCAGTCTATAAAAGAAAAAAAGGGACTCTGTCCCTTTTAAATTAACTATGTGAGATTCAGATTGCAATGTAAAAAGATGACAAAGGAAAGTGAAGTATCCAGCTTTAAATTGGCTTTTAATTACATAAGAAAGCCAAATATTGAAACTGTAATTATTTTTTATTGGAGGAAGGCTCTGATTTTTTTTCATGTGCTATCCTCTCTTACTATGGTTTTGGGGAGCAGTACCTATTAAGAACAGATTTGTATAAAGGAAAAGCTGACAATACTTTCTGTACAAATATAGGTAATATAAATACTCAAAATCTGAAAAAATATTCAAATTTTTCTTTTTTGCCTCATGTACGTTTCCTTCAAATTTTCCAGAGTTTAATACTGGCCATTTTTTAGATTCATGTTGTCTGTCCTTAGATGATGCCCATAAATATGTAATATATAATGAGTTCAATCCAGCTTGATAGAAGACCAGGTTTGCCCCTTCTTCCCCAACAAGTTATAACTATTCTGTGCAATCAGCCTTTAGGCACTAGTCAGCCAAAATGGAAAAAATATTTAATAACAAGAGCTCAATAGCCTGCAGATCTCTGATGTCTGAAATGACTTCAACTCTTGTGATGAGCTACACTTAACCTAAGAAATATGATTTAATTCCACTTCAAAAGTATACTGAAATCTTTGATATACGGTCTGTGGTCTATTAAGCTTGATCTTAGCCTGACCTTTTAAAGGAAGAAAAGCTTTGTTTCTTTTTAAAAAACACAACCAACCAAAACACAGATATCTCTATGTGGGATCCAGTAGTTGCAGCTTCAAAAAAGAAAGCATTTAAATACGTTCTTTACTTAAGTGCTTCAATTGTCTCATTGACTTCCCAATCTAGATACTTCTTTCTTGCCCGTTGGAAAACACTGGCCTCAAACTTGCTCCTTGCTTTGGAGTTTCCCTGATTGACTTTGGAGGATCAGTTACTTGAATGAAGCCATCTGAACTATGCTTGCTAGAGGGGGTCAAATGTAATAAACCTGGATGTGGCTGAATTAATCTCTTAGCCATTTAATGCACTCAAGTGCAAAGAAAGGAGCAGTAGCTACGCCAGAGGGTGTAAGCATTCTAGAAAGACTAATGGGGAGAAAATGTGTTCAGTGTATATAGGCTAGGTGATCAATAAGGTATTGGGTATGCATTCAGTAAGGGACATTTTGTAATATACTGAAGGTCCCTTCATTTGTTTTTAAAGGAATATGGCTCTGAAGGACTGGAAGGGACATCTATTGCATCTCTGAATTCAGTTTCCTGTTTTAGAGATAACCACATCTCTATTTATCACATTAGAATAAAAAAAAAGTTGTTAGTCGTTTCCTTTCCTCATACCTTGTACTGATGGACTATCACACCTGGCGGATAAAGACCTTGCTTCAACTCCCAGCTTACATTAATTCGTGACAAGCTCACACCCAGTTGTCATGTGCTATCTTTTTCATTTGACTAAATAACACTTCGTCCTCCGTGATGCTTATCCCTGTGATCCATCTATAAAAAGCAATCATAACCTTTTTAGCCATTGTTTTGGTAGGCTTGCCACACCATACTGTTTCAGTGTCCTGCATGGCCATCCATGCAATTGCTATTTAAAGCTTTTCCAGTAACCTGAGGCTGAGACACAGTAAAAGGAAACACAGTTGCGTAGGCCCACTTCACTGCTTATCTCCTTGACCCCAGGTGGCTGTAAGGTGGAGTGAAGGGACTCGTCTGGTTAGAAGAATTATTACGTGGTATGAAGATCATCACAGAGATTGGAATTACAAAGGAGTGCGAGGTTTGATCATCAACTGGGTAGTTACAGCTGGGTATGGGATGACCTCAAAACTGCTTGGTGATTCTTAGTTGGGCAAAAAGTAGTTGATAAGAGCTGAGAAGAAACCTTTGGTCATGGTGTATGTTGGCACTGGTGTAGGAGAGAGTTTTGGGGAGTTAACTTCTGAATGTTTCAACGGAAGGCCTCTGATAGTTTTCTCTGGTTGTTCTCCAGTGTTATGTGGTACAGGGAGGTCACGGTAATCTCAGGTTCTCCAAAGTGTAGCTAACTGGGTCTGTTAGAGCAGAAAGGGTTAAGCTTGTTCAGGCATTTGCAGACATCTTAAGGAAGGGAAGATAGTGCAGGAAAGATGGGGCGTGCATCAATGAAAATGGAATCATACTTCAGGGCATACAGAAAAAAGTATTTTGGAGTAATTAATCTAGAGAAATGGATGGGAAATGAGGAACTCGCAAATCGCAGACACCTGCTAACGATGCTGGTAAAGCAAAGAACTACAATAGCGGGTGGGATACAAACTATAATTGAATTAAGGGGGGAAAGAGATGTGGCAATACAGTATGTAAAGTCAACGGCATGTGAGGTTAGGTTAAAGTGAAACCCAGGCGTGGCCAGAGAGGTTGGGAAGCAAAGCTGTGGTTGCTGGTGTTCTACAAAGTTCAATAAGCTGCAAGGTTTTGAAGGGGCACGAAACCTGCGGATTGTATGTGGACAAAATCATAACCTGGACCTTTGCATATAAACTTGCTTTCTTATTTACTGGGCACCTACTAGGTAAGGGAAGGCTACAAAATCCAACACAGTTAAATGATAGGGTATTTTATCTGCAGCCATACAGAGTACTTAAAGCTGCAAGATGATCTAGTTTATGGAAGCAGTTTCTTCACATTATATATGTGGGGTTTTTTTAAAACAGCACATTTTGATGAACCTAAGTGGTGGTTCACTCAGTCTTAGGGGAAATGCAGAAATTCAGTCATAAAGTGATGATAGCTGAACAAGAAGTAACAGAACTCTTTTGAATTACCTTCAGTGTATGAAGGCAAAATAGGGAGAGTGACATAGTGATGCAAAAATGGAGAAAAACCTTACCAGTTAAATGGAATAGTTAAGCCAAAACTCTACCTTAAAAGTAAAGAGAATAAAATCCTTTTAGGTACTGTGAAAAATGTTTTAAAACATGTTTCAAAAGACATGTGTATTATTTTCTTGGCTCCAAGGTCATTAGGAGAGAGAAAGCAAAGAATTGGATTTGAGGTCTTATTTCATCATGGCTAAGCAGTGGAAGAAAGGTGCCTCAAGTCTGATTTAGCTCCTGTGTTACTCAACATGCTAGTGGTCTGCAATGTGTGTTGGGAAAGAAGGAGGTAGCAGCATTTCCTAGCTGACGCAAATGTGGTGAGTACTTTCTTTAAATCAAGTGGTGAGGTGGGGAAGGTGGGCAGCAATGTTTACACATGGATTTCTCTGCAATTTTTCTGCTTTGCACCTAAATATTACACAGGATTTTCTGCAGAACAAGACTGATTTTTCTCCTGCCTTGGTGAAACACAATGCTTACTTGGGGAAGGCTTATATCTATTTGTTTTGGTGCTGGATAGGTTATATTTATTGCCTAGAATCCTGTTAATTTTCTTAAGCTAGAAAGCATTGCTTAAAATATTTTTGTATTCTGCTGGAGCAGGAGGTCCCAAGTAAGTTAAAAATTTATATAAAATCCAAATTGTTCAGGGACTTATTCTTCCACCAGTAAAGTAGAGGCAAAATTTCCTTCAATCATAAACAGCAACAGGTTCAAGACCTTTCATTAGTCACCTTTTAACTCAATTGATGTGGTTAGAAATTGCATGAATGCTTTTTCTTCTTTCAAACAAGTAACAAAAGCTGAATTAGGCTGCAGTGATGAAATCTGAATCATTTCCTCTTCAGACTAAACTTGCTAAACTGGTACAATCTGGAGAATGATGTAATAAGGAAAAAACCTGTTGTTTGTCTCTTGATACTGTTCTTGAAAAAATCATTGCTACGTAATACAAATATAGTCATCACCTTTTATATCCTTTCACCATTGCTGATATTGGAACCCTTCCAAATAAGTAGCATTCCAAAATTGGCTATAGCTCTCTTCATAGTTTTACCTACTTAATTATAGGTTAACACCAGCTTCTTTTTTTCTTTTTTTTTTTTTTTTTCCTCCTCTCCTGGTTTTAGATAAAGCACTAGGGTTTAAAAGATTGTTTCAACAAGCTATAGAACAATATTTTCATTAATTGCTGTCATAGAAATATCTATCTTTAATCTCATTTTCAGATTGACTTAGAGCTCCATAGGATCTTGGCTAGACTTCCTTTAGTCACGTATCACTACACTTTTGATGCTAAAATAAGAAACTGAAGAATTTGAATTATTCATGGGAGACTCCATTTAGGACTCACAGCTAAAACACACAGGAGTGTAAAAGTTCAGAGGTGGCTTTTTTTGGTTTTTTGTTTTGTTTTGTTTTTTAAATAAAAGACAAAACAAATTGAACCAGCCGGGTAACCTGTGGTAAGCTATAAATTGTAGATGTCTTTGACAAAGATGATAGAGATGAGCCAATGTTGTATAAACTGAACACTCAAGTTCTTTAATTGCCTGGCACACATACTTTCCCAGAAATGTAATCAGCTTAAGGAATGCATTCTTTATTTCTCTTCGGCAATTCTACCATGGTTGCCAAACTTATTTATTAGAAAATGGAGAGAGCTTGGGGCAAGATAATTTATATTATTTTTAAACATGAACCCCAAATGAAAATCTTCTATAAGTCTTACACAATGACAATTTAACTTTATTATGCGAGTTTGTTATGTAACGCCAGCCTCACACAAGCATTGCATTGCAGAAGTGATGAATTGCTGCAAAAGAGGAAAGGTAGTCTCCTGCATTTAGAGCCCAGCAGCAGGGGTCAGGAGATGCTAGTTCTGTTTCTTATCCTGCCTCTGATTTGATATATCACCATGGGAAAGTTTTTGAAAAAGACACTGGCCTTGATCCTGGAATAGGTGCTTTATGGGTAATCCTCTGAACAAACACTGCTTCTGTGCCTTTCTGACTCTAACAGAGGCTCCTATTCAAATGGAGCTCATTGGATGAGCAGGGCGATGGTGAAGATACCCTCTTTGCACAGATGGAGGAAAAACCATAATACTTCCTTATGTAGCAGGGGAATTCATTTTAGAGTGTTCTGAGCTCTCGAATGGGAGAGGCTTGTAAAGTGACAATAATAGATTTTAACTGAAGAGCAATCTCTGGTGTCGGAAATGTGAATAGACCTTATCAAGGTGTGTAAGGATTACTTATGCAAAGTCTTCATAGGGAAAGATTTCTTGAGTGTAATGAATTGTAGGTAGATGGAATATTGCATAGAGCCAGGATGATACAAAACAGAAACGGGTGAGCAATTACAACAGATATAATAATGGGAATAGAGAAACTGTTGTGGGAAATGGTAAAGTGTCAACCTTGGCTATGATGGAGAAACAGCAGCTTGTTACTTAATGACAAAACAGACTGGAAATTTTTTTTTTTTTTTTTTTTGTGAATCCAAGGCTCAATTTGACATCACAGTGTGACTTTTTTTTTTCTTATTGAATGCTCCATGTCTTGCAAAGATGAAGGGATTTTTAACTGAAGAAGAATTAAATTTTGGCCCCACAAAACTTCTAGAGCTTATTGTCAAGTCATTTGAATAGAGACAGAACTGAAACATAAGAGCTTATTGTAAGACATACTTTGTGTGCTGTGCTATGAGAGTATTATCTGAAGGTGCTTTACCTCCTGAAAGCCTGATTCATTCCAGCAACAGGTTCATGCAGTAGATGTTTTGTGTATACCAGGATCATATCGTTGAACATCCAGCTAAATCCATGTAATTGCTTCATACAACAAGAAACAGTTCAGTCATGAATATCACATCTGCAAAGTCCTTCTCAGGAAAGGGTGACCAGCTAATCTGAATTTCTGCATGACACGAGCCATTGGGTGTCACTGTAATAATTATACTCATCACTAGTCTGGTATGCTACTGGTACCAGTCGAGGACTTGCGGTTATGTTGGAGCATGTCTTGCAGAGAAATATCAACCATTGCAGTTGTAAGTTGTTCCCATGGTTTAAAACTGGCACTGCTTTCCTAGACTGAAGTTGTCTGACACTTACAGGGCTGAGTGGCAAACGTTCGTGAGATGTGGGGGTTTTTGAAATGGCTTTTCATGCCAATGAAAAGTTGAAAATATTAGTTTTTCAGGAATTTATGGAGGAAGGGGTTGGGGAAGGAATGAAACAAGAGTAGAGATCACATCTTTCTGTCTCATCCCATGTCTGTGAAGACTAAAAAGCCCCAGTGACTAGGGCACAGACCCAGGATTTAAGATATTCTAGTGCAATTCCCTGCTGGGTAAGAGTTAGAACAGGAATTTAAAACTTGATCTTTCCGCTGACACCCTGAGCTTCTGGCTACTGGCTGCTCGGGGCTCTCTGGTACAGAATTGAGCCATTCATTGTGTATTTCAGAAAAACATATAGAAGTGATTGCTGAGTGACTTGATGGTATATTAGCAATGACAAATTTATTTTATACAGTGCTCTAGAATATGTTACTAATGGATTCAGAGGTTTTACATAATCTTCTCTGGTTCATTTTCTAGAGGGGGGCAAAAAAAAAAAAAAAGTAAAAAGTATTGTTATCACTACTGCTGCATTTCCCATGGCCCCAAAACCCAGCTAATGACCAGCCTTGACAAGTTCATTTCTGTGGAAGACATTCTCTTACTTCCAATTCACTACCACCCACAGATGACACTTTACAAAATGTCACTGTTACATAATTGATAATCACTCAACAACTGAGAAAATGGAACTTGGAAAGAGGCAACATTTCTGTGTCCAGAGAGGAAATTCTCTTTCAGCTACTCCATCCCAGTGCGGATAAGGTGAGTGTTCTCCTACAAGTTAGGAAAAAGATCACTCTTGGATGGAGTTGTCTTTCCAAACTGATGACCATTTAAAAAAAAAAAAAAAAAAGGAAATATTTATTTAATACTTATTTAATAAAATGATGATCTTCTTAAATGTATCTTGCCTTCTGGAGAACAAAGACCTTAAGAAAATCCAGAGCGAGCACTCCCTCACAGGGGATGCAATATGCTGAAGGGGAATCTTGACAAATTTTAATGGTATATTAAATTTGGGACACTGGAGACAGGAAGTGTGAAAGATATGTTTTTCCCTCAGATATTATATATGGATAGTCCCACTGTAACTGGACAGTCATTGTGATTGTACAATCAATCCTACTGGATTCCTAGGTGAAGGGTGCAGTTTTTAATAACCCTGTCTCTGAAGGCTCAATCTTTTATCTGTTGCACAGAATAACACATCTGGCTTCCCCCCCTCCATCTCCGGGTAAGACTGTTAAAAACACATTAGAATAGAAGATGTCATTTATTTAGTCTGTGATATATACACCTGATACCAATTAAATTAGTGGCTCACTTGCTGCCATTCATGGAATGTCTAACGGTAGCCTGAGAGGGCACCAATAGTTACATGAAAAAGCAGGTGTGTATAAAATATTTCTGGTTGCCCTAAGAGTAAGTCATTCACCAGTGTGCGATGAGCTGCAGCGTAAGTGGAAGAGAAGGGCCCCAGTTAGCACCCCAGAAGCACAAGCGACAAGTACTACTGTAATTAAGCAAGGTAGTTACATAGCATTTTTACACTGATATTTCAAAACTGGCATTCACAGGCACTTCCAATTCCTCTCATTTATTATTGAGGCTCCTCACAGCAGTGTACGGATTCCTTCCACTTCCCCCTGTGCTTGCATTCGTCATATACGTGACACCTTGGAACCGGTGTATGCATCCGTGATTTGTGCTGTGATTAACACATTATCAGCTTCCTCCTTTCTTGTTAGCTAAAAATAGTCCTGGCTATCCCTGCTAGTCTGTCGCTCAGGTGATGGAGATGGAGGCTGCAGGAACCTTCTGTAGCATTTGGCAATCAGGCCCATCTCACTCTCGCATTTCCCAAACCTTTCCTTGATCTCCTGGCACGGGTAATGGTTCAGTGTTATTTTTTGATGTCTGTAGCTCAAAGAATTGGAAGAATTTCTAAACTACAGCCTACATTTTCTTCCCTTTCTGCTGCTTTCATGGATGCCAGCAGTCTCTCTGTGTCCCTTTCACTGCTAGCAATGATGCCCACGCAAGGCATGGGAGGCTCTGTCCCCTCTTCCTGCAATGATGGCTGTTGTGGTTGCACCACCAAATTTTACAAGCAAGGCAGAATTAAAAAAATACCGGAAGAGTAAAAGCACTAAAAAGAGTGCTTTGTCATCTTGTATGACTCAAAAATGCCTAACAATATTTTTCTGAAACTTTCCTGGGATATTCAGCTGTAGGGTGTAAACAAGCAGAGGAGCATTTTGGGGAAGTGATGTATTTTGTTTTCAGGTTAAACTTGTATTTTAATGCACGTTCTGCAAACAGAACTTCAGATTGGTGCAAATATGAGTAGATAAAAATATTAGAGATCAAATTAGCCTCAGAATTAAAATCTGCATATGTGCATCTTTCCTTACCCCCAGGTGTTTGGTTCTTGAAGCTCCAAAATCTTGAACTATTTGCAAAACGGGGCACTATAGAGAAACGAATGCTTACGGTACAGAAATACAAATTCCTGCCACTTCTCTCTTCCATGCTGTTTGCTGTCTCCAGAGTAAAAGCTTCTATTTCAGAGCTGTGCCAAGAACCATGAAGCGTTATAGCCTGACCAAGCATCGACCTAGCACTAGGCAAACTCCTAAACCCTGGAGACAAGTCAGTAGAGAGATTAAATAAACTTCTTTTAAAAATGCTGTCTCTAAACAGCTGCAACAGTGGCACAACTATATCATTCCTTAGATTTTCTTCTACTTCTGATATATTTTAACCTTGTAGATTTTTTTAGCAATTTATGTGGTTTATTTCAATCATTTTGTGCCCTCATAATTATATGCAGTCCTCAACTTGTTAGTGCTTCGATATCTTCCAAAAACCTGAGTTTTCATCCTTTGACTTTGTATCCCATTGTCTTATCTACTCCATCTCAGAATCCCCTGCACCTCTTTTAGCAAGAAAAAATCCATTCAGACCCATTTCTAAAGCCTGTAGGAATAGCAACTGAGCATGAATAAATCAATCAATTAACCGATCATTTAATCATACTCACAAATATGATACTAGGTGTCTATTTTTAAATGTATGTAGAAAACCTTAATGTGTATAAGCACAGTAACTGCAGTTACTTCTATCTAGAAATTGCTGAATTAAATATGTACAAGTTGGGATGCTTCAGAGGGAGCTAGTTACTGTAACTGTCCCAGCTGAGGTATCTGAACCACTTCTTCAAGTGATATGTTCAAAAAGAGATAAAGACTAAATTTTTTTTTTTTTTCTTTTTTTAAGAGAAGCACAACTATTTTCCCTATCTTCCTACTATCCTCCTTCTCAAATTCTTTTCCCACTGTCTGTGGCTCAAAGGTGATTGTGAATCTGTAGCAGGTGACAGCCTGGGTTTTTAAAGTTCAGAGATTTTAATACTGTAGAAGGTCACTGTCGCAGTGTGTTCTGGTTTTTTGCATGTGAAGACTGCAGGACTGCATCTAGTTTAATAATTAGATGAAGTAGAACATCTAATTTGGGAAAATGCTTAATCTTGGTATTGAGAGTGAGAAGCTGCATTGCTAGTTAGCTAGTGTTTTACACTGATGTTTTGAGACAATCTCTGTGCTGTTTGAAGTCTTGCACAAGGAAAGGGCAAGCTTGGCATCGCTGCTAACTGCACAGGCTGACCTGGGGGAAGGTCCTTTGCTCCTGGCAGAGCTGGTGTGGGGAGACAATACGCCAACAAGAGAATGAAAATTCTCCTGTATGTGCAAACTCCTCCCAACCTCTTGGCATTTGTTAACAAATGTATGTTTGAAAGTTGTTTCAGATGTTTCAGTCCCTTTGCTCCTCTTTGTCTTTAGGTTCAATCCTCATTTCCCTTTGTCAGCACAGCATCCAGAATGCTTCCAGACACCCACTGGGAAGCGTGGCTGTTACATTTTGTGCAATTTTCCTTCTTTTCTTTCTCTAGAAGGAAAACTATACAACTTCCTAAAAGGTACATTTAATCTGTTTATGGGTACTGTGCTTTATTTGTTATTTAAAGGAAGATGAAATGAGAATGACCTGTGCTTGACATAAAAACTAGTGTGATTTGAAACAGTTTTCCTGAGTTGGGAAGTGCCAGGTGCAGGTGTGTGTGGCAGGGAAGGTAAATCCCAGGTTTTGGGATGGATTTGAAAGAAGAGTTACATATGGACAGAGCCTTGCAATAGTGCTTTTCTTCTGTTTGCGCTTCCTTTGGGGTCTGGCTTGAACAAATATGTAAGGCCCTGAACACTTTCAAATAAGGCTGAATGTAGGTAAGCTTATGCCCCAGGGATGAGTGGAAGTAGTTGCGTAAGTAGAGTTTTTTTCTGGTTTTTTTCCCCATCTTTTTTCCCCAGACCTCTTTGACTTGCAGCCATGTGTGGATGTGTCACTGGACTACAGGGATGTTTAAAGTCAAGGTGTATAGTAGGTCTGTGGGCCATATTGTCAATTAGGGTCAACTCCACATGGCAGAGCTGGCTCCCACCAAGGAACCTGGCTGAATCCGATTAAACAATCCAGATATTTTTCACACCTTGTATGTCCCCACCAGCTAGACAGGTTTATCAAGTAGCAGTTCGCTAATGCCCCCAGGAAATCACTTGTTACTACTAAAACATATTGTGCATCCAACTTTAGTCTGCTGAGTGTTCAGTTTTGCTATGGAAATTAAAGCTTTAATAGCTAATGAATGGGTCCCAACATTCTCTGCCATGGAAAGCAACCTCCATAACTTCATGTGGCAAAACTTCACTGTTGGGGATGGGGGAGCACTGCTTTTGGCATCCCTGAGCAACAAAAGGCACCACGGGCCGCGGGGCAGCACGTAGCACACAGGGAGAACGGGAAAAGGGCTAATCCCAGCCAGATCCCATTGCAGAACATCTTACTATCTGGCTAATCAGGATAAGTGCTGAAAAGCTTTGAGTGTGATGTCAGATTTATTTCACGATGAACAGGGAAGATCTCTTGATCCTCAAACACTTCAAGTAAAAGTTAAAAGGGGGGGTGTGAGGTGCGGGGGAGGAGGCGGAAAAAAGATATTGCGCTTTTTTCTTTTTTTTTCCAAGTGTGATGAACTGTTTTCTCCTCTAAGTGTTTTAAATAGCGGCAGTGTGAAAATTACATTTGCTTTGAATAATTGCTAGCGTTTTTCCCATTGCAGTCCTTCTATCTGGAAGCTTTGTATCTAATATTGCTCTTGCATGAAACTCGGAGGAGCAGTGTGAATGGAGCGGCAGGTCCATTTTTAAAAAAAAAAAATATTTTATAATATTTTATTTGCTCAACAGTTCTATGCTGTGGCAACACAGGCTTACGCAGCACTTTATAAGCGTAGGCCCTGATCCAACAAAGGCTTATAGTGCGTATGTTTAACTTTACGCTGACTCCAAAGGGAATATCATGTGTGATACGGACTGTAGGTAAGGCCCATTTCCTGCCCTGAGCAGCTTGCGAGTGAAATAAGACAAGACCCAGGACAACCGTGCACGAATAGAAGTCTTGAACAGGGAAAAGGTCGGGGGAAAAAACCTTTCTTGAAGGGAATTTTGAAGAGGGAAGAAAAAAAAAAGATGGGTTTTTCATATTGCAGGTCAGGGGCAGCAAGAGGGAGAGCCTGAGGGTGGCAGGGGGACCTCTGATGGGAGGACAAGGCAATGACTGAAGGACCGGGGGGTCTCTTAGAAGCTGGGATGCAGTATAGTAAAGGCCCTAGTATGGTCTCTTGATTTTATCTGTTGACTAAATAAAACTGGTTGACACTTCAGGGCATTCATTTTTATTCAGTCTAATGAATACTGTCAAATCCTGAGAACAGCTTGTGGAATTCATACATAATTGTTTCACTGATGAAGAAACCGAGGCAGGGAGACTAATGATTTTCCCAAGGCCACAGAAGGAACATCATAATTAAAAAAAAAAAAAAAAAAATCTCTTTCCCAGGCCTGGCCTGAACCACTAATTCATCTCTGAACAGAGGGTAGTATTTTCAGAGGTGCTATAATCTCATTTTTTGAGTCATTTAGGCACCCCTAGGAGTTTAAGTGTCATTGGAAGGCAATGCTATGCAAACTTCTAAAAGTCTAGATCAAGTTTAAGAAGGAGCTTTAGACTCCTAAGACATTTGAAAAGACTATCTGATATCTAAAAAGAATATCTGATATGAAATTATAGATGTTTTTCTATCTCATATATCTATCTATCTATCTGGGCTGGATTGTGCTCCACCGAAGTCAAGCACATCTGGTCTGGTACAACTGGCTGTAAAAAATCCCAATCAATTCCCAGCTTGGCAATCGGTTCTAGCAAGTGTCCTGCTTTACTGTTTCGTCTTAGGAGCCACATTACCCAGGCTTGTCTTAACAGACAGTAGCAGTTCCTTTTTTCTCCCATACCCATCAGTTTGAAAACTAGGTTCTAGTTGGCAGCATCTTCCTCTTGTGTGGGTAATGCTAGGAAAAAAACGATTAACTGTAGATGCTCTGTTTAGGGAAACAGAATCCTTTCCCAAGGATATGTATCACTTTCCAACTTAGTCATGTGCACACCCAAGCCTTTGCATGAACTGCATTTCTGTTGCATGATGCACACTCCCATTGCATTCAGGTGGAGTACTGGTAATATCAAATAAATATCTGCTGCTAGCTGTTTTGAAGAATAATGCTCTGAATCACCTGCTGTTCAACATACATCCAATATGTAAACAAATTCCCTTAAAACGACTGTATGGATAAATACTTATAGGAGCAGTATGCAGGATAAGTTGTTTGGAGAAAATGTCAACCTTTTTGAGTAGAAAGATTGTCTAAATGATTCACACTCGGGGTGGCTACATGCTCCTCCAAGTTACTGCATGCAGCTGCAGGGTTTACTCTTCGCTGGGACAAAGTGCAGCGTTGCAGGAGGTGGAGGAGCTGCAGCAGAAGGGGGTCAGCGGAAGGCAGATCTCTCAGCACGTGTTTGCATGAGCACCGTCGTTAGTTTTGGCCAAAGGTTAGGGAAAGCACAGTCTTGTTCCCGGCTCTGCATTCACGCCTGCCTTTGCTTTGCCGAATCAGAAATACCAGCTGGTTGCAACTTCACTCATAAACCTGCTGATTTGAAGCATGGATTGGGGTATACTCAAACAGGAAAAGATGTGGCATGCCTCGCTGCCTGTGTCCAGAGCAGGAGCCAGGTGCTCTGCAGGTGCGATTTGGGACTCGCTTGTGTCTCTTGCATGCGGACATATGGGAGCTTCACCTAAGCAAGCCCTTTAAAATTGGGCCCTAAGAGTTTCAGTGAAACCTTATGTTATGAAAGGTCCCTGTGTAGTGTCCTTTGGGAAAGGGCTTAGCGTGCTCATTTGCATCTCTATACCCAGAATGCTTTTCCAGCTCATTGCTGTTTCATAGCCGTGCTGGTGTCAGTGCTACAGAGCAGCTGAAAATGGCTTGATGTGCTTCTGCATGCTGCTACTTTTCCTCTGGAGCAAAAGAAAGGATGTCTGTCTGGAAGGGCAGGATGAGACAAAATGTCCCTATCTTTCCTCGCAGCATGGGTAGTCTCCTGGCCACCCAAACAACCGGCAAGAGCTTCTAAGAGGACAGATGCTGGTACTTAAAAGCTTAAGCTGCCTGCAAAATATCACCGCGCTCCTAGGCAAAGACGCAGCTGTGTGAAATTGTGAACCTTTAACGTGATCCCACCTCCCTGCCACAGACAGTTCGTGGCAGCTTGGAGAAGCGCTGAGGGTCTGGAGATGTAAAATCCAGATTCTTGTGTGCGTTATAGGGAAGAAAAGCCAGTAGATTCTGCAGTGAAACATCAAACGTGGCAATTGCGAGTGAATCTGTTAATGTTAAAAGCACTGGGGTCAGGTGTGAGTGCTACAAAGCATCCTACTGCGCTGCAGAATTAGAGCCCAAATAGAAAAGAGCCCGACCGAGCGGTCATCAATTCCCTTCCTTGACAGGCAAGGGCTGTGCCCTGTAATGAATATACTAGTTAATGGCATATCCTTGAAGATTCAGTATGTAATGATTTGCAAGTTGTAGCCTGAGATAACTCAGAGGAAGTACTATATAAATGTCAAAGTTACTCTTAATACACTGGTGGCGGTACTTTTTCAAGGAATTGTCACTGAAGTAAAATTAACATGCAAAAGATATGGCAAATCTACTAGCAAATTATGTAAATATTTTGCAAGGGGCAAACTTTCAGTGCCAGGCGTGAAAATTGGGTCACAATTCCCATTAACAATTACACAGCCTGCGTGCCTAATTTTCCAGGCACCATGCTGAAAATTCACCCCACGTTATGGAAGCAATTAATGGCTTAAAATTCTTTTTAGGCCAGTAAATGTGTAGAAGTGTTGATAGCCTTTTCTGTGTGGCATTTAATGAGCTATAATCTGATAACTAGATTAGATTGTTCTCTCATGATATCTCAAAGATTGCTTTATACTGTTATTATTGCTATTTAAATACTACAGCAATGCCAGATGCACGGATCAGAGCCCTGTTGCGCTAGGTGCTGTACAAATATCTGTGAACATGGGGTCTCTTCACTGAAGACAGATATAATAACTACTTTGCTATTCTGGTCTGCTTAGGCACCAGGGAAATGCTGAAGGTTCCCACACAGTATGAATCTATTAAAAAGATAATCTGAAGCTATTTTGGTTTCTCATATAGAGGATTTTTTTTTTTTTCCCTTTTCAATGCTTACACATGACTTTCATTAGCATTAAATGTGTGTGGAGGGAGAGTCACTCCTAATGTTTGTAGCTCTATACCTATCCCTTTCATATCAGTTAAATCCCAGCGAATATAACTGTTTAGTAATTGTCTGGTATTTAATTAAAATACAATAACCCTTTTCCAGAGACGCCAGTTGTGAATCTGGTGGCCCAGTCATAAAGATGCTAATTTAATGAATATTCATAAATCATGAATATTCATAGAGTGTCAGGGATGTTCTTTTGTACCCTGCTGCTATGCCAGGTCTCGCTGGCACAGCAGACGGCACATGTTGAAGGAGCTTTGCTCCTAGGGGAGAAGAGAAATATTCGCGCTGGAGCGGGACGTGTGTCTGGGTGTAACTCCGAGCGGAGGCGCTGGGAGGAGAGGCAGCGACTGGCGAGGAGCGCGCGGGTATCCAACCCACCGAGTGGGATGCGCAGTCTCACTGTGGCTACCAGGTGGCACGGTGCGTTTCTTGTCGGGGCTATTAATACTTTTATAGCTGATGTACAGCTCTGGCAAAGACCGTATGGCCAACCTTTGCAGTTACAGTGGCCACAGCCACCACTATTACTGCTTGAGCAGAGCCTGCCCGCTGGGATTCTCAGTTACTCTTGCCCTGGCCAGGCTGCACATGGGGAAAGGCACTGTAGGAAGCTGCCTTAAAGCACGGCAGCCTGCAGCGGGTAGTAGGTCTGACCTGCCCCGGGCTGCGGGGCTGAGCAGGGTTTGTGCAGGAAAGCCTCTCTTATCTAGGATGCTCCAGATCGCTTCTTGTAGCAGGACCTTTCTCCAGGGTTTCCAGGGATTTGGCAGCCTCCTTGCTCGGCAGCAGTGACCCCACTGCAATACTCGATACTGCTGTTGTAGCCAACTATCTCTTAGATTGGTTTTGTGGTGTGCAGGGGTATTTAGTGATGTATCTCTTTATTACTCAAAAGAAAAAAGAAAACACAGTTGCAGAAAAGCTTGTTTTATCCTGTCACTTGAGATGCAGCTGAACAAAGTCAGTGTCCCTCCACAAAGTTCGCAAACTCCGTGCTTTCCTCGTGATGTGCTTTTAAAAAAACTGGGCGTTTAACTTATCCCTAGGAATCCCTAATATGCCTTCTAAGCAGCAGGGAAGGGAGTCAGCCTTGTATTCATTGCTCCTACAGGTTTCAGTTGGCCCCATCCTCCCAGGTTGATGGCTGAAATACGCTTGAATGCAAATGCTGCGCGCCCTTATGGTGCCTGTGTGATGCCAGTGAGGCACTTTGCCGTGACTTAATGTCGCGAGGCACGTACCTATGGGTGCAGAGCAAGCCCGCTTCTCACCCCACCGCACGCTGCTGTGATGCAAATTTGTTGTTGTGAAAAAATGTCAGCGCACAGAGTTGATCTGTTTGCTTTGGCAAAGCGTAGAGCAGGAGTGAGCACCCGTCCCTCTGTCCGGACTGAGATGTCGGAAAGTTTCCGAACCCCGAGCGATGCTGGTGCTCCGAGACGCTGCTCGCTCTCTCCCTCCCCCAGGACCACTGCAGCGCTTGGGCTCCGGCTTTGTGCGAGAGATCCTTGCAACCCCCCATCAACACTTCAAACGTGTTCGCAAAAACTGGCAGGGAAAGGAGAAGGGGAGAAGGGCTGCCTGCGCTATCCAAGAGAGCTCTGTTTTCTCTGGTAATTTATTTCAGCTAATACACTTCTCTAATAGTTGCCGGCTCCAATCTTTGCTTACATAAACGCTTATTTAAAGCTCTTACGATCAAATCATTCATCTGGACTCAAACTTGCTTCTAAATTTGTGCATGCAAATTTTATTCATGGGCCCAGCTGTGTTCGTGCCGAATTTGCATTTGTGCATATGAATGTGTTGTTTTTTCCCTCTGTCAGCATACAACCACAGGCTGCAGCTGAAAATATGGACCTAGATTTCAAAAATTTTAATGACCGTACACTGAAAGTTTTAGTTCCTTTCCCCGGAGCTGGCAAACTTGCCTGCATAAGCCTTATCTTTATCCTTTGCTTTAGGAAGCTCGCTAGTGTGTGTTTCTGAAGACTTGCTTGCACATGGCATTCAAATAAAAAATGAGACTTTGTTTTGCCAATATGGGTATTGACATGAAAGGGCAACTAACTTTTTGCCTTGCTTTTTATGCATCTAATCCTCCCTTCCTACGTTTGTGCCACCTCAGTTTACTTTGTCTACCGAAAGCTTGTTTTGAGAAGAGCTGAAATGTATTTTGTTCTGGGGGGGTGGCATGGCAAGAAATCAGTGCACTGGAGGCTGGAAAGAAAAATACCTTTCTGCCCCTGTAAGCAGGGCCAAATTTGAGTGTAAATAAATACCATTCAGAGAAGGAAACAGTAAATCAGTCTTGCAGAACAATTTAGATATCTGATGTATGCAGCATGAGTAATTCCACAGTGCACTACCAGGAGCGTGAAGTGGCAGCGGTGCTGTAAGTTCCTCACTACTCTTAATCAGAAGGGTCTTATAGGAACCTCTTTGTGATGCTATATGCAGAGGATTGTGGTGGGCACTTGCCTTCTGTATCTCCCATTCACTATTATGTGTCTTTCCTTAATGTCTGAAAGGGGATTACGTGAGAACCCAGTTAAGGCAGGCTCTGGTAAAAAGTTTATTGAATAAGCTTGCAGTCATTTCTAAACTTTAAGTAGTTATAAACTTGTTAAAAGTCAAGAACCATTGTAATCTGTTGGGTACAAATGTACTGTACAGTACATTAATTTGTGGATACTAAAACTCACTCAAGGGTTTCTGAAATATGCTTTTTAAATGGGTAACCCAAAAGGTAGCATAATCCTGGGAAGAGCATAGAGTGTATCAAGAGGATCCCAAGCACTTTGCATGTAAGGTTCTTCTGAGAGATATTATTTTATGTAAATTGATTCTCTAACTTTTCATGTGGCATAGGCTATTTGTTTGGGGATGAGGTTCAGGTAACAGCGTAGATTTTACCCTGGGAAATGTGGTCATAAATCACAAATCGTTCTAGATAAGAGATGATGTTTGTGCTGCTTTTCATCTTCAGTGCTAAAGCTCTGCACAGGAGGTGTAGGCACTGGGAGCGTGAAAGGCCCAAAGAGGTGAAGACCCCAGCGTCACCCGTTCATCGTGGTTATATTTATCTCCTGCTATGAGAAGTATTGGGCACTCGTCATTTTGCTAGAGGCTGGGGACTTTGAAAGGAAACGAAAGGAGGTGCTGATACTGTGAGAGCCAGGGGGTATTTAACTTCCTTTTGGCATCTGACAAGACTGTGGGAGTTTTGGATGATGACAATCAGTAATGTCACAGGCTTGTGTTGGAAGCATGCCTTCCCCTCCAGTAGCAGAGTCGCTTTTGGAAAGCTTTAGCTAAAGTGGTTAGACTAAGGTTGAACAGTGACTAAATGACAAATCTAGAAACAAACCTAATTCCGCTCATTGAGCTGCTTAGACTGTTTGTGCAACATACGTTAATTATATCAGAAATGTGGTATAGGAAACTGAACCATTCCAAACTTGAAGAAAAGCTCTGCATTTGGGATGCAACCCTGTTTTTTAATATTTTTTTTTTCTTTTCTTGCTGGTCTTGGGGTGGGTTTTTTGATGCCATGCTCAGCTGTAGCCTGTTTGTGTGCTACTGACTTGCTGGCGGTACAGAACCATGGTGTCTGTGCACTGGGATTGCACACAGGAAAGCATGGAGGGTGGAGTGGGAATTCCTTTCCTTGGGCAGTCCTTACTGTGCTGAGGGCTGCAGGGCATCTGGGATATCTCCTACCTTGTGCTTTTGTGTCTTTAAGGTTTTGGGTAAATGAGTTATTCCTTGAAATAAGACTGTTTATCTCTTCAGTGCAGCCTTTCTCAATAGAGTAAGACCCCAGCCCTGTAACCTTTGCAGACAACATCTGAGTTGTCCTTTGTCACATAAGTACTCTAAAATTTGCCAGTGTGACTAATTGGAGTTGTATGATTTCAATGTTAAAGTTTTAATGAAAAAAATTTCTATCGGGATGTTTTTTTACATAGACTACTTGTATCCTCTTGCTTAATAATCTAAAAGCAAAAACATTTTTAAAGAGGACACAATTATGTATGTATTCAATATTCCTAACTTATCTAAGGATTTCAATGGGATACCTTCACCCAGAATATTCTCCAACTTATATGAGGAACAAAAGATAATCTTCAGAAATCAACGTTTTCTGCTTTAGAATCCAGTAGTGCTTGTTTGAAGAAATAGTAGATACAGAAGGGAAAATGACAGTCTCTTTAACATATACTTAAGTATGGTAAGTGCAACGATGAAAGCAGACATAAGGAGTGAGAAAGATATAAATGGAAAGATTAATGACAGCATTAATTTATTTGCATCTATCACGGAGAAGTATTTGCAACATAAAAAAGTAGCAGTTTGTGAAAGGCAGTGTAGTAACCTAAATCTCATCTGGGTATTAAACTTAATACGTGTAATATTTCTACGGTTTCACCTGACTCCCTTCCTTGTTTTGTTCTCTGCCTTGGAATTTACAATGCCCTTTTGTGTTCTTATTCATGGGGTGGTGAGCAACGCTTTGACCTCTTTTGCACTTTAGACATGAAGCATGTGCCTTACCTTGTCTGATGACTACAGCTGTATTTGCACCATTAAAGAAAAAAAAAAATCATTTGTGCAAGCTGGTAATGCAAATTATTTCTTGGAAAGTATTGCAGAACGCGGAGTCTATTGGATACTCTGATTTATGTCGCAACTCCCTACTCGCTCAGCATCCAGGCATGGGTTCATTTGGGTGCTAAAGGGGGGTGTTTCCTCCCTTGTTAGCATGTTGGTGTGGTGAGCGGAGCTCTGCGTGTCACCTGGAGGGGCCATAGCCCTGCAGGTGCCCCCGCAGCAGAGCGGCAGCTGAGGCTTGCTACTGCCCTTTTTGCTGCAGGATCCCTTTGCCATTTCAGGTAGCAAACCTGTAGTAAGGATCAGTTCGATGCCAACTGACACAAAGAGGAAAATTGTGTTTCTTTGAAGCTGCGGGGGCTGGGCAGGAGGAGCAGAGGAGTTATTAGGCTGACACAGAGTAATTGCCGGAAGCAGAATTTGGCCAAGCCTCTTGGTTCACACTGGGAGCACCTTATGCAGTTTATATTACAGTTATAGATTTTTCTCGTGATATCGCTTACCTTAAATGACCATTGCCTGAAAGACAGCACATAATGAGATAATGTTCATCCTGACACCTTCCTGGATAATGGCTCAATGTTCACTCAGGAAGAAAAATTCACTCTGACTGAATTACCTCTACAACAATCTGATGCATTTTTTTTTTCTTAGAGGGCTTATATCCAAACACTGTCCAAACTTTGGGGGAAATCTCACATATTCACAGTCTGATTCAATGTTTTGCAAAGAGAGACAGCCCATGAAACAAATGCACAAGATTGTCTTGGCTCGACATTTATTCATTGTTCAAAAATTTTAAATCAACAGAGGTTCTCTTGCCTTTGGAAAGAGATGCTCTTTATGATAATAGCTTTTCCTTTTTAAAAAAAGGTGAACTTGAATATGAATTCCAGAAGACCAAACTGTTATGGCAGCGAGGCCATTAGGCTGCAATTTGTCTTATAACAGATGTTGTAGAGTCCTGTCACTTCTAATGTTAAAACAGATGGGATATACACTTGAAAATGTACTAGAAGTATTTAATTTCCTTTCCAGCACAGGAGATTTCTTCTCTCCAAGCTCTTTGATGCTCTTCGCCTGTTTGTTAAATCCTGTTGCATTAGTTGGTGTGGTTTAATCTCCTTGGAAAGCTTTGTCTGAGTTTGTGTTCTAATGCAATTAATCTTGAATTGCTTTGGTTTTGCTGAATGAGACACGATTCCATTTCGAGCTGACTTTTTATTAACCTCTTTTAAGATCCCTTGTAAAACTTGCTATTATCACATAGCACAAAATTGTAGAGATGACACAATATCTGGCCCTTATTTTCAGCAGTTATGGGTAACATTAACCAAATGCATACTACGTATGTCTATATATTAAAAATAATACTAGGTAATCTGTGATACTCGTATGCACATTAGATTGCAAGGCTACCATATACATGGTAAGGTTACTATTGTTTACCATAACTATGATTTCTCATCATCTGCAGGAAGGCTCATCTGACTTCATTGGACTCCATATCAGGTTTTCTAATCCAATGCAGCTGCTTTTTCAAAGTCTGGGGATTATCAAGTCAATCCCCAGATGAACTAGGAAGTTGTTAAGTGAAAATGACAGTCCTGTAGTGGTGGAGGAGCGGGGATCTAAAAACTTTGAATGATTCTCCCCAAGGCACGTGGTGGGAGACTGGGAGAGCAGATATTAGCTTTCATGAGCTGGACTTGGGCACTCAGCCTGTGAGTGCTGAATAGCAGATATTACAGACAGATCCATGCCTGTGTTTACAGTTCATACCATATAATCCAATTTCTCCTTTTTTAACTGGTTCTCCATGTAAGACTTGTATTTGTTTTCATAAGTCAATGGAGAAGCCCTGATATTACCAACATCAGTTTAATTCTTGCTCTGTTGTAAGACGTGCATAATACTCTGATAAAATTGGCTTTATAAATGGAAGTGTTTAGACAGCTAGCACAAAGTTCAGCATCTTTAAAGCTTTCTGTGCTGGGGGCATCTCATGTCTTTCTCAGTAAAGCAGGGGAATGCATTGGCTGCATCAAATGACATTCTTATTTTCAGCTCTTGAGAGATCTTTATTGCGCATATATTTACAATCAAATCTAGAAGGAAAGGCCATCAAGAATGCAAGGGACTTTTCATTGTCTTGTGCTTTGCAGCTTCACTGTCTGAGCCCTGGAAGGATAGGAAGTATCGTGAGTATAGCAGTTCGTAAATGTTTCTTTTTCTTGTTGTTCCTTTTCTTTCTAGCAATCCCAATTTTGGAATTTTTGTAATTTGAGGATAAAAATTAGGCTATTGTAGGCTTTGTTATGACATGAATTTATGCCTTAAGTGGATTTCCTCAGTGAAATACTAAAGTCAAATACAATTAGTCTGTTTTCCAAAGAGTTGCATCTTTTGGAAATGGAAAACTCCAAGGGCTGTTCCAAGGCACTGAGCTTTTTGATGAAAATGCAGAATAAGAGTTTGGAAGATAAATCCTGAGCCTACCGTAAGATGGAGGTGGTGAACAAGGTGTCTTTCATCTCTAGTTCCTGTGTTGTCTTCAGGTAGCTATTGTGGTTTCCAGTTCTCAGTTGCTGTTTCATAATTACCATCTTCAGCTTCATGGTCTTGGGGGGGGACTTGGTAGTTTGTGAAGAAAAATATTACCATTTTATGAAAATGGCTGTTGCTCCTAAATTTTATTCTCCCTCTGGTTTCATGTGTGGGAACGTGGTATGCTGCTTTTTTTTAAAGGTAGCTTTTTCTTAGCTATTGCTCAAAAGAGTAACACAATACAAAGTAATAATACCTGAGAAAGCTTATACTTGACATTTTCCAAAGTGTACACAGATAGAGAAAAACTTTACAATCTTGGGACATTCAGTCATCCTCAAATAATTTGTTTATTAAGTAAAATATTCATCTCACATTTACTTAAGCTTTTTACTGTCCATACTTCTCCCATGAAGTTTTTTTAATCACCTACCAAGTGAATCAAGTAGTAATTCAGCTGTTAAAGCTTCACATGGCTAAAAAGTTATGTTAAGAATTTATTAGCAGCTTAAAGTTACTCTTTTAGAAAGATACCAGGTAGTTGAAACTGGTATGATTTGTGCACCATAAAAAGAACTACGGGAAGAGTAAAATTGTGTAAGGTTACCAAAGACTCAGCTGAAGACATTTATAGGGAAAAAATTGTAGGCCCTTTTTTCTCAGCTTAGTAGTTAAAACAATTTAAACACCAAATTTAAAATCAGAAAAGGAATTGAAAAACACATGTTCATGCAATCCAGAACCTATTGATAGTTGGGCATCTAAACTTTAAAAGCGACTTCTGTAGAAGGCATTTAGCCAGAAGCAAAACATCCAATCTTGCCTGAACCTTACAAAATATGTGGCTTAGAATTGAAGCACAATGGGAGTGCAGTTTGCTGGATTTTTTTTATATTGCCTGCATAGCTAGAATACAAAAGCAACTACGTGCATAAAACACTTCTCTGCATTCTAAATATAGCAGCGCCCACTTGAATGAATATTTCATAGAAGAATAACCTATATAAAGGGAATAAATGCAGGCAGCGATGATATTGGTAGGATATAATTTTTAAATGGAACAGCTTTTAAATGAGTAAATGAATACCTAATAAAAGTGCTAACTCCTTGTATGAATAAAACTCTGATAGAACTGTGTTTCGTTGGCTACTGGCTAGAAAACTTTTAAAACAAGGAGAATATGCATAAATTTAATTTGAAATAAAAAGGAAAGTAAAAACTTGTGCATGTTTACGAAACTCAGACTTTTTTGCAGCTAACCAGTTCACCTGAGATGGGATGCAATAAAAGAAAGATGTAAACACTGCCCTGATGTATATTGAACCCCAGGTGCAGCAGGTAGCAATGCCGGGGAGGAGCTATGGGGTGGACTGCCTCTTGTCTGGCAGCGGGAACGGAATGTACTTTGGTGGTTTCAGTCTAGATCTCTTTGAGGAAATATCCAGGGTCATGTTAGGCAACCGCTTTCCTTCCCAGAGGTTCACTCGTGTGGGGTACTGTGAGGCTTCAGGCTGCTCCACTGACACACATTACGTTGGCAGTGGATTACTGAGGAACACAGTGTGGGATGCGCTAGGTGCAAAAATGAAACCAACCTTTACATTTCCTCCACCACCTAGTTCAGATGCTCCAGTTATGTCTCCGAGGATGATTGGAGCATAAATCTGAAAATGCTGGCAGGAGCTCGACCCAGCTAAATGAATTGTGTTTTAGGTTCGGGCCAAGGTGACAACGAGTGCTTGAGTCTGCCCTGACAAGAACCACAGCTTGTCCCCTGTGTGCAAGCTGGAGACTTGCTGGATTCCCAATTGGGGCAGTTTTGCAAGCAGTAGTATGTAGTGTGACCTGCTTTATAACCCTTGCAGTCACTGGGGCCAGGTAGGGCAGGTGGGGAAGCGCCTGCTGTGCAAGAATGAATGAAAGTTTAAAGCTCTCAAACTTTTGACTAAGTGTCTTGAATTTGCTACTGTAGCCTAATGAGGGGGTATGAAGGAGAAAGGGCGATCGACAAAGATCATTGAATAGAAAATATAAAGGAAAGGTGAGGACATATCCTGAGGCCCAGACTGTGGGGGGTGAGAAAGAGATCTGATGAAAATGTACAGGGATTAAAGGAGCTATGATCTATTGCAAACCACCAAGCCAGGAAGATCAGATGGGTTAGGATTTTTCTGAAATTAATGAGAATTTCATGTTCATCTGAAATTTTAACTGCTTGCAGACATTTCTTGGGCGGAAAAACCATAGTGGGAAAAGGATGATTCAACAAGTTCTAGGAAGGTATTGGGTTTTAGTTTTGATTTGTTTGTTTTACAGAATGGAGAAATGCACGCAGAGGAAAGGCTTTTTTATATTTTAGATTCTAGACAATGAAGGGGAGGTAGCTGAGAGTACGAAGGCAATAGGCAAGTTAGGTGAAATTGAGCATGAAATGAGATTTCACAATTCTTTCAAAGAGATGGAGGAGAAACAACAATGTAATGAAAATGGACTTGAGAGAATGATAGCTCAGATCTCTCCAGAGGCAAATTTAATAGTTGAAAGTAAAGGTGAATTAGCTGCCAGGTCCTCAAAGACATGGTATTATGGTACAAGCACAGAGAAACCCAATATAAAGATTAACTTGGCTAAAGAGCAGGCTCTGCACAGGTAGCAAGAAGGAAACACATCAAAGTGGAAACACGTCAGAAGAATGAGTACCCAAAAATGGCACAAGCAAGTAGGGATGAAAACAGGAAGGTCCAGGCACTAGATGAGATGCAGCTATTTAAAGATGCCAACATGAGGAGGAATCATCCTTAATGTACATAAACAAAAGGACAATCTAGACAGGGATTGCTGCCTTGCTTACTGGAGAAAGCAAGTTGCTAATGGAAGACTCTGAAGAGTCCTTTTTTTTCCTTTCCTTTTTTTCTTTTTAATTGAGCCTTCATTAAAGAAGTTGATTGCTTTCATATTAGTAGTATTATTAAAACCAACAGAAAAGGGAGAAAATCTTAGCCAAAACCAGAAAAGACCAAGTTAGGGAGTTACAGATGAACTGGATGTTTTCAAATTGACTGGTTGTGATGGACTTCATTATAGGATATTTAAGGGTTTGCCTAAAGCAGTCTCAGAGCCATTAGTGTTATCTTTGAGAGCTCATGTGAGACAGATGAGGTACCAGAGGCTGGAAAAAGAGCAAACATAGTGTCTTTCATTTTGAAAAAAAGGGGGGTGGGGGGGAAGAGGAGCCAGTGAATTACAGACCAATCAGTGTTAACTTCAGTCCACAGAAAAATTCTGGAACAAAAAAAAAATCAAACCAAACATTTGAAAGCAGCTGAAGGATAACAAGAAAATGAATAGCTGCCAGCATGGATTTGTCAAGAACGAATTGTCAAACCGCTTGAATTTCCTTGTGCAGCAGGGTAACAGACTTCATGGAAAGGGAAGAAACAGTTGACATCATGTCTCTTGAATATATTGAGGTCTTTAAAGTTGACTTACATGACATTCTTTGAATCAAGGGAAACCTGGGCTAGATGAAAATGCTGTTATGTAGAGACAAAACTAGCTGGAAGAAACAGGTTTGGAGGATAATTTTCAGGAGGATGAAGGAGTATCAAAACAGAAGGATGTATTGAGTAGTGTTCTGCAGAGTTGCAGCCAGCTCTCATCAGATCATGACCTGAGTGATGCAATACACATTATACATGTTAAATTTACAGAAGCCTAAAAGTGGAAGAGAGTGCAAAGCTTTCTGAGTTCAGAATGGCCTTGAGAAATGGGGAAAAGGGTCTGGAAGAATAGGCTGAAACTCTGTAAAATAAGTACAGAGGGATGGTAGTTCAGCAGAAACAATAAACTGCAGGAATACAAGATGGGGAACAACTGTTTAGGCAGCAGTTCTTCAGAAAAATCTCTGGGGATTATAGTGGATTACAAACTGAGCATGAGGCAATGTCATGGTGTTGCAAAAACGGCAAACATCATCGTGGTATGCATAAATGGCAATATAATCTGAAAGGCGTGTGAAGTGACTCCTCTGCTATGCCTAGCACAGACAACATCTTCCCAGAACAATGTCCACTTTGGGGGTACCCTTGTCCTTCTAGAAAGATGTTGGCCACTTGGAGATGATCCAGGCAAGACTGATGGACACAGTCACCATGTCCAGTCAAGATGTTATGGCTGTCAGAGAGATTACGTGGATGGTGTTTAGTCTAGCTCAGGGAAGGTTGTTTTGGGGTTCTACCAGTAGTCTTCAAATATGCAAAAGGATGGTGCAGAGAGGAAGAAATAAGTTTTATTTTGTACAAGAGGAAATGATTGTTAGGAAGAATTGGACATTAAGAGGAAAAAAAAAAAAAAAGCAGTTTTCTGATAATTCTTGCAGTGAAGTCCTGGAACAGACTGTCACCTCTGTGGCTGGAGGCCTTTAAGAACAGGAATGACACAACATATAGCTGATTCTGTCTTGGAGCAAGTAGTCCTGCAGACAGTCTCCCCAGTCCTACTTTCTACAGTTCCACAGTTTCTTTGCTAACGAAAACCATCCCTATTCTGTTAATCATTGGGAAGTGATGAAATCATTGTGGCATTGCTGTTATTCTAGGACTTTACACTCAAGAATTTCTACTACAACTGGTATGGCTGTCAATATCAAAGTGAGATAGAAAGTACTTTCGGCAGGCAGTTTGATCCAGCTCAGGCCTGTAACAGGCAGCACAAAGCAATAGGTTTTTCCTGCTGTTCTGAAATTCTTTGCTGTATATTTGCAGATAATTAGTCTGCCTGTCTGTGTCTTTCATGTACTGTGTTGGTGGAACTTCTGAGCTGTACAACTAAATGATTAGAAAATTGTTTAGTTCAATCCTGGTGTATTGAGTTTTACTGCAGGCTAAATCATATTCTTTTCTTGTTATCCAAATCAAACCGCTCGTACTCCTTTTAAATTCCTTCACTCTGATTTTGATTCTCAATACCCCAGATTAAAGCTCTTTATCCATACCTACGTGCTTTCTCTTTTGCAGTTCCAGTTCAGATTTGCATAGCAAAGGAGGTATTTGTGTTTCTCCTGACCTCATCAATATTCTGGTGCACAGCGTGCACTTATATGATAGTTTATTCCGGGATGATGAACAGATGCAAAAGTGTCTTCAATTGTCTCTGGAAATTAGCAATGGTCAATACATCCTGCAAACACAATGCTGGATGCTGTGGTGCATGCAAAACATGCATGGCAGGCAGAGCTCATAGCCTTTTCCTGCCTCTAGCACACTTCATTTAATTTTAATAGTAGAAGGAGATGTGGTATCTTTTGAACATAGATATCCTTGTGGGCTAATGTAAGGCTTGGACAATAAGAGTTTTGCATAGGAGAATTTGGCTTAACCTGTCAGTCTTCCAGAGATTAACAACTTCATCAACTACTGTTGATATTGACAGTCAGTTGCTAGGCTACATGTTTACTGCTAAATGAATAGGCGACTTGGGGCCAGTGTGAATATTCAACAGATTGGCAAATAAGTAAAACGTGCTGTGACTTGATTTGTTAATTATAGTCAAAATAAATGGCTGTATTGATGACTATGATTTTACACAGCATTAGTCCTCTGAAAACAGCAATTAAGTCTGCCATGTAAACATATATCTTGCCTGTGACAAAAAAAAAAAAAAAAAGCCTTAAACAACTGAATACACCACTCCAAGCAGTTTCACTAGGAGTCCTGAAGTGCTTACATTAGTTAAATTATGTCCTTGGGTGTTTTTACACCTCTGACTGAAGCACAACATTCAGGCAGGGTCTGGATTTTGAAAAGCTTTCTTGTTTGCTGCGTGTATTGCTACTTATGGTCAGAGTTTATCAAAAGGAGTATGATCACACTTGAGGGAGAAACCCCAAGTAGCCGGATTTCAGGAGAATGCTTTTTTTTTCCCCAACATTTTTTCCTGTTGTTAGAAAGCCAAGCATGAATTTATTACTCTATATGCTTTTTCAGCAGACCTTGCAAAAGAGTTCTCACATGTATACTACATTACTGCATTCCAGTTTATCAGGTGGGTTAACTAGAATTCACTTCCCTCGATCCATACGATTCTCTCATTACATTTTAAAGTCTCAGTATATCGGTTTTCTCATTCTGTGTTTCAAGACTTGCATACACTGGCAGGTGCACTGAGTATTCAGCATCACTCATTGTTCAGCGTTGCATGTGTGTAGGCAATGACACTCTTCTGGGATATACGGTGCCTTTTGATTGAAGCTTGGAAAATACATATTCTGTTCTCATCTCTGTTGTCAACATCTGCTGTGGCTCTGGTCAAGACTCTCTTGCAAGCTCTGGCTCAGTTTTGCGATCTGTAATATATAGTTGTTGGGCTTTTTTCCTCCATAAATAACTGCCAATCTAAAGAGCACTGAAGTTGCCAAATATGCCCCAAGTAGTGCAACACAGAAAGAGAGGTTGTTTTAAGCTTGAGAAAAGCAAACGTGTTTTTGCATAGAAAAACACAACTTTCCCTGAATAGGTCTGTGTTACCAATGCATGTTTAGCTTGGGGTTGAGTTTAGGCCAGTAATTGTTTTTTCCCCAAAGAGCGGCAGAAAGGAGCTCCCTTGTTTCAGGCCTTATTTTTGTCCTGATGAACATCTGTCCTTCCTTGTAAGCTCTTGAGTAGTTGTCTCCCATGGTCTCAGTGTGAGACTCTCAAGGGCAAAGTCACAAAAGCAAAGTCATACCGACCCACACTGATCACAGCTGGTCTGAGGAAGGTTGGTACCAAATGCTAGAGCAGAGAGGGAGTTTTGGCTTTTCCTTCAATGTGCTGCCGAAAGAGAAACCACCCAATGCATATGCATGGCAGACAGAAGCTTGGAGAAAATCAGAGTGAAAGGGCATGAGGACACTAGAAATGGAGTATGACTAGGGAAAAACTTGGACTGGAGATTGAACTGGGCAGCTGGAAGGCAGCAGATAAGAAACAATTGATATAGGGAGAACTCCAAAATGAAGAAATAGCTGGGAGAGAGGTGGGTACACTGAGATCGATTTGATGAAGGAAAAAAAAAAAAAAAAAGAAGAAGAAAACTGAGGCTGATAATCAGCTGCAAATGTTGGTTAGCAGCATTATCTTTGCTGAAGGATATGAGATCAATGCTCTCTGTTAGCACATTGTCATACATCTGCATGGTATTCATCACCTTTGACATCAATGCAGGTTATGTAAAAATCTTGCATAAACCCCCGACAAAACAACCCCCACCCAAGCATTGAGGACAACACAGAGAATATCAGGGTTCACTTTGAATGCACTTACGTTTTGGACCTTTCACTTCTGAGTGCTTTTGTAGGACAGGAAAAAAAACCTTCAAAGGAGGACAAGGAGGTTCCAAAGCGTTGAATGGCTTCACAAAGTGGGTGGTAGGCCAGCGGAGCTCACTGCCAAATGACATTGTGGATGTGACTTGTTGACATGTTTAAGTTCATGAAAAACAAAATCTTTGAGAGTTACTAACTGCATGTAAACTATATATAGGTCAGGAAGTCTCAGAGCTGAAAATAGTTGGAAGCTGAGAGGGTATGAGTGGGAAATAGCATGAATAGGATTTCTCTGTTCTTTCTCATCACCAGCATCTTACTATGGCCACCACTGCAGACAAAAGCACTCCAGATACGTGGATTTTGTCCTGGCTGTTCTCATCTACTTGCTTTTCCATTGCCTTCACTGTAGTTCATCTTCTGACTCAGATGGGTATTTCGAGGGATTTCTCTCCCAAGGGCTACATTTACCAAATTAGTTTTATGTCATTTGTTATGCCATAAGTACTGAGATCTTCCTCTTCAGAAGCTGACAAATCCTCTTTCAATGGATGAAGCAGGAGCATTTATGCTTCTGCAAATCATGGGAAAAAAGGAGATGACAATGTTTCCCCAGTGATTATTAACCTTAGTGATGCACTGGACTAGGCACCAGAAGACCAGTTTTCATAACCAGTGTGGTTATGAAACCATACATTGCTGGTTTTCCAGTCATCTTAGGATTCCTACATGAGCCATTTTGTGAAAGCTTCTCCTGCACTAACCGTAAACTTCCTTGCAGAGCCAGAGTGGGGAAAATGTTTTGTTGGGAGATCTTGTGGAGGAGGCAATAAGCACCTTCAGGAAATTTGTACTTTTTTTCAGTAATCCACTTTCTTTCCAAGTTTTGTGTGCAGTTGTACCTGCCCCCAAGCACTAATAATGAGTGGACAGTATGAAGAAGCCTCAGGGGGCAGGTAGCTAAGACAGGAGCAATTGCAAAAGCCCATTTCAAGGCGGGAAATGTTAACTTTATACTGGTTGACTGCTGGGATGGTTTCCTTAATCCACTCAGTGGTTTTGTAATGGTGAAAAATATGCTGATAGACCCGAAAAAAAGAAGCAGGGTCCTCCCACAGCTGGTGCGTATCCCTGCATGGGAGCAGCTGGCAAGCTCTGGGCAGCTTCTCATTGTCCAAGGAAATCTTGCTCCCTTCCTCACTGGTTTTGCCCAAGGTAAATTACCTCTTTTTGAAACGAACTCCTAGTATTTCTTTTGAGACAGTTTCAGACTAGCAGCCTTAAGCTAATTACAGGCCATTTGTAAATGTATCAGTTCTTGTTCCAACATTTTAGCATGCACCAGGATATCATCTAGGTATAACAAACAGGCTGAGAGAAGCATGCCATGTAATACCCTCTTCGTTAGACTTTTAAATGTAGCTGATGTATTGCACTAGCCAAAAGCCATCATTTTAAATTGCCACAGTCCTTGTCCTACTGTGAAAGCGTTTTTTTCCCTGTCCCTCTGGATCCACTTCCACTTGCCAATAGCCACTTTTAAGATTCAGGGTAGTAAACCAGACCGAGCTTTCAGCAGCATCTAGGATACTATTTACGGTAATAGAGAAGCACATGCTAAATGACTTTGTTTTTTATAATTCCATGTTGTCACCTTTTTACCTTAACTGGACTCAGTCTAAGGTCTGGCTGAAGGGTCTGTTCTATCTTCCTGACAGGTTTCTTCCATGGCTTATAAGGCTTCTTTACTGCTTCCCTGCTGAAAAGAAGGATGCTGTTTAGGTAGCCAGTTTCCCCAGAATCACTCTTGTGTTGAAGCAGTAAAGTACAACCTACGTGTTTGTCAGAGAGAATAATTTCTAGCCAAACCGTCTCAAAACCATTTTCTTGCTTCTCTTTGAATGTTTGGTATGGTGCCAGATTAAAAGCCAATACATTTTCTGAGCGTTCACAGGCTCCCCCCCAGTCTTCCTATAGTTTATATTAATTTACCAGATCCATTTTGCCACCACAGTCCCCTTTCCCCATCTCCTTCTGACTATTGTCAGAAGCATTCAGCAAATGGATAGAGTTTTACTCTTGTTTCAGATCCAGAACAACTTCAGCAGCTAAAGGTCCCCAGAGATGGGGGTCTCAAAGCAAGTTTCGAACACTCCTCATCTTTCGTTTGCTGGAAAGCTGCCACTGTCTGTAATTTCTAGTGGTGTTTCTGCCCCTAAAGGTGGGACTTGGGCACTGCAAAAGAGATCTGTATGTTCAATCACCTATTCCCCTGCCTTTCTTCTATTTCTGGTGTTGTAACTAAGGTCTGACTCGGAGTTCATGATTCTTGTGCTTTTCACATAATTTCTTATTACACACTGAATAGCCTTCTCTTTTTTTCTTGGTGTTTTTTTTTTTTTTTTTTTTTTAAATTAACTGTTAAACTCTCTACAGAAACTGCAAACTGGTGTGTGGGCCTCCTGGTTTGGTTCAGCTTGCTGCTCCCCTCCTGTCTACGCTGCATCTTGGTGTCGGGGGTCTGGTTTGGAACACACAATGCTCTTTTCTCACTAGCCCTGTATTTATAACCATTCTCCTTTAAAAGCATTTTTTTCCTCCAGGATCAATAATGACCTCAACTGCATTCCTTCATTTTTGCCATTGTTGCCAATTTCCCTTGCTTTATAAACTTAGATTGGTCTGCCCTCCTTCCACAAAGCATAATGATGGCATGAACCATATTAGAATTGCTGAGCTGAATTTGAGATAGAGGACTGCACTTTAGAGATCTTGGCAAATTGCTGGCATCTTCTTCTGTTTGCAGCAGCTGTTTCCTTTCGTGGTATGCAGCTGTGAAAAAAGTTCAGGATCTGTAGTAAATTCTACAGTCAGTACAATATCTTTTTTGTCTTTTGCTGATCTTTATTTCCGACTCTTACCTGAGTGTCTGCAAACTGGTTCATAGCCAATTTGCCCTTGAGGTCCTCGCTGATATTTGAGTATATCAGGGGAAGGGTTTGTTCCCACCTAATTCAAATGGAGGTTTATTTTCTCTCCCTTCCTTTCAGAGTGTCACAGTTGTTGACACTGGTTCATTTTCATTCTCTAGGACACTTTTCAATTCCCTGAGCCCTTTCTGCAGTTTATCAGATAGCAACTTCCAGGTTGGTCAAAGCTTTTGTAGCCCTTTCCAATGTTATTTCAAACCATAACTGTTGCAGCTGCACCTCCTAGTCTCTTTGGGCACTTTGCCGTTGGCTTTCTAATAAGGGTTCATCTTTACCAGTAAGTTTTCAGGTGCTGTTTTAACTCCTCCTGTGCTTTACATGTTTGAACTGTGTACTGCCTTTTGTTCTGCCTTGATACAGGAGAGATACCAGCTCACAGGTTTTGTGCTTGGAAACCAGAACATGGGGTTTTTCTTTCTTTAACCCTGTTATAGGAAGCTCAGAGTTTGAATGTTAAGAAGAGCAATTGATGATTGAGTCACTTTGATGCAATCCTGTTTATTTACAAAGTCCTGATTTCTGTATCTGCAGGTAGAATCAAACAAGAGATAATTCCCTTGCTTGCAATTCCCAATCTCTTTCAGTCAGCTCTTGCCTCAATAGCTGTCTTAAGGTTTATCTCAAAGTCATGTTGTTGACGCTTTTGTGGCTCTTTTTGATGCTTCCTTTTGGCTTTTGATTGGAGATTCTCCCACAAACATCCAAAGCAAGCATTCTGCTACCAATCAAGGTCCTAACCATCTAGGCTCCGGGGCTTATTTTCATTCCAGACTTCCCATATGTTTATGCTTTGGTTGTTCTCCCATTGTTTTGGTTATTTTGCTCCATAGATGAGCTTAATGTTTATTTGTATTTAGTACAAATGAAAAACAGTTCTTCCACTCAATGATTTCAGCAAGTTTTGGTCAATCCTGCTGTGATGCTTTCTTACTGCTCTATGGATGAAGGCTACTGAGGTGCTTACACACACTGCAGGGAGAGGTGGGTGGCCGTACAGCGTTTAGGATGAATTCTTGGGTCAGCATGTCTGAACTCCTGAAGTGGCCCTCTAGTTGCTGGTTGTCCCTCCATCTGTGTCCAAAAGGACTAATAATGAGATTTAGTTGGAGAACATTATGTTTCTTAAGTGAAAAATTTAGAGGGTTTTTTTTCCTGTAAATCATTCATGGACTGCAGGAAAGAAAAGACTTTTAGTTTTTTGATGTTTTTATTAAAAGGCATTGGTTTAGGAAAACTTCAAGATTCCTTCTTCCCTTTTCTTTGACATTGAATAGGTGTGGAAAAGAGGAATAAAGTGGACTTAATTTAATAATTTACACAAAAAGATTTTTGGAGAAAATGTTCACTTCTAATTGAAGACGTTGCCTCAGACCATTGTTTCCATGTCTTAGGAAACTCTAAAGTCAAACTCCAAATTCCTTCTCAGCAAATACGTGTAAGTATCTTACTCCTAGCAAAATTGCTAAAATCTGAACTCTCAAAGATGCTTACCGAAAAAGTTGAATGAGACATGAGACACGGCATAGTTCAGCGCTGCTGTTTCCCTACGGGATGTGGCCATTGTGTAACTGCACCAGCCCCTCACACAGGTAACTGGAGACAGGGTCTCACAATCTCTAGTGTAGATTTGGAGGTGCCGTGTGGTGGGCATTCACTACAGTTTTGCACAGATGCCAGTTCCTTCTTGATTAAAGGGAAAGGTTTAGTGTTCTCATCATAATATTTAGCTGAGTAAATCTAGTCTTTAACCTGTGTTTTAATACCTGATCAAACTCACCTTGTGGACCCAGAGTCCCGGGGTTAGAAATGACTCGTCCACGGAGTTACTGTGTTCATGCTATAATAATAATGAAAGTGAGATATGTAATTGGCACGGATGCTCAGTACGCCGGGATGACCAGGCATGTGGGATGAGACAAAGATGCTCTTTGGAGCTTTTTCACAAACTCCAGGAATGCAGCAGAGAATGGAAGTGGCCATGACCAGGTGCCAGCAGCCAGAGGCCTGAAAGCGCAAGTTTGACAGGTAGAAGAGTTGGGTTATAAATTCTTGGCTTCGTGTGTCTTGTCCAACTCCCCACTGCCTTCCCCAGCTTTCGTGCTTGCCAAAAGCGAACCTTACTCTCCTAGGGCACCCCAGGAAATCATCCTGTTTTCCTGTGTTTCTGGGTGGAGAGCAGAGGGGCTCAAACCAGGGTAGTCAGAGTTTTTGGACTCAGTGGAGAACCATAGCAAGCGCTGCCGTGCTCATGCCAACACAAAATGCCACATTGCTCAGAATACAGCCTTTAATTCTATCAATTTCTTGTTTGACACAGGAAAACAGAGCGTGATTAAAGAAATTGTGTCTTAACTGACTGCTCCATATTGTCATGCCAGAAACAATTAGCTTAACTAGAAAGTTAATTTAATTGCAAATGTGGATGGGCAAACTGTGCCAGCCACTTCATTATCATTATTCTATGTTATTCCTAATGCTTAGTGCTGTTTAATATGTTCTTATGGTATATGGTGGTGTAATTAAAAGATTGTCTCTGCAGAGGTTAAGGTTGCTGCTGAAAATAACTTCCAGTCTCAGTTTTACATGTCTTTATCTATGAGGTTTTAATACATCCTTTAAAGGCATTTTTAATAGAATTTCCTAGCTTGTTTTTCGCTTCTGTGGATGAAAAAGAACAAAAGCATAAGGACTGACGCAGACATATGTAGCAGTAAGGATTGACCACAGACATTCTGTAGTAAAAATATTCTGTATTTTTCTAAAAGAAGAGATTTTCCTTGTTCAGTGTTTTTCATGCATTTTGAGATACTATATTTAATTTCTGTAATTTTTAGAAACAAAAAAAATTGCCTTGAAAGACTGAACTCAAGGGTAAACACTCAAACCTGGTGATTAAAATGACAACAAATAATTTCCCTACTTCCTGGCACAGAAACACATGGGAATGGACTCTTGCAGTGGGCAGTTTTTGGAATAAATTCCTTTGAGGAGAAGAATCACATGAAGAAAAAACTAAAATTTGGTAGGAAAATGTGCAAATTGTCATTGTTTTTTCTTATGCAATTACAGTGACTTAGCCACCTTTTATCCATGGACAACATCGTTATTACTATTATTTTACCTTACTATTATTTTACTTTACTGCGTCCCATAATATTTTGTTACCTGTATTTTGTTGCTGGTTTTAGATTTGAAAATTGCCATGCAATAAATACACTGCACTGACAGAATTTGCTGCTGTCCTCTTTGAATAGCAGGTTGAATCAAAGATCCATCCTTGTCCTTCCTTGGGCTGGTAATAATTTTTACATATGTCTGTTTTTTAAGCAGTATTTTGTAAAGAAAAAAAATCATGCCTGCCTACATCAGGCTTTATCATGATGGTTCTAATGCATAATATTGAAGAATGTGTGTGGTTTTTATATTCCTTATTAAAAAAAAAAAAAAAAAACAACCCCAAAACCCTATAAAAATTTGGATCAAATTTTGAGATTAAGCCACCCACCCTTTGGCAGACTCCCCTGCCTGAAAAACTCAGCTTGAGAAAGGGAGTGCTACCAAGGTTGAGTGATGGAAAAAATAATAATAAAATGGTATTTGCTTTAGCAACGTTGCCTGTAATTTTTTTCCTCATACTCCAGCTACAAAATGCATCTCAGCCCACCTGCTTCAGAGCATCAACTGATCTTTGCTCTCAAGCGAAGCTGCCCTACCTGTTTTCTAGGTTTTTGGTGATAGTTGTTTGTTATGTGGCACTAAGCCTTTGCTTGCCGCAGTATACGGTATTAGCTGACAGAATATCTTGGACTAAACAGGCCACTCATCTGATCCAATATGTCATTTCTCACGTTCCCATAGAAACTTAGATTAATCAGTCATTCCTGATGCATTTCTTGTACAATATTGTCATTTTGATGCTCTTTTGCTGCTAGTTTTGAAGGCAGCGTCAAATTCATTTGAGGAAATTGAGCCAACTGTGTGCTGCTTTTTAGCAGCAGGTACTTTGCCTGTAATGAGGAAAATCTCATTTTACAGAATTCTTGCAAGGTAAAGAAAACGTAGCTTCATATCCTTAATGAGAGCATTCTTATTCAAGAGCGCTTGACTGTAAAGAGTGCTATCCACAATGGTTAGTGTGGAGAGGAAACCTTAAGTAGAACATGCTATTGTGGCCTTTGAGCGGTTCCCATCTCCTCTATTCAGAAGGCAGAGTTAACTGAGGATAGCAAGAACAAACTGTACATGCGCTTGAGAAAAAGAACTTGACTTGGCAAGTTGGCATAAGTGTAACACAATATATTACCACTTTCTGCTGGGCTTATTCTCTTACTGTCATTGACCAGATCTGTTCAACGGCTGCCATTTTCGGTTGCAACTAGAAGAAATCCCAATTCCATCCCCCCCACGTCCCCCCTTTACTTTCCAAGAAAGTCAGTTTATGTAATCGATACCAGGTCTGTCTAGGAAGCTGTTCCGAAATCTGGGGGGGGGATGCAGGGGGAAGAGTGAGGGCTGAAGGATGAAGAAGGAACAAACATTAGACCTGACAAAGCTTGAAATATAAAACAAAAAAGCATCTGCGAGGCATAATAAAACAAAGTGTATATACGTGTTGTTCTCACAGAGTATTTGGCTGAGCCCGGGCAACGGGAAAGCATGCATAGCTAACGCTCCTGACTGTGTGAAACCCTTTGTATACTCCAGAGTCTCTGCAAGAGACCTTGATTACAGAGTTTGGCATGATACCCAATACATTTTTTGGAATGGTTTCTTGTCCATCACTGACACTCGTAATGAGAAATTTATACACCATCCAAAGCGGATAAATTAATTTCCAACACTTTTGACTTGGGTCAACAATGGCTATTGGCAGTGCCTATTATTTGCCTTTTTATTAAAAAAAAAAAAAAAAAAAAGAGAGAAGAAATTGCTCTTCTTCATGGTGATAGCATGGTAAAGACCCCGAGTATAGTGGAGATAGAATCTTGGCAAGCACATATATAGGTCAGGATAGAGTATTTCACTTTTCAATGTAAATGAAAGTAATTTTCTTCAGTATGAACGGTTTAATAAATTCCCAGGATAGTTTTCATTAAGAAATTTGCATATTGGCTAGTGTAAAATTTTCTGAAAGCAATCAGTTGGCAAAAATAATTTGGTTTTACTTCTACTTTCCCAATCCAGTTAATAGTCAAGGAATGAAGTATAAATTAGCTATCCCTTTGAGAACTGCATTTAAAACTTGGGTGCTTAAGTTAGCCTTTTAAAGATGATAATTGTGCACATTCTCATGCAGATATGCACACCAGAAATGGGGAAAAGGCATTAAAACACACCTACACACAAAAACCTGTGGATTGGAAGCAAACAAGAAAATTGCTGCATCTTCTTGGGAGATATTGAAATTATGGGGACGTATAGATAAATTACTAGTAAGTTCCCATTTTGTGCAGCCTGAATTAGATAATTTACTACATTCTCTAATTCAGTGTAAATTCTGGGGCTTTGGCTGATCTTTGACTTTTTCTGTGTTTTATTTTGTATGCGCAAAGCACAAGGATTTATCGAAGACAAAACCCTATTATTTTTTCCCGAGTTATCCAAATGCAAGAGTTTCTGCCAGCTTTTTAAATATAACTAGAGAGCTTTGTGTAAATAAATTATTTAGGTTTTCAAAGTTATATGATAATGCAAAAACATAACACTAATAAGTATTAAAAGGTGAAAAATAAAAATATGATACGGATTTTAAGGAAATATAAAATACGGCAAGAAATCAGTGGGGATTATGGAGTGCGAACATAGGTCGTAATGCACGTGCACTTTTATTTTGTTGTATTTCAATTAGCTTCTTTGTGCAGGAACAGTTTGTGGTTTTGATTTATGTTTGTACCTCAGATTTAGGCTGTGTTGCAGTCAGAGTGACAAAAACGGTGTATGTGATTTTTCTGAGCACTGCTTTGGAGGCTTTTTCCCAAAAAGGCCAATTTCCCTTTTATCTCCCTTCTTACCTACCTGCTTCCTTTGTGCAAGTAGGCTTGTCAGAGGAAGGTAATAGTTGCTGTGTGCCTTGGCGGTTCGGAGGTTGGAAGGATGCTTCATGCAGCTGATACGCTGGCTGCACTGTGCATAGTGACAACTGAAATACGGATCCTGGGATGCTGTGCTGGTAGGTCCTGATGGCATCGCATGGACACCCATTATTAGGGAAGAACCAGAGCAGGTTTTCAGATGAGCTCAGACTAGATGATCTAATGGTCCCATCTGGCCTTAAAATCTGTGAGTCTATGAAAGACAGTCCTGCAGTTATAAGCATTTTAGAACTGTCAATTCCAGATTTACTTCAGTGTAAGAGGCAATTGCTTCCATGCTTAAATGCTCGGTTATATATTATGTACGCGGTGTCATAAATGGTCTATAAAATAGAGAGATGCAGCATGAGCGAGGCACAGCAAAGCAGAGCAGCTCGGTGCAACAAGAATGAGGAGAGGTGATGCTAGTATCTGTAGAGGATGGGTGTTTGGAAGAGATTTGAGAAAGGAGTAGAGTGCATTTGGGGAAAAAGAAAGAATACGCTCCCCCAAATAGGAAGGAGACTAAAGCTGCAAAGTCAAAGGAAGACAGAAAGAAGCAGGAAAAGAAGAAGGGGTAGTGAGCGAGACAGCAAGAAATCATAAAGGACCAAGAGCAGCAGACAGGGAAGTTGCAGGATGCGAGGGATGAATACAACTAGTTTATTCACCCCCTTTACCGTTCTAGGACCGTGCCTGTATAGCTGTCATTCAGTGTCTCAGCTGCTATGCCTTCTTTAACTTCCTTGTTAAAATATAGCAAGGGAGAGAACTGAGAAGGGGAGAAGAGTTGGGAGATGAGGGAAACGTATTTTTTGCTCCTTCTCCTTGTTAACGGACCTGGGTGTGCATACCTGGGTGCTGGAGGGGATGCTGGAGGTACAGATCCTGGGGCTCAGAGGGGCCCCGGCAAGTACCTGGCAGCTCATCGGAAGGAGGTGAGTGGCTGGGAGGGAAGAGAGGGGCCACAGGAGCTTTTCACCCTGAGTCCCAGCACCCTCAGAGACGGGTGCTGCAGGCACAGATGTGCTACAGTCAGTCATATGCAGTTGTATTAGAGTCACTCTTAGTTTTTTGTGGGGGTTTTTTTGGTGTTTGGGTTTTTTGGGGTTTGGTTTGGTTTATTTTTACTTTCAGGATGAATATTAAGCTTTTCTTCTGGCTCCTGGGTATCTCAGATTTTTTTTTCTGATAGCACAGATTATTGTTAAACATCCTGAAGGGCAGCATGAGAGGGCAGGGCCTCTGCCCTGGTGCAGATGTCTGCAGCTGAGCCGTTTCCTCAAAGTACTTGCCCAAACAGCTCAGCAGCCTCTGTCCTCCTGCAAGTACAGTGAAGTATATGCTGGAAGAACTTACGCTTGTAGGGAGTGTGTACAAAAAATATTCTCATCATAGAAAAACATGGTTTGTTTGAGACAGAAATTTCTTTCTATAATCTCAACAGTTTTGATGATTTTTTTTCCTGGAGGTTTCTGTGGTTCAGGATGGTTTCTTCTGAGCGAATGAGGGTATTTCTTCTTGGGTTGCCAACATCTTTCATCTGAGATGCTGGAGATGCTGGTTTAAGTCACTATTCCTCTAAACTCACAGAATCTTAAGCCTTATTCCTTGAGCTAATCAAAGGAGTGTGATAATCACGTGGCTGTCATCTTGGTATATCACAGTATCTAGGGTTTTCTTCCTACAAAAATAGCTAAATTACCAGATTTTCCGTAGCCAAATATTTGTGCTTTTTATTTTGTGTGTTTATTTTGCAAAACAGTTGTTTTCTCACCAATGCCTAATTCATGACTTTCTGTTTAGTTCAAGTAATAAGGAAAGGCGCTCTGTAAGGTGTGGTATGGCAAGGATTGGATTGCAATTTTATTAAAGTTTTCCCCAGAGTCAAGGAAGGAGGAAGTTGATTATCTTGTAATTGGTATCTCTCTGGGGTGATGCACTTGTTAAATCCTTATATGTGATGGGACTATCTAGTTACACTGAACAGATTACCTGCTGATTGCTACTTCTGGGATTTACTGATAATGCTGAATGCCAAAATCTTTCTGAACTGTGCGTGGAAGAATTAATTCCCACTGCCTTCATTTATTTTCTAATGACAGCTAATAGTCTGCCTAGGTTTCATTGTTTCCAAGCATAGATACTAGGAAATCTCTTCTGAACGGAGCAGACAGGATTTGCTGGCATTTCTACCTGTTGCTTTGATGGGATAGGGAATTATTTGCTTCCTAGCTGAATATCCTTGACTTGCTGTTCACTCCTAATAAAGCAGCCAGGTTTTACCCTCTGAGGCACTTTCCCTTCTGTGTTTGGAGATGGGTGTTACCTCTAATGTCATAAACTGGGTACCAGTTTCTTTGGTGTTTCAGGAGATGTTCATCCAGGGATTTTATCTTGGACATTTTTGTTACCTAGCTGGTAAAGCTTCTTTTTTTTTCTTTTGGGATTATAAACTCTCTCTGTGCTATTTCTCAGACTTTTTATTTTATTTTAAATATAAAATAACCAAATGCAATAGAGAGAAGGGCTAGGCACATTCAGACCTGATGTAAGTGGTCGAGCACAATTTTTTCCAGGAGAGCGGTGGCAGAACTGAAACGGGCCCAAAAAAATCTCTCTTACGAGTTGGCTCCCCGGCACGCCTCCTCTCCTGGCCAAAATATTGCAATTCGTACGGCTGGTTTCCTGCGTACTGGGGTGCTCCTGACCGTAGAGGGCTTTGGTAGTAAACAGCGAGTGGCGGGGATGAATGGGGCTAGGGGATGGGAGGGGAGGGGAGGGGAGGGGAAAGGAAGGGGGGGTGATATATTCCTGCCACCGGGAAGCAAAGCGGAACCAGGCGCCGGGTATCATTGCATAACAGATGATGTATTGTACAGCCTGTACCCTCTCCTAAAGAGCAGAGGTGGGCACGCCAAGGAAGGCTTGAGCCTGGCTCCCGGTGAGTGCCTGGCTCTGGCCTGCCTCCACGGCCGCGAATAAAGACGAGTTAAGGAAGAGGCAAAGGGAATATGCTGGCATCGCCGTACTCCCCGTTACTCACAGTAACGAGATTGTTGTGAGGGTGAAACAAAGCCTCGCTGCGGGCAAGGGACGGGCTTTTCTTGCCATGGTGTGGAAAGCCTGGGAGACCTGCTCTCCCCAGTGTCTCCCTGCAGGTCCTGGAGCCTCCTCTTCTCCAGGTGGAAAGGTGGGAGGTCTCCTAACACGTCTCTGCGAGGAGATGGGAGCCTACTGCCTTTTTTTCCCCTTAGGAACCCCAAATACTGTACTGCTTTGCAGCATCATGTCCAGGCTCTAGCAGCTATTGCAGCCTCGCTCCAGGGCAGCAGGGCCAGCGTGCTGCTCCTGCCTGAGCAGCTCGGGCCACAGCTGTCTCCAGCGCAGGGTCTGCAAAAATGCAGCTCATCTCCAGCCTTTAAACACTTAGCAATGAACAGAAAATGGGTCTCTGAAAAAACTGCAACAAGATACAATAGAGGGGAGTGTCTTTTCCCTCTTTGTGGCAGATCAAACACATTTATCTAAGGTTTTAATTTCTTTTCCTTTCACATCGTAGTGAGGATCTTTAGCAGAGAACGGAACAGCCGGGTGATGTATTTTTGGGTTATAACTTGAGAACAAAAGCTCATTAGGACTCAAAGATTTTATATGGATAACACCACCCACGGTTACTTTAGATAGGGTAGAAATGTTTTTATGCTTTAGGGCACAAACTAGCTATTAAATTACTAGGGAACTACAAATATCTACTAGACATATCGATGGGAGTGCAACCAGAACGCAGAGTACTACATAAAATAATTATATACAGCACAGCTAATATTAGATCACATGAAAGTACATGACTGTTCTATAAAAATCATTTGCATCTCCGTATTGGATACTGGGGGGGCGGGGGGCATTGGTTTTGTACAGGGAGATGCTGACCTAGCTGTCAAAGGTTCAAAACCTTGCAGCCTCTGCCAGTGTTTCTCGGTGGGGCTGTGCCGCTGGAACCACCGGAGGAGCTGAGTTTCCTCAACTAGCAAAAAGTCCTCCCTTTTCTGTGGTTAGCTAGGATGTAGGGAACCCAAATGAGAGGTTCCCATCTCCCAAATGAGATGATCCGTTGCGCCGAGAGGATCCACCGAGCAAGCGTGTCCTTGACGTGTGAGCCCGAATTGGGGTCGGTGACAAGGACAACTCTGACATCATATGAGTCATGTGAGGAGGGAGGGGTGTCGCTGCCTCCTGACGGGGGGACGCATCTGTTCCACGCTAGCTCGTGAGATGTGAAGAGGTTGCAGTGCTAAGATGCACATAGGGAGAGTGGGAGTGTGCCGCTTAGCAGGGCTTTTTTGAGTTTGGGAATCTCATTGGAGCTGCCTCTCTTCTGCTCTGCGATTCCCACCCCTCAGAGAAAGGTGGCTGTCGGACCAGTGCTGGCGCAGCAGAGGGGCGAGAGGGTCAGGCCTCGGTGTGGGAGAGCACCGTGGGAAAGTCAGCGGCGGAATTCCCACCTCCGTGGGACTTCAGAGGTCTGTGTGTTGTCCCTCAGGGGCTTCCGAAGGATAACGGAAGAAAAGCTTAGAGAAGGTCTTGTAGGATGTGCTTTTATTCATTAGAAGGTACATAGACGCTGTTGGATTAGCTGCCTGATGTTCCCACTAGAAAAGGCACACTTTGAGCTGCTAATAACTTTGCCAAACTGAGAAGTCAGGACACTTGTACAAGTGAAATTTTCTAAGCTGCCATGTCTTTCTCTTCGTGCTGTGCGGTCCATAAAGAAACATTTCTCTGAAGGGAGGGGGAAAAAAAAAGTATGTGAACATGTAATTAAGACCATCAAAAGGTAGGTGCACAAGTAGGGTCAGTTCTAGCTGCAGAGCTGTAAATATTTCATTTTCTGACTTTTTACTTCAGCTTTGCTCCACAGTGGCAAAGAACTAGGTCCTGTACAAAGACAGTGAAAGAAAATCTCTTCCCTCAAGTACTTTAGATGTATGACTAAAGGCAGATGTGTGGGGTAAATATATGTACCAGCTTCACTGGTAGGTACTTAGATTTGTATTGGTTTTGCTGTTTTATTTTCTGTGGGTATTATCTAAATGTTAAGAATTGTAAAGGCAAGATGATAGGCAGCATGGGGAGGTCATGAGGGTACATGTTTGTAAATCTAACAGCAGGAGGGTGCTCAGGTCAGTCATCATGGGCCAACTGTAGTGCAGTGATTGTGAGAGAGCAGTTCTGGTGTGAAAAGGTTAAAAAAGCAAAGGGAAGTGATGAGACATTGCATGCTTGGTACTCTCCAAAGAAAAGGGAGCTGGTGGGGAAATGCAAAGAGAAAGCTGACGCAGTCCAGCAAGTGATTAAGAAAAGACCATAACAAAATTCTTGGTGGATGTTGGTGAATCAAAGCAGAAATAGAGATGTTGCCATGGGCTGAGGTGGATATTAAGTAATCTGTATACAGAGGGCAGTGATTTGTGTTTCTGCCCGAGATTAAGAAATAACAAGGTATAGAAGAAATGAAAAGGATAATACAGATGCTGCTGGGAATTACTGTCATAATTGTCCTGTTGTGGATAACTGGCAAAACCTGAACCCAAAGCCCTCAGCGCTTGCATGCAGAATAAATGCTTCTTGGCTTCAAGCGCTTGACTAGTGGCTACTGTAGCCATGTGGGTGCAGAACGGAGCAGGCTGGTTCCTGGAAGAAAAAACTCCTTCTCCCCCAAGCACGGGGGGCAATTCAGGAGTGCTGTCTGCAGATTTAGGGGAGCAGCCATGCATGTATCCTGCCCAGGGAGCTTCTGCCCTGGTTAGGGCCTGAGAAGTGAGCTTCAAGGAGCGAAATGTCAGAGAGGGAACCTGACCCAATCCAGCTGCATTCACTGTAGTGTCTGCTTCTGCTTTGCACAGACTTTGCTACAGAAAACTCATACCTAACTATTATTTGTGTATTTTATTATTTTAGCATGTCATTTTTCTGCCAAATATTCCTTGGGAGTGTAAGCTGGAAAAGTTTGGGGTAGAGCTGGATAGCACAAATCCCACAAATTATATCTTTTCTAAACCATGAAGGAATTTCATGGACCAAGTGAAAAGACATATGTGCAAGGCCGGGGCTTTGTTCCAGCTGAATTTCAGAGGTTGTGTATAAGTGCAAATGTGACAGCTTCTCACAAAAAATAAAGACTCAGTCTTGTATACTGGAAGTCTCACTGAACTCCGTTGTTGAAGCCAGCACGATAACTACTTGTACTGCACTAACACCCAGCGGCCCAACTCATATTGGGACCCTGTTGTTCTCAGCACTTGTCATGCAGGGTGAGAAATAAAATCTTCTCCTGATACGTTGCAGACAGCATGGGATAAGCAAGAGTGCTGCTGAGGTGTTCTAGTTCAAAGAGCAAGCCAGTGGGAGTGCCAAGGACTTAAAGCACACCTGATAACTAGGTATTTTCAATTTGTATCTCTTGGGTTTTTGTGTTTAAGCTCGTGTGTGGACCTTAACATGCATATTTCCCCCACTCTGCCACACGTGCCCTGTTGTGTACCTCTACGTACAGTAAGAGAGAGGCAAGCCATGACAAGCTCAGCCTTCCTCCACTTGGCAAGGGCCACCACACAGTCTGTCACACACAGCTTCCTCCTTCCCTGCAGCCTTTCGCAGACTGCTTTGACCCGTTCCGGCTGAGTTGCACAAAATCCTTTCTTAGGCCTTAAGACTGATACAGTTTATCTCTATTTTCTTCAGGATTTTTTTTTTTTTTTCTTCCTCAGAGGAAAGTTCCTAATCAATATTGTGCTGGCCTTTGTAGAATTTCTCCTTCTCCATCCCTGTTTCCTCTGATTTTCCTCGCTAGATATCTTCAGGTTTGGATCAGATACTTACACAGTAAAGTGCTGGGAGCACCACCTGTAAACAGGTCACAGACCACAGTAAAATGTGAGGGCTTTGAAGGGAAGGGCAACGAAGGGGCTTTTTACTTGCTTCTCCTCTTATGCAAAGATCTGTCATACAAATACCCTTGAGAATTTTTGTACATTTCAGTCCTTTATGGAGCCCTAAAATAACCCCCAGAAAAATATAGCTTCTACTTTAGTGGCTCTCCCAACACTGATTTTCTTATTAATCTCCCTAGCAATACTTATAAAAATGCTTGACTGTGGTTACGCAGATTGTCTGATGTGATCACTAGCAATTATGCTAATCACAGTCTTCTCACAGTTCTTTCCCATCTGTTTTATCCACCTATGGATACTTACAGTGATATAAATTATAAAAGAGGTTCCGATTACATCATGCTCTTGTTTGCTGGTCAATGTATGACCAAAGATTTTACAGATACAGACTAGGCAGGGGGTGAGGAGTGAGAGGAAGGAAGTTGCAGAGTATTCCCATTTTTTGTGGAAGAGGAATGGACACACAGGACTAAATAACTTCCCAGGGATGCTTCTGGTAGAGTTGTGGATTGATTACAGGCCTCTGGAAAACCTTCTCTGTATAAAGCCACATAGGCTGAGCATCACACAGGGAGGGAAAAAAAAAAAAAGACACCTCTGCTGCCCTTTACTGGAACTGGAGGAAGAGGAATGAGGGCAAGGAGCAGATTTTGTTTGCCTGACCCGTTGATGTCATTAGCTGAGGGTGGGAATACAATAAAACATTGTTTTCTTTGCTGTGTGCCTGAAGAACTGCAGTTTGCCAAGTGCAACTTGGTTAGTGAAGACACACACTATTCAAAATGCCAGCCTTGAACAGAGAGGCGGTGCAGCTGGCACCTACTGCTGAAAGCAAAGGGAAAATGGATCCCTTTCCTATGGGTGAGATATTAATGATGGCAGGGGCTCATCTCAGTGGTCCTCCATGTTACTGCATCACTTCTGCAGCCCAGTGACAGTGCTGCTTCTCAACATCTGGAGACTAACCAGTGGAGGGAGCACGATGGCCAACAGGGTGTGTGGCTGTGATGTGTCCAAAATTGGTACCATCGGGGCAGTAAAGGCTTTCTTGGGGGGGAGGCTGGACACCCCACATTGGCATTAAGGCAAGAAGCCCCAGACTGGTGAGAGCTGCATCCCTGACTGCTGGCATGGGTATAGGTCTGGGGATGCAGAGACAGCAGATGGGGTGATATGACATGATTAGATAAGGGGGTATCATAGTTAACTGTGGTGAAGTATCTCCTCTCAAAAGCTCTTGGCAGCTGAAGAGTGCCTCACACTTGAAGGTGCTTTCACACCTTGATGCTTCACTAACCCCTGATGCTAAACAACAAGCGATGAAAGAGATCTCAAAGAAGCGCTTGTTTGTAGGATATTGCACTACTTCAGGAAACTGAAGCAAAGGTTTATTGCATTAATTGCTGTGGTGAAGGGCAGTAACTTGCTTGGAAAGTAAAGGTCTGCTTCTTTTCCCCTTCATAAAGTTTTCTTCTCTTTATATGGAGACTTAATGCTCGGGAGAAACAAAGTGTGGCCAGTAAAGACTGTACAAAGGAGTCTGCTGGAGTTTCCAGGTGGGGGTGGGGATGGGAACTGCTGCTAAGTGGAATCCCTGGTATGACAGAAGTGTCCCGAATCCATGAAAAATGCTCTAATTCCTATTTTTCGTAACACTTGACTGTATGCAAACGATGAAATCTTTGAAACAGGAAATGTGTTTTCATTATGTGTATGGACACACCTATCAGACTGGGGCCCCAGTTCTGACCTGAGGGTGTGGATGCTACCTTGATAAATGGCAATTACTTTTCTGAAAAACTTGGATTAATCTTGGACACAAAAAACCCAGCAGTGTTCACTTGGAGATCATTTATGGCCTTTGGAGACAAGATCGTGCTTTGCTGGAATATTACCTGTCAGAAAAGAACCCTTAGACCAAGAATCTTTTGGGGCTTTATATGACATTCAGCAAAATCATATCCGTTAGGAGATGCTTTCCTGCAGCAGATCCAGCTCCGTGTCCCATTTCCGGCTAATACAACACACAATGGGACTACAGATTTCTAAGGAAATAAATTCTTTCCAAGCAGTTGTCGAAACTGTTGAGTCTAGGGAAATATATAGAGATGGATGGGATATGTCATTCTTAGAGGGATGAGTTATTTAAAGCTAGTCTGGGGTATGCTATTCTTAAAGGAATGAGATATTTATTAACAGACTTACATATTCCTGTAATGATTCCAGTGAGAACAATGAAAATTGTGACTGAGTCAACATAAATTTAGAGTTAAAAGTTAACTTAAGCTTGGAATTTTCAAAGGCACTTAGTGTTGACCTAACTCTGAGCTCTTCAAAGTCAATGGGAGTTTTATGACTTACGTCAGTAGAAAGAAAATTACTGTGATAGAGAAAGCTTCTGAAATCACACCCAAAATTGATAAGTACATACTTTCACTATGTTTCTGATATACTCCTGATAGATGCATATTATTCTAATGTGGATGGATTGTTTCAAATGAGTCGGATACTTCCCTTAAGGATAATGGAATTTAAAAAAAAGAAAAAAATTCTTAAAACCCTTTATGGTAGGGAATATGTCTTCTGCATCTTGCAAAGAGCTTATTGCACCAAAACTTTAATAAATAAAACCAGACCGTATTTTCAAGTACATTTGTTAGATGCCTAACTATATCATTAAGTCATTGGATATCATTTATATTCTTAAAATAGTGCTCAGGTGGTTACAAGAAGCCTTAAGATACTCAGCTGATAGTTAAATCCATAACATATGCCCCACCTGGAAAACATGGCCCTGAAATAGCTGTTCAAAATTAAATTTCCATGTGAAGTTTTCCTATTTTGGGCCTCATCTCCAGCTGGAAGACTAAGATTAATTTCTTTGAGAGTTAACTCTCTTACCCCAGCTAAGCACTGCATCCCAAACTTGTTTTTGTCCTTCTGGTTAGCTGTGATCTTTAGAGAGGCTTGATTGTGCTTGGTTAGTGAGCACTGGGAAATATCATAGATCATAGAACGGTTTGGGTTGGAAGGGACCTTAAAGATCATCTAGTTCCAACCACCCTGCCATGGGCAGGGACACCTTCCACTAGATCAGATTGCTCAAAGCCCCATCCAACCTGGCCTTGAACACTGCCAGGGATGGGGCATCCACAGCCTCTCTGGGCAACCTCTTCCACTGTCTCACCACCCTCACAGTAAAGAATTTCTTCCTTACATCTAATCTAAATCTACCCTCTTTCAGTTTAAAACCGTTACCCCTCCTCCTACCTCTACATGCCCTTGTAAAAAGTCCCTCTCTGGCTTTTTTGTAGGCCCCGTTTGGGTGCTGGAAGGCTGCTATAAGGTCTCCCTGGATCCTTCTCTTCTCCAGGCTGAACAACCCCAACTCTTTTAGCCTGTCTTCACAGGGGAGGTGCTCCGGCCCTCTGACCTTCTTCGTGGCCCTCCTCTGGACTCGCTCCAACAGGTCCATGTCCTTCTTATGTTGGGGGCCCCAGAGCTGAACGCAGTACTCCAGGTAAGATACGAGCAAAACCAGAGTTGCATTAAGGGGAAATTGTGAGTGAAATCTTAGTCCTCATAAAGTCAGTTGGAGTTTTGCAACTGATTGACATGGGGTCAGGATTTTATCCCTTAACTTCTCTAACATCTTTGCTTTTGATGACTTGCTATCTAAGTCTTTATGATACATTAATGTTAGTTTATGTGTTCTGAAGATATAGTGCCTGGTAAAACATAAGATGCAAACCTAGTATAAACCTCCAGTGTGTTTCTGTCCTGTCTTCTTCAGGCACTAAAGGATGTGGCTTTTTGGCTACTGCTCTGCTGGAGCTGAAACTTTCCCAAAACTCACAGCTAAGCAGTTCAGTGTGTGTTGCATGGGACAGCTCCAGAATTCCAATTACTGTAATGGTGAGTAGCATCAAGACATGTAATCCTCAAATTTAAGTCATTAAAGAGGCTGTGAATGCACCCAGGAGCATTCAGAAGATAAAACAAACTCATAAATATATAAATATAAAAAAGACCTTCAGGTCACAATACTCTATGTCAGAGGTATTATTTGGTATTTGTTTGGTGTATCAGAATGATTTGCAAAATGAGAATCACAGCCCTATTTCATTAGGCATTATAAAGTACTTGCAGAAAGACTCTTGGACATCTAGGATATGTGTGCTAAGAAAGCAACTGCTGAAAGCATGATAGAGAAGGGACAGAAACATGCAGTGCAGTTTATATATGTATTTGTGTTATACACTGTTAAAGCAAAGATCAGACATCCTGATTTATCCTTTAACCTGCTCATCAACCAGCTAATTTCCTACAGACTCTGTAGCAGAAATGAGTCTTGAGAAGGGATTTGGGGGAAGATTTAAAGAGGGATTTGAAATGTTTGGCTACTGGTTGATCAAGTTTTCCATTACTGACAGTTGACCTGTGACTTCTAATTCTCATGCTTACAAGAGGTTCTGATCAGATATTTTTTCTTGAACACGAGGCACAACTATGGCTTTGAATGTTATACAGACATGTATTATACAGTGCTACTTGACATTCATGCTGATCGGTAGTAGACTGCAAATATGAATTTAAATGCAGATTATTATATGATGGATATGCCACTGAATCCTCACAATGATGCAGGAGCTCTGTGCACACTGCATGTAGCTGTACAGATAAACAGATTTAGCCTAGTGATTAGACATTGTGTTATTTTAATGTAATTACTTCTGTGGAAATTATAAAGTAAATAATAAAACATTTGTCTTTGTTACTATCATCACAGCATTTTTTGAAGAAAAGGGACAAATTCTTTTCCTGGTTGCAGCATCTCAACTAAAAATCAAAGATGCCTTGAAGTCATAAGCTATGCAGTGCTGTTGATTGTATTGCAGCTTTAGCTGGGATTCTTTGCAGTGTTCTTTCTGTGTGAGGGGAATAGGGAGAAAAATGGATAAGTTTGTTTAGAAAGGCTTGTGAGCATTTCACCTATTGTGGGGTATACTTTTCTTTTTGCAGTATTTCCTTATATTTACTGAATATGTGTTCTCTGTGGTGTGCTGACTGTAGTTAGATTCCTTGGTTGTGCTTTATTTTAAGATTTTCACTTGTGGCCAGTGAAAAGTTGAATTAAACACTTCAGAATCCTAAATGCATCTTTCTTATTATCAAGGTTATGGTTTAAGCTGTCTTGTTTTAAATGCCAAAGGCTTGAGGTCTAGGAAAATGTTGCAGATCTTTCAAAACCTGTGTAGCAATGCCAAGTAGCAGGACCAGCTTGTGACCAATAAGTGCAGCAATCTCTCCCACAAGAACTTAGCATTAGATGTAGAGGTATCTACTCTTCTATGGCTCAACACACAAAATCAGTCATGCACCCAGCGGCCCACACTTTCTGCCATCAAACTGTAACCAGATAAAAGACCTATCACATCATCTGTCTTCTAGACATGTTTCCCCTCTGTTTCCAAACTCACCTTACTCAAAGGCAAACCTTACAGAGGAGGAACCTAATCACAAGCTTCATTAAATTCTCTGCCATAGCAGGCAAGTGAATAAGTAGGGTTCAGATTGTTTCTTTCAGCTGAAAACCGTATGTGCTGATTGCAACTTTGTTAAATACATAAATAACTGGAGCCCTTCCAATCAGAGCCAGCCAAACCTTTTAATCATATACAGAAGTGTTCCTCGTGACATAATTATGCTATCCAGACTCCTTCCTTCATTGGGAAATATTCTGTCAAACAGTAAAATAATTAGCATGGATTTTAAAATCGGCATTGACATTCTAATGTCTAATTAGGTAATTGTCATTGGCACAGCAATACCTATTAGGAGCATGCAATTTGTGGAAGGGGTTTTGATGGAACAGACTGCAGGTGCAGATGGTCTAACAGCAGGACTCTTACCCGATGTAAACAAAGGTATTTTAATTAGCCATGTGACCCTGATCATTGTTAAAAGGTAAGGGCTGCGCATTCATCTTCCCACCATCTACTTCCTAGTACTTTCAAGGGTAATGTTGAAATACCTTGACCTATGGTAAATTACGTACAGACTTGATTGAAATTCTCTTCAAATTTAATTATTGTTTCATTGGGCTTTTGGCAACATTAGAGCTATATTGCAGTTGGCTCAGAAGTCTTACCTAGTTGCTAGGCTATTTTTGGTTTGTAGATCTCAAATGCTAACCTACACAAAGATAGCAACTTTTGCTTAGCATATCGGGGAAGACGTCCAAGATGCAGAAGTTTAGTTTTCAGCAAGTGCATGCTGGAAGCACTTAAAAAAAGTGCAGAAGACCCGAATTATAAAAATCCGTTGCTGGTGAGTTTGCATGTAACTCAGCGCAGATCTTAGTTAAATTAATCTTAATTGGGAAAACAGGAATGAGCACACAGTCCCAGTAGCTATGAATAACCTTGAAGTTAGAAACACAAGAGACCCATTCGGCTCCCTGTCCTGTTTGCATCAGTTGTGGGAGAAGCACTGCATATGTTAGATGCTCCAGAGCAGATGTTGCATCTGGTATCTGAAGCAAAACTTCATGGAAACTTTGTGCTTTTTATTTTTCTCATTACTGCAAAGTCAACAAATATCTAAAAAAAGTGGAGGAAGGCACTTTTGTAATTTTTTTTTTTCCTGGAGACTTTTATTGATGTCTCAATTATATTACAGTTCTTAAATTACAGTAAGAGGTTTTTTTATTATTACAGTTTGGCCTTGATCATATTTAGTTTTTTAGCACTTAATCACATAAAAACAAATACACGTGCTTCACTGCAATGATGCAGTCCTATTTAATGTATTGGAATTGTTCTTAGGAGCAAGAAATGAAGTATTTGTAGAGTTGGGGCCTTAAACTGGACGCTGCTTAGTGCGGGGTCTGTCCGTGTGGTATGTTTTCTGAAGTGTTTAACTCAATGAGTTACAGATTACTAATCTGCAGGGTTGATATTCAAATACAGTTAAAGAAATATGTCTTCCCTCTGTCTCTCCTTTTTGGAACCTGCTGGTGCTGTGACAAGACACAGGACTACAATCCCCCAGTCAACCTGCAAGTGGTTATGTTGTAAATATTTATGTATACATATTATGAAGTTGGAAATAGTTCTGCTAGTCTGAAAGTAACTCCTGAAAAAATTTAATTTCCAATCTGAGTGCAAGCATTGGATCAGCATCTACATTATAGGTACAGATACAAGATATCCGGATGGCTACAAAGGTAGAACTTGGTGCTCTGAAGCTCTCGTTACTGATGGTGCCTGAATCAGGTATAATGGTCTTGTGAACTAGCCAAAAGCTAAGCTTTCGAGGGAAGCGGTTGGGCTTGGGTTCAGGCAACGGTAGGGACCAAATGCAGGTGCCTGAGTCAGGAGCTGAGTTACCCCTCTCCTTCTCAGAAGGAAGACCGGGTACCTCCAGGGGTGGAAGAATTCACTCTGGGAAATGTCTAGCGCTCTGCAGTGGCTGAAAAGAGGGAGCCCTGCCTGACAAAGCTCCCAGCTTGGCTGCTTAAAAAATGTTTGATAAGAGTTTGGTAGGATGAGTCTAGGGCACTGTGAGAACTGGTTTAAAGTGTGGGGCTTTCTGTTTGGTTTTTTTTTGGTTTTACATTTGTGAAATTGAGAGAAATCTCAGTTGCTGAAATCAGAGAGCAAGTATGCATAGCACCCTTCCAAGTCACTTCTGCAGTCAACATTAAGAGAAAAACATAAGCTGGAAATCTTTTGATTATAAATAATTCTGGTACCGAAGTTCTTCAAATTCTCGAGCAGTTGAGACGTATGAGAACCCAGTGAATATACTTCATTGAAGACAGCTGCAATGGCTGCTCAGGCATATGATTTCTTTAACATATGAGAATCCAAACAATTTTTTTTTTTTTTGCAGTAATTTGATTTGCCACTATTTTTAGGGTGGGAGGATCTCTCAGGTGCTGGAGCACATGGTACATCTTGATTATTTCATGAGGGACTGTTTCATGCTATGGCTTTATGAACAATTCTGGACAGATTCTCTAATGAAATATGTGGTGGCCTTTTGACTTTGTGTTCAAATCCATCCAGAGCTATAAAATGAACAATCTATATTCCTAATAGAAGTGATATAGACTATGTGCAATATTTTTTTTTTTTTGAAGCTGTCTAATCCAAACACAGAAACACTTATTGAATCAATGTTGAAATATAAACTTCTTTTATTATCAGATTAAGCAACTTTAGCAAACCGTTCATCTTAAGAACTGCATGGCTTACGTCGCTGCTTTCCAATGAATGTGAATGTTTTTCCACTTCTGTCAGGCAAGTGCTATAGAGACCTTATTGTTTGAGTGTGAAATAATGTATACTTGTTAGTTAATGAGTTCAACTACCATGAGATAATCCTCAAGTGACATGATGCCTGTCTGTGCTTAAAAATAAATAAATAAAAGCTAGAAAGAATACAAATGTTAAACACACATTATACCTCTCCTACTGATGCTGGGTTTTAATTATGGGGGACAATTACCTACCATAGTCAAAGGATTCGCACATTAATAACATTATGTGGGGATAATGTCTTTCTAAGCTGCTATAGCATTTAAAAGCTGGTACTTATGTTGCAATCCAGATTCCGTCTACCCGTCAGTCCTGTCTGGATTATTGCTACATTATGTAATGTGGTCTCTTGTGGGTTTTTTACTGTGTAATGAACATGTGGGTCTGACTTATCCAGTCCACTCTAATAAACCAGCCTTAATGAGTGAAATAATTATAATAATAATAATAATAAAAAAATCCCACATGATTTCTGAATTTTTCTATTACTCTTACTATGACATTTGTGTTCAAGCAATACGAAGGCTCGATTAAAATATATGTATCTAATTCTATTCAATTTGTGTGCAGTAGTCTTCTGAGAACTTTTCTCTGGTTTTATCCAGGAAAAAGACTAACTGCATTGGGAGGCTAGAGTGGATAGACAAACTTTCTAACTCTGCATTCCCTGCTGCTCCTTAGTCCTGCACTTTCACAGAGGAGAGATACGCTAAAACCTGTCAAAACTTAATCTCTTGCATATCCTTCTTAAATATTCCGTTTTGTGCTCGTCCCACTGTAAAACCTGCTACTGATCTCTCCTAAGAATAAGTGAAGGATTTGTAACAATATTAAAAAAGCACAGGTAATTAGAAAAATCACAGGAATATTGCTGGTTTCCAATTTTTTTTCAAAAAATACTGCTTTTTGTGTCATTTTTAATGCACTCATTGAATGAGTGGAGTTTATTCTAGAAATAATACTTCTTTAGTGGGCATCAATTTTCAGTGCAGGAAGACAAATCAGTGGCTTGATTTAATGTTAGTTGCTAATTTTCAAAAGTTTTGGGAAAAAAAATGAGCCATAACTTACTCATAAAGTAAATTATTTCTAAGAGCCTAGCACTTTCTTTTGTGTTTAGTATAGGTTACTGTTAGCAAGTACAGTGTGCCTGTGTTGTAAAGAGTGATACAGCTGTGCCTAATTTACATGATAACTGCTGTGTTTTCTCGTGAAATTAATTAAGGGGTTTTCTAGGTATTTGATTGCTTCATGCCTGATTTTTCCCATGTTGACACATTAATAAATCAATCAGATGATGATGTGCTGCTTTACAGCACATCTTTAGGGGTACTGGGAAACTCTCTTGTTGGCTTATCACAAAGTTAAAATTGCAAATATAAACAGAATGTACTGGTTTATAGGTGGAGTAAGTACCATGGCATAGATCAATGCAATCCAGATTGATTCTAGAGGGGATTATTAATTTATGTCAGGTCTAATTTGGTCTTGGATTTTAGGGGTTCTAGTTTTATTACCGACTGCTGCTGGTTATTTTCAATGCCTTTAAGATCTGCCCATTCTCTGTAAATATCAATGTACAATTGGAACCAGAGCTTTTAAGAAGATAATTTCTGATTAAAGAAGTTTTTTTTTCATGAAACTTGCATCAACCTGTGTAAAGTAATCCATGTACTAACGTAATAACTTCCTAATACAGATACACTTGAATTCAAAGGATGCTATAGTATGTAATCTCTTTTTATATTAAGTATAGCTTAGGTAATATTTTCTCTTGGGATATGTGGCTTTTTGTTCGTTTTTTTTTACCAAAGCCGTTTTTAGGCTTCAGAAATATGCTAGTAAAATATTATATCAATCAACCTGAAAATGAAGGTGGAGCAGCATACCTCTACCCAAATTGCTTTAGCGAATGTGTGTGTGTTAGCTTTGTATAGCAAGGTTTGTAGGAAGCATCTTTTATTAGAGCAAGGGAAATAGCTGGGAAAGAAAGGACATAGTCTGAAAGAGAAACAGAAAACTTCTGCCGGTGAGCACTTTGGGAACAGTTGTTTTAATTTCATTTCATGTTCCTCTATTAGACAGCTTGAGGAAGAGGTGTAGTTAGCACCTGTGGAGCAGAGCAGTGGTATTGCCAAGGGAGAGGCAATATCCTCAGTGGTCTGTGACAGAGGTGGCCAGCAGCCATGGAGCGAGCAACAAGGTGTAAAAACATGATATACCATAGAATGAGTGCTTCTATTGAATTCATCGATTTCTCTAGCTAGTACACACTCCCAGGGCTTTGGGGTGGTGGTGCAGCAGTGATGGACCCAGGTGTCACACCTCCTAACCTATAGGTAGCTATAGTCCAGCCTCTCTGAAGGAATCAGAAGCAAACACTTTTAATCAAAATACACAGTGTGGATCTGAACCATCAGACAAACTACTCTTTGAAGATGAGGCTAGGAACTAAAATTCCTGACCTGCCTGAATACCAAGAAGCTCAATAGATACACTTGCTTTATGGCATGCTAAAACTTCCTTCATTAACCTAACTTTACATTTCATGGGCTATAAACTACCTGTCTCTCTCCTTCTGCTGAGAGAGAACCACGTTACCATCTCTCTCTTCCCTCCTCTTCCTTTCCCTTCCCTTTCTGTGAACATCCCCTCTGTTTCACTGGTGCCAACTACCTTTTATTTCAGAGATGGTCTTATAAATACTCATCTTAATTACACTCTAAGCAACTGTTCTCAACTTGTTTTTAGCTTTGAAGTCTGTTGCTTCTATTTCAGACAAGAAATAGAAGAGGACTTGTATGCCCAAAAGCTTGTGTTCTCTCTAACTACACCAGTTGGTTTAACAAGGGATGTTGCCTCTAACTACAAACTTGTCTTGCCTAGTTTCCGTGTAGGTGTGGGCCTCCCTGGATAATCAGGGCTGAGAAATTGGGGATGGAGTGGTTGCTTTATGACACGAACTTCCACACTGGTAACTGGATATGTCTGATCATTATCAAGTTTCTTCCAATGTATATTGCCTGTTTGTCCTCACCCCTATAGCTGCTATGATAGTGCAGGTATATGGCATGGCGTATACCCTATTCTGAGGTGCATGTGTATATGTAGGATGCTGGAACTGGTGCCTCTCTTGCTTAAGAGCATTTATTCTTAAGATTAGGAAGATGTACTGGCAGGTTTTGTATTTGTTGCACTGGTTGCTCTGGTGTCATCAAGGATTTGCTGATCTGTAGTTTGCTTCTGATCACTTTGGTGGGAGTGAGAGTGTTTGAAGGCTGGAGAAGAAACTCAGTTCAAGGAAAATGTCAGAGGCAATAATCAGGCATTGTGACTTTAATAACTTCTGGGTAGGGTAGGTTAGGATTTGCTGTATATAGGGCATTCACTTCGTACAGTAATGAGTTAATATAATATTAACACTGCTCATTCAGGGAGATGAACTGTTTCCCTGGAGATTATTCCTAGTGAATAAAGATCATATATAGGTTGGTGAGATGGGTCTCATGATTGTTCTTCTCATTACAGACATGATGGTGCCTCAGGGTTTGGCTGTGCACCTTGACTTTTTAAAATGTGTTCTGGATGATTGCTGACTTTATGATACAGGTCTAGAGGTTTTCACTAATGATAGTTTGTAGGCTACCATTTCTTATGCTGATCTGATTGCAGATCTGCAATGGTATGGGTCTGATACTCTCCAGAAAGTAGATTTTTATGGAAGTATTCCAGATACACTTTGATGAAGGAGTGGTTGTTACTGAATTTTTGGTGGGAACCAAGAAAAGAACAAAAACTTTTAGCCATGTGTGTACGTTAGCTGCAACCTGTGGTTGGTGCAGTTACCTAGAACCTGTTCTTTATGGTGGGCTATGAAATAGTTGAGGTATTACATGGCCATTTCAATGCTAGTCTCCTGGGGTAAGGAAAAGTCAGTTGTGGTTTGCAAAGATAAAATGGCTGAGTTTGGTAATATATTTGGGGTTGAAGTCTGATGGTTAGGTGTCACCTTGTAGATGCTCAGGAGAGTCTGTGATGTCAGGGACGTAAGTAGAGGATGAAGTCACTGGAAAAAAAACAGCTGTACGTAAGGCTGTAGGATGTTTCTGTAAATTTTAATACCCCCTCAGCAAGGATATTATTGGATGCCTATAGGTCTCCAGACTTTCCTTGATTATGCATCATGAGGACCATGTGAAAAGTTTGCAGGATGAGAATGAGAAATTAGAGTACCAGTTTTTCTAGGACCTCTCAGGCAATGGATCTAGTGGTATATATGTGAGCTCCTAAATGAAGAAGGGGGTTTAGGGTCTTTCTTAAGTTCCTTGTAGTAGGTAGCATCTGCTAGTCTTATTCGTGTAGTCTTTTCAGGTCAGCGTGATGGTAGCCTTATCTTTGCCTGCTCTTTGACTGAATCACAAGGATTATGGAAATTTTGTTTAAAAGATTCATTAGTGGCTGATTCTGTTCACTAATGGTTTTTTGGTTTGTTTTTTTGAAGCAGTTGAGGTAGTGATGAAGGTGGGAAAGGAAAGAGGTGTCCAGAAGTTGCTTCAATTTGGCTATGAAAAAATTCTTGGAGATGTGGTTGGTTTTAAAAAAGAAATCCTAACAATTACGACAGCCTAGTGCCAGATGTTGAGAAGGTGCTCTATGGTCATGGATGCTGCAGCTTTGGGTGAGGTTGTGGTGGCTTGTCAGGTCTGATGGTTTGTGTGGTTTATTCTATCTACTCTTGCTATGGTGGTATGTAGAACAGTAGCAAAAATTGTTGATGTGTTTTTTATTTTAATGTTGTGATTAAATTTAAATGATTGGAGATCAGTTAATTGTGCACACACATAATTATCTTATGTACTACAGTAATATTTGAGGATTTGCCAAGACTGGGGCTCCATGGTTCTTGGCCAAGCAGCAAATAACCCATTCCTGAAAGATGCATTGCTCTGATCTCTGCTATCCTTGTTCCTCAATATTGTCTCTCTAGTTTTTACACCCACTTTGTGTATATAGATCTAAATTAAAATGAGAACTTTTCAGGGAATGGCTTGTTTATTACTTTGTGTTACAATACTTACTGCGGTGGAAATTCTGCTTGCTGAGATCTCTGAGGACACCAGAAATATAAACAATAATAGTACTGTATCACGGAAAGTTACACTTTCATCTGTTTAATATTTACATTCTTTACGAGGGAGAGACTTAGCCGTGTTCATACTTTTGCACTGTGTGTGAACATGCTTTTTCTGGAGTTCTGGCATGTTCATTTGGTGTCTTGCTCCTTGCATTGCCTCCTGCTTTTATGCTGCTCTGATAAGCTCTGCAACAGCTCATATCCACTGCTGAGCAAAGAAAAAGGTGCTAAGTTCAGAGGAAGCAGAGAAATATGGACTATGGATGAAGCTGTCATGGACCTGGAGAAAAAATCCAGCTGCCTTATTCCTGTCTTAAGGCTGCGCAGGGGGGCAAATTTGCCTGGAAGTGATGGGGACCATGATGCAGCAGCCACTAGTCCCACCCTGCAGGCACCTGCTCCGAGAGAGGGGTGAGATGTGCCTGCTTTGCCCTGCCTTCCTTCCTGAAGGTGTTTGTGCTCACATATGAGAAACCCTTCCTCAGACTCCCATTTAATGTAGAGAAAAAAATGAAACAGTCCAGACTCCTCTTCAAAGACACCTATGTGAGATATATGTATATAAAAAAAAATATATTTAATGTATGAAACAAAAGGAAAGTGTTTTCATCCCATCCGTGGACTTCACAGTCTCCTCTTCCCCCTTTTTCACATCTTTCTCGTGCATTGTGATCATGAAAACACATGCAGGAGGAGTCTTCATGGATTTGGGGTAGGAGAGTTTTTTGGTTTTGTTTTCCCCAAAAGGGACTATTTTCTTACACAGTTGGGTGGGCACACAGCTATGAGGTAAGGGCCTTCAATTTTAATTTTTTTTCAGGTTTACCTCTGGTTTATGTCCTACCTATCTAATCTGTATACTTACATTTTTTTTTTTGCTTCTCTGTATTCTGCTATGATGAATGTACGGTTAGGTATAAACAGACAGTAACAACATTGGCCCATAAAGCCAGCCATGAGTCTTTGTATTGAATGCAGAGAAAATTCATGGTAACTGCAACAGTCAAAATCATGCAAATTACCAACTGTATCATCATAAAGATGTAATTACTGGACCAAAATGCCAAATTTTCAGTCCTCTTCTGATTAGTTGTTGGAGCAATGAGTTATCACAAGATTGCTACTTGTTAATATTGGCAAATCAACAGCTGCTATTCTTTGGTATAATAATATCACTAAATTCTGTGATTGTCATGTATCTAGTTTTACATCAGATATGATTATGCCCATTAGGATTTAAGTCATTATACGGTAGGATTAAAACTGAGCATGATTTTGGATAATGACAGTGTTAGTGTCACTACAGATTTCAAATTATATTAATTTCTTTCAATATGCAAAAATACACTAGAAAACCTTTTCACAATAGAAAACATTTTCACAGGGACTGGGGCATGTGTTTGTTTCCTGGTAATAGCATTCAAATGATATCCAGGCTATAAATGAAATAGGATTGTATAACTTACTGTCTGCTCATAATAAGAATATGCATTCTGTCGTCAAAAATTCACGTGTTGTAGAAATGATCCCATCTTTGAGCAAATGTTGCAATTACTTCAAGCTGTTGAAACTCTGCTTCCTTTGAACAGAAGTGTCCAGAGCAAATAGTGCAACAATGAATCTTTTTATCATTCTTCAATCCCATTTGTGATAAGAGGAATTCCTTGGGGATTACTTTAAATTCTGTACATTAGCAGCAGTTCCGTGGGTTAAATCAGATAAAACAGGCTCTTATCAGATTATTAGTCACATTAGGCAATTACATTCTTATCTCTTAGAAATAATTCTTGCAGCCTTGGTGCTTATTTCTCCTCATTAGAAGAGGCTAATTCCTGATTAAGATCTTTTGCCTTCCGTACAATAAACCTTTATATTGGATTTGCCACATAAATTGAAAAATACCTTGCAGCAGAGAGGGACAGCTGCACTTCCCTTTTAAAAATATACCTCACTTACCATTTAAACATCAGTCGTGCAGATTTGCTGCCTGTAGTTTGGGATTTAAGATGACAGCTCTACAGCTTTTTGCCCGCATCAAACCAGAATGGTTTCACAGGGCAGGGAAAGCAAATGTGTTTTCATTTGTTTTTATGGAGTTCGGTTTAAATTGCATGAAAATCAGAGTAAAGGAAGGATGTTTGGCACACCATTTACATAATGGCCATAAATACATTGCCCTGTGAGCAAGCCCACCTCTGGGATGCCTTCACAGTGAGCATCCTGTGCAGTGTAGGTGGGAGGGTTGGTGCAGGGATGGACCCTAATCCCTGATATGCCTTGCTCTTTTTGAAAGTTTTCTACAAACACGGTGTCACATGTATGGAGCCATGCTTGCTGGCAGGTATGTCTCAAACACGGGCTTGTGTTTACTGTAGGAGCTGGATCAAAGTTGTTTTGCTCTTTTATGTAATTAACTCAACCCAAAAGAAATATCCAGTTCAGTGATTTACTTAAGATAAGCAAGGCACTTGGGAAATGTAAGTGCTTCAGTGGAAATGATACATGGGAAAAAATGAGAGTCAAATTGCTCCATAGGTCTGTCATGTCTGCGTTTCCAACACTTGTGTCAGAAGCTGGTTGCTGAAACATACCTCCCACTTCCCACCCTTTCAGGAGCATTTGCTTTTGCAATTGTTCAGTGCTCTATCATCCCTACTGCTGTTCCTTGTGCACCATCATGTATAAATCTGTATTTTACACTTGGAGGCCTTAGACCGTGTACGTGCATGCTTGTGTGAGAAATGAGTACAGTCAGTGTTGCTTCAATATTTTTGTAAAGGATTAGCAAAAATTTTTCCCTTATTAGAAGTGAGATGATGGGAAGTTTTCAAAGGCAAAAATGGCAAACACCTAACTCCTATTAAAAATAAATGGGAATGAAGTGTCTGCCAATTAGGCCTGTGAAAACCTTTCTGGTGGTCTTTAGCATCGAACCAAATTACATTGAAAACCAGATGGGAATGTGTTAAGGATGAAGTGATTGCTTGAGACAAAGTGTTGCCTGTTAGAGGTGGTCCCGAGTGAAGTTTTCAGTGTCTGTCTGTATATATGCAATGTATGTCATATTATGTTTACAGAGCACCTTTAGTAAAAAGTTCAATGCATTGGCTGTACAAATATTGCTATGTGCATTGCTTCCATTTAGTTTTCATATTTTGCAAGTGATGTTAAAAATTCATGCCCAGAGTCATCGTGTTTGGATATCTATCCTCTGGATTGCATGGGAAAGGTTAATAGTTACTTAACTTATTCATAGAGCTCCTAGAAGACAGTCTTGTGTCAAAATTTGAACCTCTAGGGTTGTAGCCTTTCAAAACAGGAAAAGACGACTGGATTAGATTAAGAAACTGGTGACCTGTGAGAAAGATTAGAGCAGTTTCTTTCACAAATTGCAGGACAAGGGTTAAGGCATTGTACAGGGGTGCCCACCTGGACAGATCAGGGCAAGGACTTGAACTGTCACATTTGTCACACAGTGACCATAGAGCACTGAGCCCTCCCCTCTCGCTGCCCAAAGTCCGGTTAAAACCATCCTCAGGAAATGTTCCCACTTTGACAAAGTTTCTTTAGGCAAAAATGTTTGACTTAGTCCTGGTTGTGTGGTGGCACACAAGCCCAGAAGCTCCAAAGAAGGTGCTGCGCAGCTAATTTCCGTGATAGTCAGCACGCAAAGATTATGTCTAAATAAATCAGAAGTGAGAGAAAGGAAGTATTATGTTTACCTAGGTCTCTGAGGTATAAAGATTAAGTGATTTACCCAATTCTTGGGAAGTTTGGGGTAGAGCTGAAAATCTGATCCCACATCTGCTACTTCCAATGTTGCACTTCAGATCTGCTCCTGGCTGCGATCTGCCAGTGTCCAACACCGTGATTTGGGCCAACACGGTTAAAGTTCTGTGGCAATTGTGTACCTCGAGTGATGGGGGATTTGGCTGAAACCATTGCTCTGAGCCTAGCTGGCTCTTGGGCTGCCTGCTCCCTTAATCCCCAGCTGTGAAGCAGAAGAGGGCTGGGGTCTCAGGGCTGCTCTGTGCAATTCCCAGTTGCCCAGGCAGTGAGTAACTGCTGGAATATAAAGGCATTGATATAATGCATATAAAATAATTTCTTAAACTATTGTCTGAGGGAAAAGGTTTATGCTGGTAAGGTCTTTGAGATCAGAAGTTTTCACTACAGTGGAAGATGATTTGCTGCTATCTAATCTTCACTTGAAGCAGAGTAGCATAAAAATCATCAATGGAGCAGTAGGTCTTGGCTGTTTCTTTACAGCTGTCCTTCTACTTCTCTGGATAAACTTGGTTGTTCACTGATGTTTGTTTTGCTGTAAAACAGATAAACAGATTCTGTTTGTGGAATGCTTTTATTATTGTTATTGAGACTTTTACTTTGGCCTGGTTCCATTTATGAGGAAAGTCTGGTGGAGCAAAACCAGCCTGGCGGGGTAAAGGGGTCTTGAGCAAGATCCTGTGCTGAAGCTAAATTCTTGGCTATTGCTCAAGAGTCAAGTGTGAAATGTTAGATTGCCTAAGGTGTGATAGACTAGCCTATTTTTCCTTTTCTAGTAACTATAACATTTTTCTCCACTGTGGTATTTCACATCTATTTTCCTGTTCATTTAAGAAATGTGATGTGGGTAACCAAATTACCTGAGTTCGTTAATCTTCTCCAGCTTCTTATAGATCAGCATTGGCCAATAAACTGCAAACATCATTCTGACTAGGGCTGATGGAAAAAAGTAAATCCCTTCAAAAGCTTTGATAGATTTTTTTTTTTTTTTTTTTAACCAAAGAAAAAAATTCAGAGCACTGCTACTTTCCTGGAAAGCCTGTAAGTTTTATTGGAAAAATCCCAAGCCAAAACATTTCAATAGGAAATGCATATATTTCTGTTCGGGTTTTCTCTCCTACCTCCCCCATTCTCAAGTCGCTAGACTCAAATTGTTCTTTTATATATATCTAAAAATGAAGTTTCCTACCAATGGGGTGCTGTTAGCTTCTGTGCAAGCTTTCTTAGAGGCGTTAGATGTGGATTTCCAGAGCTCACGTTAGCAGCTATCTCAGCGTAGCACAGAGCTCAATTAATGTGGCCATAAATTTGGAGCAGTTATGACCTCCATCTCTTCTTCTCCTCATCAAGCGTTATAAGCCTTTTCTCTTCTAAACACAAGTATTTTTTAAATGTGCTTAATAAAGCTATTTTTGTTCCCTGGCCTTTTCTCAAGGTTTGATGCTGAATGAAAAATGGGCCACTCTCTAGGAACAGTACATTGTAATGGTTGCTTTGCTGCACAGGGATTTGTGAATTTTATGCTTGTGGTTACTTGGTTTTAACAAAGTTGGTCTCTCCGGGACCAGCGTTTGTAGAGTAAGCATAATGGGCACTTGTGACACAAGGAGAATTTATGACAAGAGTAAGAACCTGCTTATGGTTCTTGTAATAGCCTACGAGATTGTATAACATGACCTGCCTTTGAAATCACATCAGATGTGGACTAAACTCGAAAATATCCAGGTTACAGTAACCATACCTTCTACTTCTCCCCTATGATGTTACAGGAGAGAGAGGTGTATCATGTCTTCTGAGCATTAATTTAATATTACAGCCTGTGCATCTAGGAGTGGTTGGCTACTTCCCAAACTCTTTATGTGGGATGTAAATAGTTGCTTCTTGTTACCTTGAGTCTATCCCATGACCAGAGACAAGATGACACTAAATAAGAAGCCTTGTTAAGGTACTAGCTAAGCTGTTAAGAACCATATTGGTCGTACTGACCAGACAATCACTCCAGGGAAAATTGTCTGGTGACTCCAATTTCCATCCCCTCTGATCTTAATATCCAGATTTTCCTTCTGTTTCTCATTCCTGTCCACAAGATCATTGCTTGTTAATCATGAAATGATGTCTCTATATTCCCTGCAATTCTTCTCTCTTGGAAAAAGTGTTGCCACGTGGAATGTTTCCAAAGCTTTAATTTCCCCAAGGATTGCCAAAATATAACTTAATAAGAAAACAGAAATATAACAATATTTTGCTTTCCCTTTCAATCTAATTCTTTGTTGTTGTTGTTTATAAATCTAGAATTTTTAGTCCTGAGTCTCTCAACACATGTAGAAATTATTGCCAAAATGCAAATTTGCTGGATTAGAATGAGAATGGCATAAATTCAGTGGCAGACCACAGTGATCCACAGCAATCTGTGGACTAGCTCATAAGGGTCTTGAAAATCCTGGAGAAAAGCAAGTTTATAATCAGTAGGCTTATGTTTGCTACACAGGGATCAGCAAACCAAAAATGTTAAAAAACCCACTGGAGTTTATTCTGTGCTGGAGCACAGGGCTGATGTCATCCTTTAAACAACCTTCTCACCAAATTTTCTATGATTCAGTGTTGCACGATGCTTTGTAATGGAAAATGCCTGGCTCCCGAAAAGACCCCAAATTCTGTTACATTTTAAAGCATATTTCTTGTGTATTACTGCCATGTTCTCACTTGTTACAAAGTACTTATTAAAGTAGATTTCCTGAATGCCTCAAATTTTCTCCTAGGAATTTTTAACATTATAAAAGTAGCTCTTAAAAATTTTAGGTTTGGTGGCTACAAAAAAAAAAAAAAAAAAAAGTCGAAATAAATGTGCCAAGCCCCAGTTTGTGAAAAGACAAAGGAAAGTGTAATTCACATGTACGCTACCTGAGCTGCTTAAGGTGATGATTGTGGCATACCTTACGGCAAACCCATAAGACATGGCAATAGATCACTTTTCTTGCTGGTTTTAAATTGATTTACCAAGAGAAGAAGGAAAAAAACAGAAACAAAAAAAAAGCCAAACTAGAACAAACACTTAATCTTCTTGCTTCCTGTAGCACTGTATATTTAAAACATCATTAGTTATATTCAACTGGGTCTTTTCCAGTATCACTCACAGAACATGGAAAGTCTCCAACTGACTTCACTAGGTTTTGGCTTGAGGCCTGATACCGAAAAGTGGACTGAGTGTCTGCCTGAGCACCGCTCAGCAGTGCTTGAGAAGAGGCAGCCTGAACTTCAAACAGTGCTGTGTCTGATGGCCCATCTACAGTCATGTCATGGGAAGCTGATTTACCAAGGGGACGAGTCATATCCTCGGCTGGGTTCTGCCCCATTTGTTGATTTTCAGCCCCTTTCCTCTTTGCAAGGACTGTGTTTGCTGAATGTGGTATTTTAGGGCCATACAAACCTTCAGATCCTGTGTTCTTGAACGCACTGGAAATGTTACCAATAATGGCGGCAAGCACCTACCGAGCCCTGGTGTATGGGGCGAGCACTGATTTATAAGGATGATAACTGTATGGTGCATATAAAGGTCTGCTCAAGTCATACTTTGCAGTAGAAGTGATCTAAGGATAATTGTTTTTATAGCCATCCTTACAAAGATTTTAGTGCCTTTAAACTTTTATTTGCTTAAACATAACAAAAGTTCAGTTGTAGTCATAGCTGTTTATTTTACAAGGCAGTTATAGGTGGATTTTGCTGCTGGTCAGGTTTGTAAAAAAACCACGTGCTTTACTGAAGGGAGGTAAAAATCATTCAAGGATCTCTGACAATCTTGACTATTGTATTGAACAGAATAGTTTTTTCTTGTTGGATTGTCCTCTTGTGTGTTTGTTCCTGTTAGCACAAAAAGGTTTTATGCAGCTTTATTATGAATGGGAGCTGAATCATAAATTCTGCTTAAATTGAAGAGAGCTTCATAGGAAATGCTTTCCAAAAAAAAAAAGATTTTGGTTTATTCAGTCATTAAAAAAAAAGAAATTAAATTACAAAATATGCAGATGGTTTTAAGTCTTGGTGAATGACTGTCCAAAACTTTGGAATTTAGATTTCATTTTGTTAAACTTCCAAAATCTGTTGGCTGACTGGAGACTTCCAGTGCTATGATGAAGCTGCAAATCTGTTCCAGTTGTATTTTCATGTGAATAACTTGCACAAAATATATGAAGCACCTTAATTCTGAAATCAGTTAAATACCTTAACTAAATCTAAGGAAAATGAATGCACTTGGCTAATTTGAACAGTGGAGCGTCCCCCAAGTATATTGCAATGGAGAATCAGGTAGGAAAGAGTTAACAAGTCAAATTTGAGTCCTCTTTCCAGAGTGGTTGCTGCCTTAGATTATATGTGGCAAAACAATTAAAAGTCAGTAATACAGAACAGATTTCTATGTCCTCCAAAAGATAAATAGGTTCATTTCCAATAAATGATGTGAAAGAAGTTGAGCCCTCAGCTTGTTATTCATGTTACCTGTGGTCTTGCATGTTTAATCAGTTCTGCTGCTTTGCTTAGCAGTGATACAGATCCTACCATTATTTACAATCCTTCATTTGCAGTTCTGCATACAGCAAGCAACGTTTAATACAAACCTTATTTATTTATATACTTATTTATTTATCCCCACTCCACACCCTGTCTTACTCCTGAACCTTTTGTGGAGAGAGGCAAACATTTCACCAAAAGGAAAACTGTTTTTACCCCTTTAGCCTTTCTTTGGAAGGAGATAAAAATGAAATCTAACTGGAGGAAAGTTCTATTGAAAGGGTGAGGAGAACAGAAAAAGATTCAATTATATTGTTTGGATCAAGATATTAGTATGTGAGATCCGGTTTCACATAGACTTCAAAAACAAAAAAAGACAACTCCTTTTGAGCCTCCAGCGATGTGACTGGCTCCATAAGATCAGAGCTCAAATTTACATGGATCTGTATTAGTTCAGGTATGAAGAGTTTCATTTTGCTGATCTTTTGAAGCAAATTCCACATAGCAGCACAAGAAAGGGCTGCCACATCGGATTTGACACCCTCCAACTGTGCCTTATGCCAATGTTTTCGTTGGTTCCCTCCTTACAAAATAGCTCTTTGCCAGTTTTCTGAGGACTCCATCCTTTCTTTCTTTCTTTCTTTCCTTTTTTTTTGTTTTTTTCTTCCCCCCCCTGTTTGAGAATGGTTTAGTTTGGGATTGTTAAAGAATGTATAGAAATAGCCATGAAGTAGAGGGAAAGGAAGAGCTGGCTTGCAAAACCCCTCTATTTTAGTTGAAAAAATAACCCTATTGGAAAGTGATCTGTTGTTTTCTTTGGGTCTGTAAACAGTTCTTACTCTGTGCGCATTTATTAGCAAAACGTGGATATTATTAATAGCTTTTCAATTTCTAAGGTCTGCACATGTAAAGTGTAAAATAAACTGAACTTTGCTCAGCTCCTGGCTTAGACTGCTTCTTAGGCTCTCCTAGGCTGAGCTCTGGCGTCAACCACCTCCTTTCCCCAGTTGTTTCAAGCTCCCTTGCACCGGCTTCGAGCTTCCTACCCTCTGGGCAAGAGACAGTTCAGAGACATGTGGCTGCATGCTCAGGACCTGTATGGGAATCCCTTCTTCACATAAAGAACTGTAGAAACTGTCACTGGATACAAAAATTCCCATAGAGCTCTACATATGGATTAAGCTATGGCAGTACAAGATATGGCAGAAGGCAGCCAAAGCAATGGCAAACTGCCCAGTGCAGCCCTGGATGCCTCTGACTGCGTTGCTACCAACCAGCTCCTTGACCCCGGCGCACAGTCCTTGCGGTGGTGTTGCTTCTGCGTTCACTTACTCTGCAGATTGCGCGCAAGCAATCAAAATGTGACCCGATGTACCCAGCAAATTCAATTACTGTTAAAATAACACAGCTAAGGCAACATAGAGTGTTCTCTGTATTGCTGTTGCAGCTCAAAAGCTGCTCTGAGCAAATGGTAGTAACTGACAGCTCCTATATTATCCTATATATGGGCCATAGCAGCCTCTTACAAGCTTCTTGTTTGAAAGATGGATAATATTCATAGTTACTCCCTGAATCCTGCAGCTTTGGTCCAAGAAGTAGCACTTAATTTGCAGGCATGCTGCACTGTATCAGGATTAGCAGTTTTCATACTGTTTTTCAGATGCTCCTGCCACACAAGCCTTCCCTCGGTAGGTGGGAAGTGGTTTGTGATCTAAGGTTTGCAGAGAGAAACAAGCAGGGTGACTTCATGGCATTCGATACAGGCTGTTCCTACCCCCCAGAAATGGTTGGTAAAATAGCCACACTTGCAATGAACATCTTGATTTATAGGTGAGCTCTTAATGATTTAAAGTTTGGAAGGGGCGAGGTGGGTTGCACACGTGTTGGTTCTTAGGTCTTCGTTTGTGGGGCTTTGAAGTTGAAGTCCGTTTAGAAATTCTCTGCAAATTTTAGAAATAACATTTCTCTGAAAACGTAACACAAAATCTGGTGGCATATGGTTGTATTTAGGTGACTAATACTCGCTTGGGGCCACCTTCTTAATTTACTGCTGGCTTCACCATTCATGAGTAATGCATCCACTCCTAGCTCATGCCAATAAAGCTTTATGCCACCACACGTATAATATTTCACTGCATGTATTGCCTTCCCCATTGCTACGGCACTTATGTGGTTTGTGTTAACAAATAATCACCAAAATGAATAGCACGGTAAAATTATATAACTTGTAATTAGCTTTAACAATTAAAAAGCCTAAAAGCAGACTTTGTAAGCCAAGACTCCAAAGATACCATTATGTCAAGGAGTTCATTTTCAGATCACAGTAACAGCATGTAAACACACCCTGCGATGAAAAGAGTCGTTCTGCAAGAAATGCTTTAAAAATAAGGTGATGACTTTTTTTTTTTTTTTTTTAAGAATGGGTATCTGATTAGTTGGACCATAGCAAAATATTTACTTTTCTCTCTGTTAAGTCATGAATCTTGCCATGTCAAATTTATTATAAATCATCCTAGATTCTGGATAGCAGCATGAACAATGCCATGAAACACTCCAGTGCCTCCTTTCCCTCACATCCTGGATTTGGTTGCTTTCAACAAAAACCTCTCCAGGCTGTTTTAAGTGACTTGTACATATGGGAGAGTCTCATCTGCCTCTGAGACCTGGTTGTCAAATTTTTTACAGATGATGTAAACTGGCACATCATCATGTTCCTGGGATGGGGACGAAAGCTAAAATAGTTTTTGTTGTTGTGTTGTTTGGTTTAATTTTTTTTTTTTCCCCCCAAGTCAGCACTGGGGAGATGAGTGTTTTCCAGAATGTAAACTGGAGAATCAGATCACTGACCAAGATATGGGAACTGGGAGATATTTTTAGTGAGAACAGGTTCATGAGTGGAAGAAGGGGAGATTAAAGCTATCAAAGAGAAGAAACTCACCTGTCCCCCATGCGCAGTGTGCTCTTGCTCTGGATCCATCAGTTCACCCTATGTAAGCGTCATTCATGATGGGGTCACAGAGTTATTCTTTTAGTTGTCTGGAAGCTGTAGGTCACAGGAAGAACATCTCTTAAAGATCTGACAAAATATTTTAGACAGAAGACATCATTTTTTAATTCTTCAAAAGACAAGTTAAATGTATTCATTGCATAAGAAATCTATAATTTAACAGCAGCTGTGCAGCAGCCTTTCCATGCTATAGTGCAGTCTACTATATTGATGATTTCAAATATTTATACCATCATCCCACATTCATGAAAAATATTTAAATTAAACATGCATAGGAACAGATGCCATTCTGTTCTGGCAAGAAAACCTAGTCATAAACTTCTGCTTATGAAATGTTATTTCACTTGACCCCTATCAGTAGGAACTCATGAAAATTAAACTGGGAAAGGAGAAATATTGTATGTAAGCTCTTCTCTCGGTGAAACCTTTGAGTGGGTATGTGAAGAAAAGATGCTTCCATTAATAGCAGAACACAGTTTGATTTGGTAAGGTGAAGCTCACTGCTTTAACTTCTAATGCAAGAGTCAGTGCCCAGTTAAAAGTTTCTTCTCACCTGCAGAAGGCTCTTGTTAAAGAAGCTTTCTGGACCAAATAGCAAGTTATTCATTTTAGTAGCTAGTGCTTCTATTAATTGTTAGAGATGATCTAAAGTAACTACATTTAGTTACGTACTAAAATGCACAACTTTACTTTTGTTCTTGCTATACTAAAAAAATCCAGAGAGAGATTGTTTCTTACTAATTCTAACTAATGCGATGTTATGAAGTAGGGAGAAGGGAAAGAAAATGTCATGTAAAGATTGCAGGCTAAAGATGTCATCAACCCCAATCTATTCATGTTCAGCATTTACATCTCTCTGCATGTAGTCCATATAGGACTATATATGCATTTGACTAGCATATTTGTAGCAAGGTCTGAACAAACAATTGATTCTATCTATTGTATCTAATCTATCTTGGCATTTATACAATCCTTTGAATCCTCTTATCTGATGGAAGTTAGAAAAATAAGCGGGTGATTTCATGGTTCTCTCCACTTCTAATAGATCCTGTTTGAGATGTTAGTCTTGGATTTTCTTCTTTTGGCCTCACATTTCAGCAGTGTTAACAGATTTTATTGCGTATGTCCACCCTTCCCCCTCCCCAGCTGACGTAAAAAAATTGTGGAACTTAATAACACTACAGTAGTTATAATGTAAGTTATTTGTTATCTTACTCCTCCCAGTTTAGTCTGCAAAAGTTCTGGGGAAAGGGGAGTTCTGGATTTATACACTAGCTCTGCTTTTCCATACGATACTGTCCTGGGATTCAGAGCTGGACTGATAGAAAGGTTTGATCATTCCAGGGGTTGAAACGATCTCACGATACTGAGCAGCGACAATGAACCAGCATTGTAAAAACATCACACATTACGTCAGTCCAGAGCACAAACAGAGTTCTGCCGTGGTTTAAATGAGAGTCTCATGAGGAAAGGACTCTTTTTGCTTGTGAAGGGAGGTCTGTTAGCCCTATTGGGAGGCAGCTGTGGGCAGCTCAGTATCGCAACGTTTTGGCCAAAATCACTGAGAGAAAAGTTGTGTTGGGAATAAGTATTGTAAAAATGACTGTATGTGCCTGAGAGCGTGAGGTGCAGTAGATTCCCCAGTTGACAGAAACCCAAATAAGTTACAAGACCTTGCAACTTATGAATTAATGAAGCTCAGCCTGCTAGTTGGGTACAATTTGACTTATTCTGCTGACTATACAGTATGTTTTCTGGTAGCTTTTTCCTCCCTCATTTTTATTAATGTTATACTAGCTAAGAAATTATATTTAAATCAGCAAGAATAGCAATATTTCAGGATTAGGAAGTCATCAGTTTCTCCGCGCCCCCCCCCCAGTGTTTTCTGTGAAATGGCAAAAGCAAAGACAGAAGGCACAAGAGCTGGCTGGTGATGTGATAAGAGGGTACCTTCACTTTTGTACTCAAAGCAGTGTACAAACACTGTTCCTTTCATGGCCTCTTTACTTGCCTTTAAACTTGATACTGTGCAAGTTGGAAGTAACAGCCATGCACACACAGCAAACCAAGATGCCTGACCTGGGCTATGCAGACAAAAGCTAACCCAACTCCCACCATGTTCTTACTTCTCTGCTCTTTTGTCACTGTCCTCAAAAGGTTGTACAAAAAAAAAAAAAAAAACAAAAAAACCAACAAAACCCCAACCAATTCTGGCCTTCATTGTTTGAGAACAGAAGATTTGTCAGTTTATGAAGAAACAGGAACAAGAGTTAATAGACCTGGGTTTAAATTTTAACTCATCCACTGAATTGTAGGATGATTTTTTTTTACAAGTTGCTTAATTCTGATTTTTTCAGAAATAGGTACATTCTCAACTGCTCTCTGGGACCTGAGAGGGAAGGAAATCTAGTCTTGATAGCAAAGACTCAGTAGGAAGAGATTTAATTTCTCCAATAGACATATTTAGTTTATAGTCATAGCCTACTTGAGAATTTAATATTTGTTTGAGTATTTGTGATATATTTACAACATGTTTTTAGAATAGGTAACATAAACAGTCTGGGGCTGTATTCTTTTCCTTTTCATATCATCTTTTCCTCTGCCACCTAACTTCCTATCTACCCCCTTCCAAAAAAAGAAAACAAAAAAACTCCTAGATTTTGAAAGTTGCCAGGATGTCACAATGGAAGAATGAAAGGTCTTTCCAGTAATGTTTTTGGGCATTTTGGGAACAAAACAGTCAATGATTAAAGAATTTAAAATAATAATTAAAAAAAAAAATCTACCAAGAAATCTTGCCCTAAGGCAATGTTGGCTAGAATTTCTGCACATGTAATGTAGTTTACAAAACAGCAAAGTATTTACCATAATAAGTTATGCTTTTATTAGGGTCAAAGAAAGTAGACTGTATTTTCTACGGACTACCCTTGGAACATTTGTTTTGTGCATCGTCACGTTGTTGTTTTAATATAGCAACTCTGATGTATCATTAGTGTAAATTCTTTGCATTTAAGCAGTAAGTGGATCAGTTGGACTGCATATTTATAGAAGGTCCTGGATTGATAGTCTTAAAAGCCTATAAACCTGCTTACATATAGTTTACACACAGTACAGTTAGAGCACAGGCAACGCAGCAATCCTCTCATCAGAAAATACCATGGTTAAGGGAATGAGTTGCTTGGGCTCCCAGTCCAGCCGTGGGCTCTCCAAAAAGTGTCAGAAGGGTGACTTGCTAAAGGCCTCTGAATGATGGACAGGACCTGCTCTGGGACCTTCCAAAGTACTTGTAAGCAAAGCAGTCGTGGGAAAATGCTATTAAGATGCAGATAGTATCTTTATAGCTATTTGCATCAATGGAAATTAATAAACTATCATAACTCTTAAGGGTGGGTAGACTGGCTGAAAATGTGCCCTCAGCCATACCAGTGGCAATCTGCAATAATTGCATCAGTTATGACAGAGTTGCTACAGGTTTCAAGAAAAGTAACTGAGGAAAGAATTGGCTTTATCTCTGGTCTTTTGATAAGTGGTATTTTACTAATATAATGTGTACACACCAATATCCTGTGAAATTCCTGCACGTCACCAGCGGTTTTTATTCATGCCCATTAAAATGCATTACAGTGTGGAGGTTGCTGAAATGTAAATTAAAGGCTACGGCGCTCATAGTTTAACAGCTGCCATGTAGATTGACAGCCTTTGTGTGCCCAGCTGGCAGTGTCAGGTTAGTGGGTCTCTAGTCACAACATTAATCAGCTTTATTAGTGCCACTAATACCAATTTGTAAGCAGACTGCAAGGATCAGACGGCCCAGCTGTCAGGCACTGCACATAGATTATTACAGGATTTCTTTTTATTGTTTAAGATTGGAATTATAATTTAATTAGGGAATTTAACTATTTTTTACACCCGCTGAAAACTAGCAAAGATTTAATAAAAAAAAAGTTAACTTCTTTACCTTGCCATTCTACCATCTTTTCTACTCCCTGTTCCCCATCCTCCCCGCCTCCACCCCAGCATGCACGGGAGAGAAAATGAATTCGCTTCACAAAACCTGTTGTAGCGTATCACTTGCTGAGATGAAGAACTTCTTACACTACAGCAACAGCTCATATTGTGCTAGTCAGGATTTCCAACTGATTTCAACAGATTTTCCTTACCGCGTTGATGTGATATACCCAGTGCATTGGAGGACTAAGGAATACAGAGATTGTGTTTATAATTTGCTCAAAAAAACCCTGCTAGCTGCCTGCCTGGTTCCTACTTTCTTCATAGTAATTACTAATTTTCAATCAAAATGTGTGTGTAAGCTGCACAAATCTGAGGACTCTACTAAATTAGGGTAATGTTGTACAGTAAATTCTGATTCAAGAAAAGCGGAGCAAATTTGAATACATGGACATCTCTTAAATCTTCCTCTTCTTTTTGGTGTGGGACCTCTTGTCCTTATTACATTACACATCAGTTTCAACTCAGTTTTAATTAATGATTTTAAATTAGGCTAAGAGGATATTAGCTTGCAAAGCCTAGCAATGAAGAATGGATGTTGTGGCTCAGACACAACCTTCCAAAATCTCTGCAGCTCACATCTTATAACACTTTCATGTCGGCCATACAGATTACATTTCCTGCAACACTAAAGCAGCTTTTCTAGTGGGTCAGAAACATGATAGGTTTATCCTTCAGTGTGGCCTGAAAATAAAACTGAGGAGGGAAAAAATGCCCTTAGCATCTACTTAATGCATTGAAATAAGGGAATGTAAAAATGAAATTTCATGGACTTTAGGAGACTTATGTAGGAGATATTTTTGAGGAGTGTCACAGAGCTTTTCTGATGCCCCAAAATGCAGGCAAAAGGGAATTCCAGCTGAGGGGTCTCTGTGCCCCACAGTCTCTTACCTGGATCTGCTGTGCAGACCATGCAGCAGTAGGGTCCATGCCTCTGGTGCGTGGCCCCACCAGGATGGCTGCAGAAATGGGCAGGCTCTGCAGGGCTGTGACTTTTACGCTACCGGCTGTCCTCTGTGGTAGGGCGAGTCCCATGTCCCATGTGGAAAGCTAATGGGACATGCTATTTCTTGTTTTGTCAGACTTCTGTATATCCTAAAAACCAGCCAGCACTGAAACACATGTGAAGGGGTTATATGCAGCTGATATGCATGTCCAATTGAACGCTCTGTTTATCTCATATATTGCCCTTGCTGGGCAGGAGTAGAAATACAGTTTCTCTTTACAAAGATTCTGGTTTTAACATACGAATCCTGACAACTAAAGTACCAGATAAAATCTAATCCCATATTTTTAAGCCCAAGTGCCATGATTATGAAGTTCAGAAGAAAAATAGGACAAATTCATTTGACTACTTTTAGTTAAGGTTTTTGATTTGTAAGGGGGCATACTGGAATTTTGGGCAATTTCTAGAACTGAGGTAGCAGGCCCAGACAGCAAGTCTGGAGTAATTTTTAAACATAAAGAAAGAATAAAACTGTAATATGTGAAGACTAAAAAAATGAAAGACTTCTCGTGATGAACAGTAACAGTGACCTGATGGACCTCAGATGACCGAGGCAGTAAGAAGATGGCCAAGAACGGCTGTCCTGTTACACAACAGAGGCAAGTTATTAGCAGATGAAGTTGCAAAGATTACAGTGCTTACTGCTCGCTGGCAGTAAGCCACTTCTTCGCTAAAAGTGCCAACTTGGTCAGTGTCACCATAAGTAATCCCAGTGACACAAGGGCAAGACCTCATCTTCCAATCAGAAAAAATCTGGAGAATACTTAAATAGGGGCTGCTTATGGATACTTCTGAGAATTTACAGACGGTGGGAAAAGTACTAGACCGCTGGAAAAAGGAAACCTAGTGCATATATTTAAAGAAGGAAAAGGATAATAGACATGGTGCAGCTTAACTTCATTTCTTCAGAAAATACTGGAACAAAAAATTGAGGAGATGATGCATATACCTGTGGAAGCAAACAAAGACCACAGACTTATCAACAGCAAATCATATCAAATATGTCTAACTTTCTCCTGTAACAGAACAATACACCTTTTGAACAGGAGGGAAATTATATTCATCACATATATTGACTTAGGGTTTTGATATTGTTTCACAGTACTTTCTCATAAGCTAACTACAGAAGCATATTTCTGAAGAAACCACTGTGAACTGGGTGCCGCTTTGACTGGAAAACTGTAATTTCAAGTTATAGGAAAGAGGGACCAGAGGACACCAGGCAGAATGGTCACAGATCCAGAGACCATAATATGGAAGAGAAGAATGAATGAATGATCCGTGGAAGAGGAGATTGAAGGAAGACAAAGTAATCTTTAAATACATAAAAGGGAGAAAATAAACTGTTTACTTTGTGTAAGACAAAAAGTAATAGGTTCAAATTGCAAGGGGAGGTTAGTCATTAGGAAAAAAAAACCTTTATAATGGTAAGAATAGTCAAGACTTGTTGGGGAGACTAGGAAGCCTTCGATATTGGAAGGCTTTACAAACAGGTTGGGTGAGCATATGTCAAAATGACGCAAGCATTGCTGATCTTGTGTTTGGACAGAGAGGTGAGCTAGATTTCTCTTGAGGCCTCTTCCAGCTGCCTTCTCCTATAAAATTTGATTCTGTAACATCAGCAACATAATGCATGAGCTGGCTCTGGGCCTTGCCTTGCCGATATCATCAGCAAGTGCTGCTTGGTGGAAAATAGCACGGGTTGTCTCGGGGCCAAGAAGCCAGCGTACTCACTGCCATGCCTCGGGGACCTGATCCACTTGGCGTCTAGCTAGTCCCAGCCCCACTCAGCTTGTTTGCCTGTGTGTCCTTCTCAAAGCAGTTCTCAGCTGGAGGACTGAGGCACCTCCATGTCTCGCCTTTAGTAAGGAGGAGGGATGCACCTGGACAGCATGCTTAGCTCTGTCAGTCTAGGCAGAACTTCAGAAAAGCATCCTTACGGACCAAGGTGGGCACTGAGTCGTGGGATCCCACAATGGCTACAGTGGAGGAGATGGCCCATGAGTAGAAATATTCCTGCTGTTACTGAAATAGTGGCTGATAAATTGCCTAGAAATTGTGCAGGATCACAAACAAGTGTGCTTCTAGGCAGTAGAAGTGCAGGATTCAAAAACCTGAAACTATCAAAGACATTAAACCTGTAAAGACTGCAGAGCCCTTCTATAAACTAGTCAGGCTGAATGAAAGGTCATCAGATTTTTACAAGCTCCTCCAGCTAAGGTGTACCTATGCCAAGTTTTCTTTTGAATTCAAGTATAAACTTCTCAAACTCAAAAAACTCATTCTAAAATAAATATGTAGTTCATTAAGTGTGTGTGTGTGTGTTCAATATTTGATGGGCTTAAATATTTCATAGCCATCTTGCAGAAACAGAGAAAAGTTACCAGAACGTATATGTACTAATTATAATCCCCCTAGAAATTTTGTCGGGTTTATTAACCTTATGGAAACTCAGATAAGTTGACCGTTTTAATTAAATGTAAACAACTTTGTAATAACAACCCTGACATCTCTTCCCAGAGAGTGATCCTAGAGGCCCAGTGCACTTAGAAATACCAAGGAGTTGCATTACAACCTGCTGAGACACTGCTGTACTGTCAAAATGATGTGGCAGTGAGCGCATTTTGAACAGTCCTAACCCGATGTTCTGAGTCTCAGTCAGCTTTAAAAATGTATTGTTTCCTTCTAGCTTTATTAGTTCTTCATCTCTGTGTAAAGGGTAAACTTTCCAAGGTCTAGAAATTTAATTCAAAGTTCTATACTTCTTCGTTCTGAAATCAATATATATCAATAGAATAGAGGCATTTTGGTTATCTAAACTTGCTGTTTTTATGGGATGAGGTCCTGACTCTCTCAGGTGCACTGACGAGTCCCAGGGTCTGGGCGGTGTGAGTTTGCATTTTCTTTCACTGCAGTTTGCAGAAGTTATGACCATGCCCAGCATGGGTCCCTCTGCAGTCAGGGAGATCGGTATGTGGAAAATTATCAGTCAGCAGTAGGGACAGAAGTTAGAAGTTAATCTGCTTCTGCTCATATCATGAAGAAGACACTCTGCACATCTTGCATGACTCGTGCAGATGATGTGTTGTGGCGAGGACATGGGAGTGAAGATTGGCTTTGTAGGCACGTCTTGCCCTGTGCTTCCATGCACGGCTTTCAGCATGGAAGGGCTAGAGAGTTAGTGCATAGTTGTCCTATGGCATAAGTTGGGGTTTTTGTGAGTAAAGAGCTGGTCTTTCCTGGGTGCTGAACCTGGCTCTCACGTCTGTTCTTTAAATTATAGGAACATAGAGTGGTTTGGGTTGGAAGGGACCTTAAAGATCATCTAGCTCCAACCACCCTGCCATGGGCAGGGACACCTTCCACTAGACCAGGTTGCTCAAAGCCCCATCCAACCTGGCCTTGAACACTGCCAGGGATGGGGCATCCACAACCTCTCTGGGCAACCTCTTCCACTGTCTCACCATCCTCACAGTGAAGAACTTCTTCCTTACATCTAAGGTACATCTACCCTCTTTTAGTTTAAAGCCATTACCCCATGTCCTATCACTACGTGTCCTTGTAAACAGTCCCTCTCCAGCTTTCTTGTAGGCCCCCTTTAGGTGCTGGAAGGCTGCTCTATTGCCCTTTCTTTGATTTGCCTCCTTTGGGCCAGCCAGAAACTATTTTAACAGGCATACTTATCATCAAGTAAGAAATATGTTTTACGTATCTCTGCCAGAAACTGAGAGGGGTCAGTTATGTAAATTATGTATTAACATGCATTATACACTTGGTACTTAGCAGGAGTGTTTGAAGCAGTTCAAGGTTTGCTAACCAATGATTTGGGGAGTTGTGGGAGTGGAGGGTTTTGTTCATTCAGACAAAGCCAAAAAAAAAAGATTAAAAAAAAAGCTCACAGTCAACCAAGCAAGCAACACCAAGGCTACCTCCTCCGTAAACGGGGGCAGCCCTTTTGACAGCCAGAGGCTGGGGTCCTGCTCTTTGAAACTGGCTGGAGAGCCACCACTGAGACTTGTGAAGAGCAGCCAAGAAGCAGGTCAATGCAGCAGCTCCTGCAAGGGGAGAGCTGGAGGACGAAGCATATCGATCCTCTCTTGTGTGCTGAGGGAAAAGCCCCAGGGAGCAGAAAAGCAGCATGAGGATGGAGACGACTTTTGCTTGCTATTTTCAGCTGTTTCTGCATTCAGAAAAAAACGCAGCACTATTTCTCTGAGGAAGGTGGGTTCAGTGCTTTATGGGAATCACTGCTGGGGAAAGGAAACTTATCAGTTGGGAAAAACTTCTGAAGAAGGATTAATCCTGCTCAAGAGAGGGATGAAAGTCAGCAGGGAAGTGGAGGAGAGTGAAGCTAATATTGCTTTCCATGTTTATGTCAAAGGCCTGATCTCTGGAGTCCCTTCTGTCCCAGCAATGACATGCCCATCATTGGACCTAGCTCAAGAAGATGCTCAGTTGCCACTTGTGTGTGTGTAAAAGGCTGTCCTGAAGTAGGTCATAACTGAGAGTTGGGAAGGGCTGAGCCACACTACAGAGATCCTCTCTTGTGGGCACCATACACAGACTTGAGATTATTTTAGAGAAGAAAAAAACTACCTAGGGAACTAGCACTCTAGTCAGGTTTCTTTTAAATGTCAGCTGCTTAGTGTGTTACTACAGTGGAGCTCAGTCTGCAATAACTGGCATTTATCAAGGCAATCTGTTTATTTTTTTTAACGTCTCATTTATGGCAGTTTTAAGTTCTTTACATTGGACTGTAGAAAATCCTCTTACAGATTCAGAAATGATCCCCCATATATTTATATAAACAAAGCTTAGGAATGGGAAATCTAAATTGTTAATCACTTGTGCTGTTTTCTCCATGGAAATATCAAGCAGCTTTCCTTTGAGAGGGTAAAATACCCTCTTTGCACTCCATACAAAAAGGTTTTCTTTGTTACACCTGCCAGCATGAAAAAGGATTAATTTTAACAGAGCTTAACCTAGCCATCTAGGGGAAACCGTTTAAATGACTCCATGTCTTGGTTGCTTTTAATGGCACTGCTCTGGTGACTTCATTTAGTTTTACAAAATATAAGAGAATTTTTTGACCTATGCCACTCAAGTTTGTTGGATTTCTTCACAACTGGTGTGGATAATACAGGCAACCCTCAGCTGTACTTCACTGTGGAAAATATATATCTATTTCTTTAGGATTTTTCTGCGGCATTCATCAGGGAGAGCAAATAAAAAGTTACAAATGTGCCTTATTTACCATTACTTCATTTTATAAAGCAATGAATCCTAATCTCATGATGAAATTTTGGCAAACATTTGCAGAAAGCTTTCAGACTGTGTTATATAGTAAGTAAAAAAACGTTGAGTATTGTTTCTGGGTCAGGTTATTGGCATTTTCTTCTCTTTTAAGGTATTTTAAATTGAACCTGTCTTTTTTGGAAAATGCAAGCCCAGAATTTCTGCCCAAAGGGACAGAGTACTGGAAAGAAAAATGTTAATTAAAGCAGGAGTTTAACAATAGAAATATAGTGGCTTTTTATTATCTTGACACCTTCAGTAGCCATTAAAATAAGCAAAGAGAAACGCATAGTGCTACAATGAGCACTCGTGTCACACATTCAAGTTAAATAAAACTGCTCATCAGCGTAGACGGACTGTGGAAATCCTGTAAGAGAAGGCGCTGCAGACCTGCCCGCTGAGGGCTCTGTGGTGAGGACCTGCTCACCTACACGAGGCCCCAGGGACACGGACCATGTGCATCTGTGATGCAGGTACAGAGCCACAAATAAGAAAATCATAGGACACTTAGCTTTTTTAGCTTTGTGATTTTATTGCCTTTAATGTGCTGGTAAACTTATCAGCATATATAGTGGATTTTCAGTTTTAACTTCTGCCAGTGGGTCTTTGGGAAAAAAATTGTGAATGAGCGATACTGCAGCGGCCACAAAAATCAGAGAGAAATGCGGGCTTTTTAGTTCCCCGGTACTGAGGCAGAGAAAGCATCTCTTAAACGATCCCTTTTTCCTACTTAGGAAAAAAATGCATCAGATTCAACAAAAAAAGTCTTTCCCTCTGGAAATTATTCAAACTTTTAGGGCCAGCTGAAGTATCTTAAGTACAATAGGCCTGTCTAATTGCTGACATCATTTAAATATTCGAATTGTGCTGCTGCAGACGGTATTCGGCAAGAAAACCAGAACTGTGAAGGGGTTTTTTGCTGTTGTTTTTTTGCTTGGTATCCTTCTTGCTCTCTTCTTTTCTTTATTCTTGATGTTAGCAGTGGTAACGAATAGCTTATTTAGAATTTGCTTTAAACTATTTATAATGAGCAACCTCACTAAGCTGAAAAGTAAATTTGTACAGAGGTCCAGGTGACATCAGCTTCTGCAAATACACTGGAACAGATCAGTGAACAGGAAGTAATTAAATCCTTTAAGGGAAATAAATCTCACAACTTAATGGAATGAACAAAAAGTTCCCTGTTTTACGTTGAATTTCTTGTTAAGAAATATTTTATATCATAGAATATCCTCACTGAATATAAGATTTAATCAAATTTTGATACATCTGGATTTCGTTCGTGTTTGCAAAATCCCTTGAACGTAATGAAACATGTCACTTTGAAATGAAGTTTCCTGAGGTACAAACATTTTAATTAAGCTTAAATATAAAAAAAGAAAAGGAATTTCTAGAAACTATTAGTAGTTCTTTTACTACTAGCAAACTATTTTTAATTCAATTCTTATATTTCCTAGATGTCTATTTGCGCACAAAATACTATACAATGAAGATTTCCAAGAGGAATAGAAAATTGGAACTTGCCTTTTTGAAGGAGTAAATCTTCATATATGTGATATGTTCTTCCTCTTCATATGATTACATCTCATGATTTCTAAAATTCCCACAACAAATTTAATCTTTCTCCCTTTTATTTCCATGAAATTTAAGGCAGAGCAACTGCCTCTAGCAACTAGTCCTCTGCTTGCTGACTGTGTTGACTTAGGAGCTATTTGAAAGAAACTCTGGACAACCTCTGTGAACTTGTTCAGCCTTTATTGTATTGCAGCCATGGGCTGATGGATGCTTCTGCACTGCAGATGTGTGACCGACACCAGCTGTGTGACTGTAGGATGAGACATTTTAGGTTGTAGTGAAACCTCAAGACTTTCCTAAGTCCTTCTCTTGTAGCCTGTGTGACCTGAAGGACCCCTTTCTTACTGTGTCAGGCTTTGCAAGTCTGCTTAGCACACAGTCATTAGGGGAACAGTTGCCCCAGCCACATTTTTTATAAATTTGGATAACCTCTGTAGTTGAATATTTTTAGCAGGAAGTTTGTGAAGCCAGGAGAGCACATGCCAATCTAAAAGAGAAGCTCTAAGCATCTAAACTGGTATCTGATTTAATTTAGAGTAAGCTCTTTGCAAAAAGGTTATGTGTACAGATCAAATACATCTACAGATCAATAAGTGCAACTATATTGCGTTTAATTAAGATCTGCTTTCAATGGATCACCAAGTGTAAATTATTTATTGCTGGGGAACAGCAGCGTTAGTGGGAGATGCCACTTTCTCCTATGTCACTCTGCTGTTGTGTGATTTCTAGGCAGGGGGAAGCAGAAAGCTCCTTGCCATTGCGTATGTAGGAGCTTTGCTTTTATTTTTTTCTTGCTTGTGATCGAGTGGTGTATTCATACAACACATAGTAAGGCACAAAATACTGACTGCGTCACTGGTGACACCAGACTTCAAAATCACATCAAGATAGTCAGTTTTTCAAAGCCAGATTTTGCCCTTATAGTAAGCAACTTCAATGGAGGTGCTGCTAACTTTTAGCTGCATTTTCTCAAGGAATATATGGGTGTCCTTCTGAGTTTTCTTGCACTAATTGACTGAGTTTTGTGATAAAGTGGGAATTCCCAGACTTCTGTTTGGTTACATAAACTATATGAACAACCTTATTGTTTGGAAAGCACAGTAACATCCCCACCCCCCACCCCCCCAATAATCTACTAATTTTATTTACAACTTTCTGAAATTAACTATTCCTTAATTATGGCTTATATTTAGTGTTTCTGTAAGAGTACTTTGCTTTATTCTCTTCAGTCCTCTCCACATTCTTTTATTCTCCCATATTGGCATATTCAATTTTACACGAAAGGAAAAGTTGATCTGAAGGTGATCTTGAGTAAGACACGGAGGTCAAGACGTAAAAAAGACTTCAACGGGGAAGGACGTGACACAATGGCAGTCAGGAAATGAGTTGCCTTTGTGAATCCAGGACTTTTTCTTGTTCCTGAGTTTTCATCTGTTCTACACTGATTGTTGCTAGAGCAGAAATAGGGATGCGACCTTACCTCAGGTGAGTTTCTAAGGTTAGTACATGAAAGAATGAGAGGTGCTCAGACGTGATGGTGCTGGAGAACTTAGAATAAATTACCATATATCATAGTCTTTTTGCAGTCATTTAAGTAGAGAAATGGGTTTTAGCATATTTCATGCTTGAAATCTTCCCTTCACAGGTATTTCTGATACCTGTGGCAACTGTGCCTCGGATTGCTCTCCTGTCATTGTGTATTTTTAGATGCAGTGAAGCGTTTTAGCCTCTCTGAAAGAGCCTCGTACAATAATTTCAGCGCTCCGTGTATTTTGAAAGCATTACTTGTCAAGTACAATGGTGCACTGAAGAATCCAAGTGTGGTTTAATAAACGTATATGCAGTCTGACAAAAACTTGTCGATACACCCAAAATGCCAAAGACCTTGTTTTCCTTTCACCTCTGGGAGAACCTTATTATGGTGAAAAGGGCATGTTCAGTTTGGGGGGTTTTGTTTGGGTTTGTTGGGGTTTTTTTAAGTATTTCTCCTCTGTCATACAGTTTTCTGGAGAATAAGCAAAGCCTCAAACATGAGACAACCTCCTTTCCTTCTCCATTGTTGTGAAGAATATACCCAATGCAAAGCTGTTTGATAATGGAAAGGTATATTCACCCTGCTGTCCTATTTCACAGCTATTTAATCCCTCTTGTGAGGCTAACAGAACATTACAGATGAGATGTCTAGGGAGGTTTCTGTTTTCCTATAGGCTTCAGTTATGTATGAGCAAGGTAAATTGCTTTTCTGTGAATGCATCTTATATGTGGATTCAAGAGTGGCAAAGGTGCCTGGATCTCAGTGTCCAGCACCAGTCCAAGTCTGTCCTTTCTGCCTCCCGTTGTTGCTCCAGGGAGGTGCCAATCTGTGCAAGCCCTGTGGCACTGATGCTTACTCCCTGCCAAGGTCTCTAATATCCCCCAGCCCTTAGGAGGGGATCAATGTTACGTTTGGGGTGCCTGATGTGCCGCCTTAGTGTTCCCTGGGTATTCCCTATAACCCTGCTGCAAAACAGCTGGCACCGCTCCCGTTTGGGAGGGATTCCTTTCTCCTCTTTATATTGCTTCTTGAAAAGTACTTTAAATTACTCAGGGCAGAAAGAGTTTGAAATCTGTGCTTCTCCAGTTGTACACTGAATTTGTTTTGTCCTGCTGAGCTGGTCACCTTCTTGTCTCCCACAGATGAATTCATTTCCTTTCCCCATAGCATATTACAACCCTTTTGAGCAGCACCCATATTGTGGTACAGGTAAGATCTTGTAAGAGCCCAACTATCCTAAAACTTTGAATAATTGTTGTCAGTACCCTCATGGGACAGATACATGCGATTTGCTTGATTACTGCAGTTTGTGAAAATAACAGATAAATGTTTTTGTAATCACCTATTTAAACTGCCTTACAGATTTTCATATAGCATTCAGTGTGCTCTCAAACCTTGCCAGTTTTTTTCACTGCTGTCCTTTAGGAGTAAAAGATATGTATCACCAAAGTTTATTAAATAAGTATGCTGACCCTGGGTTTGGGAGTTTATGTAGCCTGGTTACAGTTTGCCTGTAAACAAAATCTTTGAAATATTACCTTATAGTAACTTTAAAATGGGACAACAAATAACATATAGCAGGGCCTGACCTATAATTGTTTGCGCTTTAAGTGCAAATGAGATACAGAGCATCTCCCTGACAAATGTTTACCCTCTTCTTTTCCTTGGGACGATGACAAGGGTTTTCCATCCCTGACTGATGACAGATGAAGAATTTGGAAAGTCCCTATCTCCCGTCTGGGAAAGGCAATTGCAAGCTCAGTTGGCTTCTTTTTGTTTCTAGGAACAAGTGAATCAAGGCAGGGATTTGGGGGATTCCTGCTTAATCCTTTTCTCAGGGATTCTTTTCTCCTTTTCCTTTGGTTTTCACCCAACGGGACTGACCTGTATATTTTATCTTGTGTCTTGTCTAAGAATCAGAAACACCATCTCTGCTTGCCTGCCACCCTGCATTTCTGCAGTGGCAAACTAGGGTGGGAGGGAAGGAAGGGCCAGATGAAAAATGCCCTGCTAGCCCTCAGTGATGTTCAGGTCATGCCCTGAAGACTGATGATCCTTTGCAATCATTATCCTGACTGCTGCAGTTTATCTGCAGGGGGGCTACTTTTATTTCCTCTCACCTTAGGCTGTATGAAAGGTTTAAAAAGAAAAAAAAAAGGAAGAGAAAGGAGAATAAAACACCCCACCAGAAAGCATCTCCAAGATTAGATGCTTGCCTGTGCAATGTAGGCTGAAATGCTTATCCATGCTTTTGTGATTAGCAGGCTGGATTATTATGTAACCCTGCATCACCGGGTCTCCCCGCTTCAACTCTCTCTCAACCCTCTTTGCATCAAGTTCCCACTGCAATGGAAAGGCCATGGTGAAATCTCAACTTTAATATCCTTACGTTGACTTAAGCAAGGCTTTACGTGGCCTTGGTTCATCTTACAGCTCTGATCTGACTTCATCCTACTCTCTAGGGATGTCCTTGTGTTCTGCTAAAGCTGCCATGGATTAGATCCGAGGCTCGTGAATGAGCATTTCCTTGTTGGAGATTCACATGGAAATCTCCCTCTAGGAAGTGGGAAGGTTTTTCTACAGCTGAAATCAATGGCAAAGCTCTCACTGACTCCAAAGGAAGCAGGATTGGACCCAATAAATTGATTTTTCCATATATTAATCAAATTCTGCAATTCACATACGGCCTTACTTGTCCAATTTTTTTGGTCAAATTTAAAACACATTGATGTTTAAGTGCAATCTCTGAATGACAGTTATTAATGATCTAGTTCAGAGCCCATTGAAGCCAAAGGAAATTTTTCATTGACTTCAGTGGGATTTGAATCAGGCTCTGAAATTACATTTTGACTGTCTTCTTCCCTAACCTTTCGCATAGTGCTGAGTATTAGAATCAAGTCATTTTTTGCCTCCTTCCCTCTTGTGGTTTTCATTGCTGTACATTCTTCAAATAATCTATCTCACCATAACATACTTTGTGTTTTAATCACCCAGCGAAAACCCACACCCTGCTCAGATATACAAACAGGCACTCATCACCTTCCTTATGTCCTATCAATGCAAAAACATTGATATGCCTAAACTATCTTTATGCAACACAAATATACAGCCTGTTCCTACACAGCATACCAGAAAGAGAGCAGACCCAACTAATTGCCAGAGGGGACTGATAAATAAGGACACGTTCCTACTTCCATTATCAGGTGTCACTAGTGACAGGTTGGGAAGGGATCGAGTGGGTGAAAGGGTTTTTTGGAAGAATTTTTTTCAGCTAAATTTGCTCCTTGTCTTGTCAGATCCCAAACAGGGAGAAACCAGCCAACAACCTCAGACAGAGGTGTAATAAGCATTTACCCAAATACAGGATGGGGAGCATAGATACACAGCAGTTTTACGGAAAAAATGTTGTACCTATGGATCAAAAATGGAATATGAGTCAATAATACAGTACTAAAGAATCCCCCCTCACCCCAAGAATAAGAAAGGCAAATGTTGAATGTCTGGGCAGGAGTGAGTCTGACCTCTGTATCGGGCAGAACCCATGCTAAAAATAAAGTAGAAATATGGATAAATATGATTTATTGTGAAAAACCAGGGTGGCATTTATAGAGGGATTTTATCTCACAGATTTGTTGGAACTTTTTAAAAAGGAATTAAATACAGACAAATGAAAACCTCTGCAATGGAGCTGATAAGGGGGTATTTTGAATTTCCAGAAAGTTTTCCAAACAATTTCTACTTGATGGCTTTTAAAGAAACAGCTATCATAAAACAAGAAGGATAATCCTCTTAGGGGTTAATAACTAGCTAAAAGATGGGGGGAAAATAAGTGGGAATAAACGGTCAGCTTGCATGATAAAGGGAACTTAGTAGTATCCAGCTGGTATCTATGCTGTTCAACATATTCATAAATGAACTTAGATATTAGATTGAATAATGAGAGCATTTGGTGGTATAAAATTATTCTGGGTAATGAAGTCAAAACGTAGGCATAAAGAGTTGCAGAAGAATCTCACAGGAGTGAGTGACAGCATGCTAGAGTGGCAGATGAAATTTACTGTCAATAGATGAAAAGGAAAATGTAGATGGGGAAACAACTATAATGCACACAGGAATAAAATTTTAACAGATATGGCAAACTTCGTTTGTAGAGAGTAAAGCTGCATTTTGGATTTGGAGTGCCTCAAGGTAAAGGAACTGTCTCTGATTCAGAGACTTTAGAAACTGTGGTATGTGGAGAAGTCTCAAAATATGTGCTGGTTCTTGTTGTTTTAATAGTGAACAAAACCGACTTTAACCAGTATACAACATAAACACATGAAGGACACTTTTTACTGTATTTTGTGTTAATGCAGCCTCAGCTGCATATTGTGTTCAGGCTGGGGCACTACCTTTGAAGAAAGAAGTGGTTTTGTTGGAGTGAGTCCAGCGGAGAAAAACCAGGATGATTTCAGCTCTAGATAAGATGCTGATCAAACAAAGAAAAGAACGTGTTATCATGGTATCAGGAATTCTTCTAGAGTGGTTTTTTTATGATTAGGGCAAAGAGGGAATCGGCATCCACCTAACCAACAGATCCTGGGCCTTTGGCTCCAGTACAGCTTGTTAGACGCCAGCTTATGTGGATCTATCTATCAAAAACTTTTTTCCTCCAGCACACAAATAGCTTCTGCAGCTTCTTTATAACGTGTCTTAGCTCCAGAGTTTGGTAAAGCATTACCTGCAGTATATTTTGTGCCCTCACTTAACCTTTTATAGCCTGGTAAAGTCTTCAGATCCAACTCCCACCGTCACAGAGATGTGTTGTAGTCTTCATTTTTTTCAGTAAACTTTAAGAGTCCTTTTAGAGTTTATGAATTCTTGCTCAGGAGTTGTCAGAAGTAGTATATGTGTGACCAACCTGCCAGAGATAAGTCATCTTCTAGTGTAACTGATTTTTTTAGATTTATTTTTTTTTTACTTAAATCTATTCCTCGCATGTTAATCTCCCCTGTTTTCAGCATACTTGGCAGAGACTTGAGCAAAACTGTCCCCCATACTTTGTCCTCAGTCTTCTGCTCCACATCATGTCTGCAAAAAATTCCACCTGCGTGAGGTGCACACCCAGGGAAGCAAACGCTGCCTTTTTTGCACTGCATTAGACTGCAGAAGTTAAAGAAGTTAAAAAAAATGATTAAAGAATAAGACAGCTATTACAATTAATTTTTCACATCCAGTTTGACAAAATTCACTTGCCTCCTTGATAAGTAAAAAAGAGGCAGACCAGGTTGGTTTCTTTGTGCTTTGTGTTTTCAACACAAAAGGCTGAGCTGTTACATCTCAAAGTTAAACTAGAAAGTTCAGGAAAAAATCACATTAATATACTCATAAACCTATGGGGTAATTCAGTTTCTATTTGAAAATGCTTTTGGACTGAGACTAAAAATGAAACTAACCAAACCTCAAATCTGAATTTTATGGGGAGGTTAAAAACATAAAGGAGGACAAGTCTGAACTGAAGAGCAATTGCTTTTGCTCAGTTTTCCCCTGACATGTTAGTAAGCACAATGTTGCATTCTAAGCTCAGTGTGGTGTAAATGCAAAAGATGTGTCAAATTCTGATTTTAACTTAGTGGAATAATTTTCAGTTTTTATGAGTTTGCAAGCACGTTGTTTTTTTAATAACACATCAGGGCTTAATTTGACTGTTGATGTAACATTTCAAAATGCAAATGAAAGTAATATATACTCTAAGTTTTGTCTCCTTTTCCTGACCAACATGAAACAAACTTGAGATATATTAGTGATACATGTTTCTTGAATTCACTGTTTCACATGCTCTAAAAGAATGATTGAGTTTTGTTGTTGAAATTTTCTAGAAGCTTAGCGGAACTGCTTGTGATTTATCTTGCATTAAAAGGCAGCAGGATCAGCAACAATGTTAACCATTTTAGCAATTTGCCAGAATGAAGCCACATCTAGTCCCAGTATGGGTTTCTATAGGTAAGAAGAAAAACTGCTGTGTGAAAACTCCCTGTGAGATAATACGTAGAGTATTACAGCACAGAGCTGTGCAAGTCCAGAGCTGAGCTTGGTCTGCTGTGGAGCATGAGCAGCCAGTCCATTGCTTAAACCTACAGACTAGATGTTGAATAAAATTATCTGTGTTAAAATGGCAATGTTTTTCTAATGTATGTGAAATATTTGTTGGCAGTGTTATCTCGTAACAGCTTTCTGTAAACAAGATGAGGCAAAGTTAACTTTTTCCCCGTGTGAAAAAAATCTTCCAAATTCCCCAAGACTTATTGATTACTGCAAAATGAGCAGCGCTGCACGGTTAAAATACCCATCACCTAAAAATCCAAACTGTTTTAACCGAGGATGTGATTTGCACGTGGCAGGCCAAATTCTGCCGTGCATTCCTGCACTGAGAGAGGGTTGAGGAGCTGCTGGCCATACCTCCGAGGGCAGAGTTTGGCCCAGTACCTTTATGAAAGAAATCTGATTTGTATGTTTCTTCTTTCTGCAGAGATCAAAGACCGTTTACTCAGCTAAATAGCAAGGGCTAGTGTAGATTTATGGAACCAATTTAGAGAATTAATAAACCATGCCATAAATCTTGTTAAGGTCACACTGTATGTGATTGTGCCTATATGCAGACGTGGAAATTTGGTATCCTTCCAAGTGAGAAGACTAACTTTCTTGAGCTTAGTTACAGTAAGTAATTAAATTCATGCCCCTTAAATAATGGATCATTGAAGAAAGTGTTGTTGGTTGTTTTTTTTTTTTAACAGAGATTTTTAAATTATGTGCCCAACCCTTCAAAGTACAGAGGGCTTTCAACTGCCTTGGACTTTGGTGGGAGCTGAAAGCACTTTGCATCTTGAAGAATCAAGACCTTTAAGGGGGCCTGAATCAAAACACCTATGAACCTTGAAAATTTGAGTCTGGATGCAAGCGCTAAATCCTGTGACTCAGACCTGTCTTTAATACAAACCAATATTTACAGTTTGCATGGTCTTAAAACGTAGTAGCTCAGCAAGTATGGTCTGTATAATAGATTGAAGGAGCATGAATAAAAGAAGAATCATCTCACGAATAGAGAGGTTTAAAATAGATGGTATAAAAATAGCTTGTTACTTAGGAAATTTTCTCATCCTTAAATCTTACAGAGAGCCAGAGACTTGATCTTTAGGGTTTTTTTTGTTTTAACTCCCCTTAGGTCAAACCATGCCCTGATAACTAAGACACTCTCTGCTATACAGATACAAATCTGCTTCCACACAGCTTTAGGCCCACTAATTCCCTGTAATTAACCTTTGACATTTTTTTGTATTTGTAGTTTTATCACTTAAAAAACCACTCCTTTCTCCTCAAACTTCAGGTAGGGTGTTTGTGTGTGTGTATATATATATATATTTCTTTTTTAACTTAGGTGTGTGAGGAAAGAGCAGGAATAGGACTGCACACCCAGCCTTTCCTTATCCTTAGTAACTTATGAACCATTTTCAGCCATGTTTGACGCAAGGCAAGAGGAATGTCTCAAGTCTCAAAGACGTGAGGTGTCTGTTGGCAGACCACCTGCGTACAGCTCCGTATTTGCTGTGGTGTGTGTTTCCCCTTGTCCAGCTCCCCCAGGAGGTGATGTGGTCTTTCAAGTTAGTGGTGGGACGCAGAGGTGTTTTGCAGCAAGGTGGAGGTGCAGGGACATGCAGGAGGGGAAGAAGGGTTGAGTGTGGGAATAGGTTGTGGTATCTATGGATCAAATCCATCAGAGAATAGGGGTGGGCAATTCTGCTGCTCTGGGGCAACGTCCTCATTCGCTTGGTCTGTGTGTCAGCCTCGGCACTGAGGTTATCACAGCTCTGGAAAGCCTGTGAAGTTGGGTCTCTTCATTAATTAGGAAGCAGCAAAGCTAAGAGACTGCAGGTGTGGCATTAACAGTGATTCTGTATCTCATCCCTAGCGACGGGGTTGGGCGAGTTTGTACAAAATACATGTGTAAAAAAAAAAATAATCTCCTGTATAACAGGTCTCACCATCTCCATTTTTGTATCCTGCTTGAGAGAACAGTCTCCTTCCAATGAGCCATTTCTAACTCTGGCTCTTGGTTTGAAATGCTGCTTTGAATAGGACATGAAAGAGATACGATAGTGTGTAGGAAGAGGAGGAAATACAGTGGGAGGAGAGAGACAGCAGCGGAGCTGTATTGTCATCTGTCTTGATTATTGTTCCAAAAAAAACCCCCATGTGTAGTCACCTGCTCTGATGTCATTTAGTCTGAAGACCTAGAGGTCCTGGCTCTGCTGAGTGAGGTTGCTGGGGTGGTTTTTCAGAGGTTCTTTCTCCCCTCCTCTCTCAGCCTGGCTGTGTGTGGTGAATTCTGCTTGGCCAGAAGAGACAGTTGCAAGCTCAGACCCTTAGCCACGGGAAAGGGCAAATATCTGACAAGTCCCTGAAGCTGTTCAGGTGTCTTTTGGGCTCTCAGATGGATGCTGAGCCTCAATTCCCCTTCCCCCAGAGCGGCATTGCTTGTGCAGCACAGCAGTCCCTGCTCCCAGAGCTAACCAATGTTTACAAAGTTAGCGGACTAAGATGCTAAAGACATCTAAGACCTGTTGAGGGCATTTCATCTGTCTGCCCAGTTGCATATTAATAGGGTGCACTGTAAACCAAGGCTCGCAGCTGAAGGGCAGGCGGCTTAGCTCAATTCTTTCAAACTGCTGTGAATGTAATTACACCTAACAAATCAGCCTTTGAATGATGCCCACCAAAAACGAAGCACACACAGATTTATTGCCTGGTCTGTGTGTGAGAAAGGCAGAGAATGTGATCTGAAAAGTAGAGAATAAAAAATTAAACGATCCCATACAGTACAGAATTCTCTCTAGATGTCTAAATTGGAAAAGAGCAGCAAGTTTTTGGTTTTATTTTAAATACCTCATCAGGTGTTTTGCCTCTCAGAATACACCGTATCAAAGCAGTGGCCACCGAGGAGGTACACAGCAGGGTGCAGAACCACACGTTGCAGAAAATGGGAAGCGCCTGGTGACAGCTCTGTTACTGTCAGTCATATAGGCTGGTCCCATACAGGAGACCAGCTCTGACTGCATACCTTAAAGTGCAGCACTAAACATATGCGCTTGCCTGCTTCTGACAGGGGAATAGCAGTTGCATCACTGACTCCAAGGATCTGGAGTGATTTATTTTTCCTAAGCAATCCTGATAGGATATTATTATATGTTGGCTTATTTCCAGCAGTCAGGGTGACATCCAGTATTTTAGCATTATATTCAAAACACACACACGTATCAGAAAAAGGTCTCTAGCTGAAAAAAAGTAAAAAAAAAAAAAAGTGACATGAAAACCTTACACTTTCTGAATGCTATGCACATACTCATCAACCAGGGATAATTAGGCCTGTTGAAGCCAATGAATACTGAAAACGTACAGAGGGTTTATTTGTTGCTCTGAAGGGGTGCAATAACAGGTTTGGTTTCTTTCGCTGTTTGCCTGTCAATCATACTTTTAATTACCTAATTGTTAGATCTGTTAACAGCCAAGACTGGTTGACAACTTTAGGGTAAAGGGCCTAATAATTTTACTGTCAACAGTACTCCAGTTTTTTCAGTATAAGGAAAGAAAACAAATGCAGCCTTCAACACAAACAAATGGAAAAAAACAGCTCCAAAAGCAGCATGAAGTGAACGACAGGCGAGCTGTAGCACACTCAAATGATCAAGCTGCTGTAAGTGGATGAGCATTGTGCATGGAGTTGTCCAGTCTGAGGTTGTTGTTTGCATTTGCCTAAAGTCTGAATCGAACCCTAATTTGTGCTGAGTGTATAGGAAGTTTGAGAAGTTCAGTTTTAGTTAAAAAGTGAGGACTTTCGTGCAGCGGTTTCTACCTGCCTGAAGTTTTGCTGCCTGTTTTTATTCCTCCTGACACTTTTGATGGTAGAAAGGACCAAATCTTGACAGTGCTGCACAAAGTATGCATGACTGTCAGGAACAAAACACACCGTGCGTGATCCTACTGGAAACTGAACTTCAAATGACGGTGTCGATGCCTCACTATCTGCGCAGCTGACAAACATCTGGGCTACGTTAAAGGGAACTGAGAAACTTCTGAGAAGTCCCCCTGATGCACACTGGGCTTTCTAGACCAGGGTGTGATTCAGACAAAGATCCTCATTCCAGGAAAAGAATCTCTTTGAAGTAATTGCTTCTTTCTTTCTTAAAATCATTTCTTCTTTCATGCCCACATATTTACTTTGTGGCTAATACATTGACATACTGTTACATGATTTGCTAGCTATTTAGTAGTGGGCATGTGTTATTGCCACCTTGGGGTATGGTAGAGCATAGAGGCCAGAATTATGACAGATGCTTCTCTGTAATCAGCTACCTACAAATATTTTGTAATGCGTAGTCTGGCCTAGAGATATCACACTCTATTTTAAAACCAATTCATTTTTGTGTTTGCTTTTTATCTCTATCTTCATTTTGTGGGATAAAACCAGAGATTGCTGCTTTACTGGGAGCCAAATATTTCTCTAACTAGAATGGAGCATTTGATGTTACCAAAGGTTTGCTCCTATCTCTGGAGTCACTAGTTCAGCTTTCTCCTTTTGGGTCAGTGTTTAGGCTATGGGAGTTTTCATCGCGATGAGGTAATGCTTCTATTTTGTCTTTTATTGATTAACTCTTTTCCCACATTCTTCTGGCAGAGTGCAAAGGTTTGTAAAGCATAGGAGGCTTTGTCTGGAGCTGTTTAGTTAGCATTACTCTCGGTAAACATAGTTACTTTTACTAATTCTCTGGCAGATTCTTAAACACGGTTACTACAAAACCAACAGCATGAAATACTCTTGTGCAAATGGTATGCCAACCTGTAACCAGTTTCTTCCTCAAATAAAGGCCAAGATGAATAATGTCAGTTTACCCTAGATTTGAGCTCAACCATGGTTACAGATTACTGGTTATACTATCTGCTCGTAATGCACAAAGAAAATCAAAAGGAATCTGTCTAAGAGGCAGGCTAGTCGCAGCCTATTTCCTGGCTTGTTTGTGGAGAAGAGGGGCTTAAACCAAAATATTTACTTTTAAGGGACGTAAAAATTGCTATTCCAGACATGTTTGTCGTTAAAGGTTTTGATCCAGAGATCATTAAAGCCCATTATTAGACTTTTACTAATTTAAAGAGGTTTAGATCAGACCCTAACAGGCAACCTCTGAGCACTTTTACAGGATCTGGTGGACTGCAAAGAAAGTATTTCATAAACCTCTACTTGCTACTGCTGTTGACATCCCCACTGACAAGTCCAATGTCATAATTTCACTGTTTCCAGCTGGCATTAGATTTTGGAGCAGAATTATGGCTCTATTCCTCAGTGTGTTCACTCGTCCTGTAGCAGAAGTCAACATAACAGAAGCCAACAGAGACAAACTTGAAATATCCTGGTACAGTTTGCTGGGATGTACACAAGGAGATGTGATGATTTTTATTTTTTTTTCAGTTTTAAATTTGACACACAGAGACAAGAAAATTACGGGGAGTTGTGTTAAACGACCCAAAAGTTAACAGTATGCTATTGTTTCTCATCTTTGCTTTTTGCTCTTTTCTCAGTATCTTAAAATACTTTATACAAATCGCTTATGGCTCAGATGTCTGCGCATTAGCAAAGCAGAAGGTTGCTGTTTTACACCACCACCGTGGGTTGAGTGACTAGTGCCAGGGTGTCCCTTGGGGGGCCATAGATCTGTTGCTGACTTTTCCATCGTAATAAAGCAAACTTCAGCGGGACCTGGTGTAATGACAAGATCCAGCTCACAGATATAGGTAAGGAAAATCACTCATTGGGAAAGGGAAAGTAGTGGGGGTGTGCTGGTTGCTCAAAGCCTGGCTATCGCCAACATCCCCGCTCGCTCTTTCATTTTGTGCTGGATCAGAGTGCTTGTAAAACTCAGCTGCCTGTTCCTTGGTAGATCTGATGTAAACAAACCTATTCGAAGTGATAGCCAGTGCTCTGTGTATCAAGCCAGGGTTTTTCCTCAATGTCTCCTGGGACATGCCCTGTGCCCTTCCACCTCCCAAGTTTGGGAATTGGCTAGGGAGGCTGGGGGGACCCCGTGCAGCGTGCCCAGGGTGGGAAGGCACGGCTCCTTGTGAGGCCAGCAGCTCCCAGCAGCCGAGACCCTGCTCCTGCTCTCGCTGCTGTGTGATCCTTCTCTTCCACTTTCCTCCAGCCCTGTCCTCGCCTCTGCCCCTGTTCCACCAGCAACTCCCGTGTTTGGGGTTGCTCTGGGTAATTTTGAGAGCTGGAGTGACATGGACTCTCCTAGAGGAGCCTCCAGCACTTGCCTTCTCTGCTGCAGAGGACTGACTGTCTACCCTGGTGTCCTGCAATGGTTTTTCTGACTTTCTGTTGTTACAATGCCAGGCTAAACTCTTTTCATGGAGTTTTTTTGAGTACTTCTTTGGGGTGCATGGACGTGTGCGCCACTCTTATCTTTCATCTTGCTTGCTGTGGCATGGTGCCTACGTTTTTGACAAGTTTATATCTGTCTTGCCTGAATTCCTTTTGCTCCAGCCTCTGGTATACTTGTTCTTCACTATTCGTTCTTCCGGTTTTGATGTATGTTCTCAGTAACTCAGTGCTTTCTGTTCAGAAGCACTTGTAGCAGGGTTTGAGCTGGTTCTCTCAGTGGTCAGTCCTTTATGTTGGAATCACCTGAATTATTCATCCCATGAATGATCACATCTGTGTTTAATGAATCTTTCATGTCTGTAAATGTAGATGTGGATACCAAGGCTCTGAGCAATGCATGGCAAGCATGGATTTCCTTTGCTGATTCCTGGAGCTGAAATGTTATTCTCCATTCTCAATCAGTGTTTATAAAATACCTTTGTTGTCTATTCACCAATTATTTTAGACAATTGGATCTTACTTTTTTTTTTATGTGTTTCAAGCTAGTAGGACATCAAAGTATAAATTTTTAAATAATTTCCTTAGTTTTCATATTTTTAATATCCATGATCTACTCGGTCATGGACTGAATTCTTCCTTCCATGCTTATACAGGGCTTGAAATTTAGCTCTTCTGTTGTCCCAAGTCCCTTTGTTCTGTGCCCAGTGATGTTTTTATTGTCTTCCTGTCAACTGCCATCTCCTCTTTGCTGTTGCTCTCGCTGGACTGAAAGACTTTGTATGCTATTTGCCAGCTAATAACATAAGCTGATGCCAGGCTTGCCAAATGTGTTTGGCTTCTTATAAAAATAACTATATGCAGAGATTCATGACCTGATTACTAGTTATATCCTGTGTATACAGTTATTTATCTAACTATTAGTCAAGCCAGGATCAAGCTGACTCCTCCAAAATCCTTCCTCCTGTAGGCTATGCTCCTTCCTTCTTGGCTAAAAACAACTGCGGCTACCACCACTCATCTCTGGAGGTACACCAGTATCTGCTATGTCTCCTCCCTGATACTTCTGTCAATGCCTGTGGTGCAGTCAGGCTGTAGGTCTTCAGCAGAGGATTAAATACATGGCGTGGTTGCCCAGATTTGAGAAACCTCCCAGGAACGTAAAATTAATTAAATGTAAATTAGCTGATCTAGAGAGCAGATCAGACAGAAACAGCCTCAGAATCGCAGGGAACTCTAAGGTGTGTGACAAGGAAATCTTCTGGTACTTACCCCAGAAATATTTGATCCATCTGAGGACCTCACATGGGATGTTGAGGGCCACAGGTTCCTGGCCTCAAGGCCAGCCCCTGAAGGTGGATAATCAAATTCTCTGTATTCTCAAGTAAAGAAACCATCCTACACAATGCAGACTGAAAAAAGAGGGTTTTCTTGACACAGTCCCATCTCCGAAATAATGCGTTTTCAAGACTTTACAGGGGAAGTTGTAGAGCAAAGGGCAGATTTTAGTTGGGTCAGGTTTCTCGCAAGCTGGATATGTTGTACAGTGCTGAATTTGGTTTCCTGCATTGTTTCATACTGTTATTGTTTTGATTTTATTATCTGCGTTATCCTAACACTCTAAAATCCCAATTTATAGGAATCCCACTGTGCTGGGGTTTATACAGACAGAGCAAAAACCAGCTCTACCTGCTGAGTTTGCTTTCTAAGTACAAACCAGGAGAAGAACATGGTCTGCCTGAGAAGCCGTCGTGTCAGACATGTGGTCTGTGACCAGGGGAATTCACTATGCAGAATTTTAATAGACTTTTTGACAAGCTTCCAGAGATGTACACATCCTTATCATAACTGTGCATAAGTCTAATGAAATCTGGAACTAATAGTACATAAATCTTTCCACTCGAGTCATAAATTAGATGGTCTAGAACTGTAGTATCGTAATAAAGGCTGTATTCATAGGTTGATTATTCTTTTTTTTTTCCTGTCCTCATGGGAGCTGTGTTCAACTCCTCAGCTGATGTACTCCTAATCTCTGACCGTACATTCATTACCATAAAACTTACTCCATGCACATTGAGCATGAAATAAGACAGAAATTTAATACTCTGCTCATTTTAGATCCCCATTTCAGGTTGTTTATACAAAAAGAAAAAAAAAAAGGAAGTTGATCTCTTCAGTTTTTCTTTAAGGAAAATTGACAAGCTGCTTTGAAGACTTGCTTTGAGGCTAAGTTATTAGTTTTGCTGTGGTTTTAAGGAAAAGGTGAAGACAGAAGATGAAATTAGATCAGCAACAGGCTAGGAGTCCTTTCCCAGAACACCTGGAGAGGTTAAATAAACTGCATATGGCCCACATTGAATTTACACATTGTTAAGACTTCTGGGAGTCAGGGGAAAAAGTAGGTAGACTGCTAACTTGCCATCTTAAGCAAAAAGCAGCTGGGGGAATGATTATTGTAGTCTGAGATAAGCATAATATATAATGAGGTATACATCAAACATATAAAACACAATTCCTTAAATTGACTAAAATCTCCATGAGTCTAATTATGGTCCTGCATGCAAGGTCCTGAAAGCTAACCCATGCAAGGTAAACTTTTTGTTTGGTTTTATTTGCAGTGTGGGGAGTTAGGTTTTGGGTTGTTGGGTTGTTTTTTTTTTGGGGGGGGGGGGAGGCATTTGTTTGTTTTTTTGCTAAACTACAAATGCCCTGGCTCCCTATGGGCTTGCAACAACATCAGAGTTTGCTGATGCCCTGAAATAAATGGCAATCATGGTATGCTTTCACTCAAGTATTCAGGGTATCAAGGTTGGTTCACTGAAGTACCATTTGATGCTATACACTGACAATGTGCTTTTGTTTATAACAAACTCTGAAGCCACAATCCTCGCCCTTCTAGTGTTAATCCAAGATCTTGGCTTGCTTTCAGGCTATAGAATTAACTGGGAAAAGTTGGAACTGCTTGAGATCTCCCAGCTGCCTTGCACAACGGCTTTTCTTCCAGTGCAACTCCTGAAGGCAGTCAGAAGCAATTAAATGTTTGAGGGATGAAATACTAAGGAATTCTGAAAAACTTGCAGAGATTAATTTAAAATCCACTGTCCTTCAATTGGCAGAAGACAACAGGTGGTAGCAAGTGATTTATATGTTTCTTCTGGGAAAAATTAACAAAGTCACATTTTACTTAGATATTTTTTGTATATTTCGAGTGGGTTAGTTCTTTCCATATTGTACTCTGGGGGTGATTTTTTGGGGGCTATTTTTGAGAAAGTATAGACTCCCTACTGCTAGGAATAGTTGCTGAACCTGCAGAGCTTTTACTGTTCTGTTGTCATGCATTGAGCCCTTTACTGATCCCACCAAACCTGTAACAACAGCCCATGGGAAGGGGGTCAAAACAGCATTAAAACAGATTCTCACTCTAAAATCCTGGGATCCTCATCTACACAGGGAAGCCTAAACTGTTCTGGCTGATAGATTGCATCTGACACCCCACAAAACCTCATTTGAGGGTCATTTCTCCATAGGATATGTTGGTTGCCAGTGTTTATGGCAAGAACTGGATGAAGATAATATTTCTGTTTTGTGTTGTGTCTTATAAGTCCCAGCTACACAAATACAGGTACATCTGAAACATTTGTTGATCTTTTGTCTATAAATACATGGTATGTATGCATCTCTAAGATTGTCCTGAGTTTGGCCGTCCTGTGCTCTATTGACAGAAAAGCTATTTTCGACTTCTATAGATGCTTCTGAAACCTACTATGAAGAGTAGGAGTGGAAAGTCTTGGCAAGCAAGCTCATGATTTTGTGCTGTGTGGCCAGGTTAGTCTTTAAGTATGCATGTCTGACAACAGGTTATGTAAATGAGCATATTTTTGTGTTGAACTCAAGGCAATGGAAGGGAGGCAGTAAACAGACGTGGTGGCTCATGTGATATTTTTGCATCTGAATACTAAAAGGCATTGAAGAAGCAGCCCAACATAAAGACAGCTATGTGAATGGTATGTGGAGAAGAGAAGGGCATTGAAGTTCATTCAAGAACTCCTACCAGGACTGAAGGTCTGTTGTGTTAGACACCACACCAACACATCGCCAGGTAGAGTGACTGCCCCAAAAGGTTTCACTCTGAAGAGTTAAGGGACACACAAAATGGTAGCAGAAATAAGCACTCTAAAATAATGCAGCCAAATGCAAACCCCTACATCTATGAACAGAGAATGTAGGTCACGCTTAAAAGGTGGAGACCATTTCCATGAATGCAATGACATGAAAAGGGGATTGGGCTAATGACAGAAACCCAGGTAATTCTGGGCTCCCAGATAGATGTTGACTCTTAAAATGGCAAATATGATTATTAGCTGTGTAAGGAGTAGGGAGATAGGAAGACAACTCCTGGATTGCTGAAGCTTATCTTCACCAAGTGTGTGGAAAAAAATAGAAAGAACATTTAGGATAGAGCTACCAGAATGAGTTGAGGACTCAGAAAGATCTTTTTATCAGTGAGAGAAGTCAGAGTGATGTTTTGTCACCCGTGCAACAGAATGACAGATGAAATGACCACACCCACTATTTGTGGCTTTAACTCTATTAATAGACTTCTTAAGGACACAGCGCCCTCGATGCCCAATCTGGTGCATTTTATATGGTTAGATGGTGTCTATGCACTAGGGAATCCTTCCTGGACAGTGCTGGAGTGGATTAGGGTATGTACTCTTGCACAAGACTTCCCTCTTACATCTCATTTTTCAGCTTGATAAGAAGATGCCAATACCTGAGCTTTGCAAGGAGGTTAAATCTGGATATTAGCTTTGAAGTTTCAACCTTTCTCAACTCTATATGGAAAAGAATATTAATCCTGATGGTCTAGTTTCTTACACAAAGTCAGTGGCAGCTAGCACTTTGATAGTTTCTCAAAAGAGGTGCTTAAAAATAATTCTCGAAAGTCAAAGCTTTCTATTGTGTTTCCAGATAGAATAATAGATGAAAGCAAAGAAGATATGCCAAGTAATTCCGAAATCAACTTTAAAGCACACGATCATGTCTTGGCAATCTGAAAGCAGTGTGTGGAGAAGAGAAAAGGGTTGGCAGAGGAATGAAGAAAAGAAGTATTCTACAAAAAAAGAAATGGCATGTCTTGGCAGAGAGACAATGTTTGCTAACCTGTTGAAGGGTTCAGTCGTAAAAGAACTGTGTTCATGAGAACTGAAATAGAGCAGAAACCATTTACCACTTGATGTTTTAAAGCAAACTGCCAAATAAAATTCTGAAAGGTTTCACTTTGCACATCAACTTGACCTTATCATGTGATAACATAGCAGGAAAATCTGTGCTCTCGCTAGGTTCCTTAATAATGCATCTGAGAAGAAGACAACTCACATTCTGCTCTCAGTTACAGTGGAATAAGCCATAATATATCTGCTGAATTCATATTTATTTTGGCATAGCTGAGAAAATGAGGTAGTCCAAAAGGTGCAGAAGGAACAAAATCAGTCACTTGGGTGATAAATTAGAAGTATAAACCAGGAGTTGGATGTTGAGCTGAGCAAGTATCAATCTGTGGTGGGAGTGGTTGATTTTAAAAGTGCAGGAGATATTGTTAAGCTGGTCTTGCACATCAACATCCTCAGTGTTGGTTTTTTTCCAGACATAGACTATTAGTTTGCCTCCTCTTCATGTGACTTTCTAGATCATCTTTTATAAAAGGGAACCTTGGATGTGGCAGCAATCGTGGGGAAAACCACCTGAAACACTTCTAAAATCACCATGGAAAGAAATGTGTGGGGAAGGTGAGGCTCTAGTAGCCTGGAGAAGACCTGACTTTGCGGGTGACTGTGGTCATGGCTATCTTGTGCAGACGCGTCCTGGCACGACAGTTGGGCAGTGCCACTGCTTTTCTGCAGCACCATCAGGAATGCCAAAACAGATGACCGACCACCTCTGATAGGTTTTTAAAAATGATTATTTAGACTGAGGTTTTACTAATCAAGCAGGGAGCAGCTGAACTTTGCTCACCCAGACAGAAGCCCTCTTACCCCTATCCAACGACAGATAACCCTGCTCTTTGCTCACCCAAGTGGATGCGCAGGCAGGCACTGAAGCTGTGTTTGGATACACAGGGGTTTTGTCCAGCTTGAAAGATCCCTGTGTTTGTTCTTAGCAGTTAACTTTGCTGTTATCTGTCTTCAGCGTAACGGCTCGGCTGCATGCGCTCCTCAGGAGGGCTCTGCTGTGAGTACACAGCTGAGGACGTAAGCGGGATGTATATATACAGTGAGGCTGTCTCATATGGATTGGTTTTGGTATGCAAGGTGTTTCTTCAATGACTTGCGTTTTCTGAGTAGCAGCTCTCGTTACACGAAGATAAAAGAAGGGTTAACGCAAGCCCTTTTTCAGCTCCCCCTTCTTTCCCCCCCGCCAAACGCACACACTCTCAACAAAATCTCTAAATCATGCTCTCTTCCCGGAGCTCCGAGGCTGTGAGTTACACATAGGACCTCTGTAGCTGCACAGTGCCACACTATTCTGAACGAGATGCTGAAGGCACTTGAGTTTCTTTTACTCTCTCCCCTCCCCTCCGCCCCAGATTTAACCTAGTTTTATGGCATGAACAGCCCCAAAGAAAGTCGTAGAGAAAAGAGATGAAGGCCAGAGAGCAGAGGAGGACCAATGAAAGAAGCAGTAACCATTCTGTCATTCCTTTGGAGAGCAACACTAGACACCTTTAAATGCAGAGAGTGTCCTCTGCCTTTTTGCCAAAGCCCTTTTATCTGTGTGAATAAAAAGGGAGGCAGGTCAGCCTAGTTTCTGTTGCCAAATAAAAGCATGAATAAATTAGGCTATTCTTAGTAGGCAAGTGAAAGGGAGAGGGGGGGGAAAAAGTCAGTATCTATTTCTAAAGCAATTTCATATTCTGCCCCAACTGTTTGCACATGATAGAAAGGGGCTGGAGCTGCCTACTATTATGATTAGTACTATTGTTATCATTGAAGGGCCTCATTGTTCTAGAAGATGTTAGGTTTGCACGATTCACAATCCGTCTCTATTCATCCAGGAAAGGTTAGGAGAGAGGATCTGATATTCTGCAAAAGGGTTTTCTCCACCCGCCTCCCTCCCCCTGCCTTCTCCTTTACTGGCTTAAGGCAGAAAGCAGGCAGAAGGTCTCCTATTAACTAGAATTAGGAAACAGGGATCTAGGTGCCTGGGAACAGCCGCTCCGTAGCTCTAATCCCAGTGAGGACCTTAATTGTATCTGGTTTAACAGTTATTCATGCAGTTTTACTGCAGGCAGGGACGGTGATTAGGGACATTGGTTGGAAAAATCTGTTCATTAGCCTAATAAAGGCTGCCTAAGCCTGCTTGTTCAGCCACTAATAATCCAACTATTAGTGCCATGCTGGATGCTGTGGTATTAATACGTGTAGTTTACTAGTGTCACAACAGCAATATGGGTCAGTTTAGTTGTTCCTTGGTTTCACAGTCAGGCATCCTGTGCTGGTGCAGGAGAGAGAAAATGAATGAGTGAATGAGTCTGACAAAACAGATCACACCATATAGCGAACCCCCGATATGGTTCTGTCTGCAATTCAGAGGCAGCCCAGGAGCCTTAGGAACAGGGTTGTTTGAGGACAAGAAAATCAGCCTCTTCCAGTGATGGACGTTCTTGAAAAGCAGTTTATTTTTTTCATAGGTGGTTCACCCATTTTCTTCACAGAAGAGCTTTGGCTGTATATCAAATATTAACAGAGGGTAATAGTTGGAGGAGAGTGGCGTTCACCTTCCTCGCAGCATCGCATGGGCACACAGTGTGTGCAGAGACCAACACCCAGCTTGGAAATGTCCAGGTTGTCTTTGGAGGAGGAGAAAAGGAGGTATAATCGTCTTTTTCTCTGCTTCCTTGATTTCCCTCAGATGACCTAACTTTTCCTTTCCTGATAGAAGGAGGTAAAAATACTGCTCACACTTCAGGGGATTCATCCACCCTAAGTATAATCCTTGGGTTGCTAATTAGAGTGTCAGTGGGTCCTTCTGTAGTAAAATCCTGTCATTCATCTTTCTCTCTTATGGGAATGATTTGTTGCATTTTCCAACGGAAGATGAAAATTCCACTAATGTAATATTATAAATAAATTGTTGCCAGATATCTTTCTATAGAAGCTCTTTCTAAAGATTTTAATGAGAGATTAGAACATTAAGAGGTGGATTATTGCTTTTGCCTTCTATGGCTGCTCTTTTACCTGCTTGTTTTCAATACCTGTGAGACATTTTATGTAACCAAAATTTGCCTTGACTTTGAACGACTAGATTCATAACCACAAGCGGGGTACAGAATCAAGCACATACTCACACTGTGTGTGTCTGTTAATAGCAGTGGCATCTGTAATAAAATGAGAAAAAAATAAAACCAGCAGACAGGTAGGTGACTTGTTATTACCTATAGCTACCCATTCAAATCCAAAGATATGCATTCCACTACCCCCTGATAATTACCCCTTAAAACACAAGTGGCAAACCAAAAACCATCCAAATGGAGAAAAAACACACTCCTTGATCTCACCGGCTCTCACCTGCTCTCCTCTAAACCCAACAAAAAATGAACCTAAACCCTCCCACAAAGTGCAAGAGCCAAAATCTGCCCCTGCTGAGTGCTGGGTTGTCGATGTAGGAATGATATTGTGTAAGTATAAAAGAAGTCAGATATTGCTCAGTACTTTTAGAATAGGTAGATATCTTAATGCACCCCTTTTCAGCTACTGACTTTGTTTTCCATTTTAAGTGTGTATTTTAATTGCAATTGCTGTGTGCCCACTTATGAAAAGATATTACTTTAATCCATTTGATTAGTATCTTGGGGGTTTCATGTCAATGCTATTCATCATTGTTTTACAGTATTGCATTTGAACTGTTTGTTTAGTGAGGTTAAGAAAGAACATACCAGGTGGGCATGTACTGTTCTCTGCTGTGTCCATGTGCAAATGTCTACATCTGGGATGCTGGTGGTACGCTAAGTGGTGCTACACATTTCATAAATTTCAGTCAAGTGAATAAGTGTATTTTTCATGCTTCTGTGATCATCAGCTTCATTTCTGTGTTCTGAAATGTTGCTTCCAGAACTACTGCTGCAGATACCACACAGACGCAGGCAGCAGTGAGAGATGTACTTTTCCTTCCCTGTAATACGTTGGCTTGGAAAACAGATGAACAATATTCACCTGTGAAAAATAATAGCGAGAGGTCTTATGACTGATATTCTCTAATGTATAAGGTTGGAATTCTAAATGTTATAGTCTAAAAGCTAGACTATTTCTAGGACTTCAGTGAGAAATATCCCATGTGCTCATCATTCAGAAATGACAAATTTTATCTTTTTAAGTAATTGTAGTAGCTTGGAAAATATTCTTAAAAATTCTTAAAATTCTTAAAATCAGTTCATCCTCCCTACAGAATTAGACACAGGCAGTTGTTTAATACATGGAAAGCTTCAGGAGTAGAAATAGCTTGTCTTTGCATGATTCCTTCTGTGTCCCTGCCTGATGAGAGATGCTTTATGTTGTAATACAATACAAGATGTTTTATATAACTTTGTTGGAATTGTTTGCAAGAATTGTATAGGACAGCCCTGACTGCTTTTTAGCAAAGTGAAAAATAATTGCTCTACTAATGCATTCAGGGGAATTAAAGCGAGGAACTTCTTCTGCTGGGGTGTAGCTAGACTTTGCAATAAAAACTGTAAGCCCTTCAATGAATTTAAGTGGTCAATGACCCATTGCATGTTGAAATCTGGCAGTGCATTGTCCCTTCTCAGGGGTCATTCAGTGAAGAAAGGGCACCAGCTGTTGAATCATGCAAGCAGAACTTCCCTTGGCACCTAAACTGTTGCCAACAGTCAACAACCTGTTGCATTAGTGACTTCATTTGGGAATACCAGAACATGTACAGTGATAGAAACAGTTGCTCATGGTGGCGCGTGATGGAGAAGACAAATTGCCGGTTCTTGAAGACAGCACAGTAGAATGAACCATACTTCATTTTATTTCAAGCCTGCATCTAGGGGGATGAAGGACTAGGGTAGAGTAGCCAGAATGCAAGAAAATGCCCAAATTTTGGAGAAGATGTCCCAGTTATGTAGATTAGATATCTATAAGGACTGTGACAATGCAAGAGGACGGTTCTTAGCTCTCTTTAGTTCTTCACAAAAAACCTCAACATTGGCTAGCAAAACTGAGATGCTCTTAGTGTGTATATTAGAAAAGCCGTCATGAATATGAGTATTGAAACACTAAGGAAAGAAATCAAGTGCAGGACTAGTTGCCAATTGACAAATGAAAAATCCAAAATACTAGGCAATCATCTTTCAGTTGTATTGCATGCATGTCCATCCAATGTTACTTCAGAAGATGGAATTTATCTCATTTCCCCAGCAACAGATGCTTTCAACAGAAGCTCAATGCAAACTTCTAATTCATGCTACCAATAGTTCACTAAAAGATAATTCAGTCTAGACTTTAGTACAGTTTTAATTGGATTCCACGGATTTTAGATAAGCCTATGGCTGGAAGCCTAATTCTAAGAACCCTTAAGGAGCAGGAAATGGTAACTTTTATTTCAACACCTGCTAAAGAATGCCCATGGAGATGTCCAAAAATTAACTTTCACCTGTGCCTTCCACATGTGTCTGGCTGGAAAAAAAGAAATCCAACTGCAGCCTAATGTTGTGTTGCTTTTGAACACTTGGAAATGTATGGCAGTCCGCATGAGGGTTTTCTGAGGCATCTCTTGTCCACCTCATTGCTTGCTTTGTCATAGTGCTGATTTTAAATTCAGGCCTTGAGATGAAAAGACAGAGATCTAAGTAATTTGTGGTAACTTATTCTGTGACCTTTTTCAGCCTCTAATAAATGAGGGAGGGAAGGACATTTATTTTACCTGCTGGTAGCTTAAGATTGACTGTTCTTTCTTAGCTACTTTCATTGTAGATGAAAAATTCTAGGTTTTCCATGTACTACTAGTATTTATCTCCTCCAATATATAAGGACACAGTTATCTAGAGTGAGGAATGTAATTTGTGGCAGGCTGCTGAAAGAGCAGACGAACAGTGAGTTACTGTGAAGGACTGTGCTATCTGATGGCCAGAACGTTGGATGGGGATTCATGAGACGTGTCATCTATTCCCAGCTCTGCCTTGTGCCTGTTGAATGACCTTCAGCAAGTCACTTTCTCTCTTTTGTCTCAACTATGATTTTACCTGTTAAAATGTGATAATGAAAGACTCTTTTTTTTTTTTTTTTATAAACTGCTAGCTGCTGATGAACAGCACTGATGAAAAGTACTGTACAAAAGCTAAGTGGTATTGAATATTTGATTGCACTTGGCTTCATTGAATTATGGCTGATAATACAGATATTGACTAACAAGTAGCTTTATTGGTCCAGTAGATGTTATTTTATATAACTATCAAATTTTCTATTTGTCTGACTTTTTTAGCCTCAAAAATGATGCTTTACAGATGTCACTGATTTTGCTTTCTGCTGTAATCTTGCAGAGAAGCTAAAATCTTGAAATCTTTTCATTGGCATTTATTCTCTTTGCTGACCTTTGGAGGGAATGGAGCTCAAGATGCTTATTTGGATTAGGTAATTTAAAATTAGTTAGTAGTAGGCTGAGGAGTCCAGAAGACTTTTATTTAGGTGCAATTTCTTGTGTTTGTGTAAACATAAGACATACAGTTTCTTCCAGCAGTGAAGCAAATTGCTTCATTGCTCTACCTGACCCACCTGCTGTCCTGGGTGGGTGGGAGCCCAGCGCTGTCCCCCAAGGCTGAAGGAAAGAGAGGTGGCTGCGGTGCTGTGTGGGACACCCTTGCTTAGGAGTGGTAGGCAGTTTTAACGCACCTTTCTGTTTCTGTGTGATCATGCAAGGGCCTGCTAAAGTCTAAAGACAAGTAACATTAAGGTAGCTTAAATGTTTTGTCAGAAATCTGTGCTGAAATAAATGTAGGGCAGTACTGTAGGCCTCTTAGCAGACCAAGAAGCCCAAGAAACCAGACGAAGGAACCATCATGCCACTAAACCAAGAGATTGCTACTAATCCCAAAGGCTTTTTGTTTTTAAAGGGCTTCATCCTGGTGCAGTTTTCCTCTGGCATTTAACTTAATTTCATCCTGAGATTCTCAGCTGTGGGTACATTGAAGCTCTTGTTTTTCCTAACAATATCTGAAGGTTTGGTAAAATTCAGCCATAAAATACCAGCTACCTGTTAGTGTTTCTTAATACTAACCTATATATTTTCAGTACTAATATATGGTTATTTGAGGAGGGGGATTTTTTCAGAAACCCAGAAAACAAAAAACTTCACGTGTACTTCTTTGGTGTAAAATTTGTACTCCGTTATTTTTAGTTCACGTGCTGAATTATGGGGTTAATAGCTCCATTCAAGTTTGTTAAAAAAGCAGTCCTTTTTATGTCTGTATTTCTCTGGAGCTGGTACCTTGAACTCTTGGATCCTGTCTCTTGGCTGGTGGTCAGCAGCATAACTTCAGTTGATGGCTTTTGGACATGATACAGTAGGGATATACAGGCTCCTTAATCATGGACAAATGATAGGACTATCCTGAAAAAAGGTCCAATAGCTTTGAAATTACAAAGTCATAAACCTGACAAGAAAGAGATATTCAAAAGCTCAAATAGGGAGTAGGTGCTCAGAGTCCATCTGTTCTCAGTGGCAGGTAGATATCTATCACTCAGGTCTTTGAATATCATCCTTCCATCTTAGAAATAAAGATTGTCCTAAGGGACCTGTATTTTAGTGTTTCTGTCATGGAAAAGATGAACTTGCTTCCATAGTTATGCAGTGTGCTGCAGAACTAAAGAAATAGAGACATTTGATATTTGATATAATAAAAATAGTGAACCAATAAAATATGAGGCTCTGTTAATGCTAGCTCAACCATCAGAAACAGAAAATGCCATAAAACGTACTCATGTATCCATACGCTTGAAAGGTGTGATTTAAAAATATTTCCTACCTATGACTAAATGATGAAAATTACCAAGATCAAGGACTGTCTTATTTCCTGTCTTTGAAACATGAAGCATCCTTATAACACAAAGGGAATTTTCATACCAATGCTGTTCTTTCAGTTTTTGTTTCTGTCAAGAAAAAAAAAATATTACAGTTTGTCCCCCAAAGCATAAGAGCATGAAGTTTGTTCTGTAAGTTTATTGCTCACCAATGTGCAAAGATAAAAAAGACTCCCTGAAAGTCTAGCCTGAGCAGAGGGGATTCAGAAAATGAATGACAGCTGGACACCTAATTCCCTTGGGCTCCTCTCAGCTTTTGTTGTTATGGTTTAATTTCCTAGTTTTGGAGATACTCATTTGGAAGCTGAACTCCTTTACTTCTGTACTTCCCCATAAAAATTCTTATTTGCTTTGTAATCTCAGCCAGCCAGTGAACTTCATAACAAGTAAGAATACAAAATCCAATAAAGGAGAGAGTGATTCATCCTCAGCTGAGTTATAGACTTGAAGCCATTGCTAAAATGTATTATTTTTAACCACTACTATTATGCATTTGCATTATAGTAGCAAATGAAAACTGTCCAAGAGTGGGATGCCACTGAGCTAAGGCTCCTTTAAACACTCTAAAAAGTGATGACCCCTGTCCCCAAGAGTTGGCAAACTAATACACTGATTAAATACGATCTTGAAAAATGTTGGCACTAAGGCTACTTTTAAGGAAGAGTGATTTCTGATGTTACTTCTCATTTTGTTGCATGGTTTACTACATGCCTCTTGTATCTCATTTGGTGATGTTACATATCAATTTGAAGTGATATACATTCTGCTTTCTGCTGTTTAGATTTGTGGATTTGTTTAGAGGCTGTACTAATTTTGTGGAAAAGGATAAAAAGAGGAGGTATTTGGATTATTTGAAATCCTTAGGCTTGCACATGATTTCTAGTACATGTGCTACAGCTTTCAGAGAGACCCCCCCAGACAAGAACGTAGTATATGGATATAAATGTATTTATATCCACATGCATCTATGCTATACCAGCTGACTTCTGTGTTCACTCAGGATTTCATTTAGGTCTTTGCTACGTTAAATTGACAAGCTCTCTGCCACGCACGACTTTTTAAGGGTTTCACAAACGGGCACGGGTTACAGCTTGGTGGGCCCTCGGGGCAGCCGTGGGCGCTGGTGCTCGCTGCCCCCTTCGCAAGGGCAGAGCGCGGGGCTGCTCCCTGCATCACACCCCCTGCTCCCACAGCCCTCGCGCTGCAAACCTCTCGCCTTGATGCCACGGCAGTTGTGCGACTGTGCACACGCAGGCTCGCGCCGGGAAAGTCATAGCTGCTTGTAGGTCACCTTCCTTCACCTCCTTTTCCAAGGGGGGGAACTGAAGCCAAGTGAAGCTGAGCATTAGCCAGCGAACAGACTACTCTGCTGTTCTGACTTTTAGATGTGTTATTTCTTTAACCTTCTTGCTTTGAGCTGAGAACATTTTATGAAATAGTCATATTTTTCTCTAGAGCCTCTTTTGTTTACTTTTCACTCTCAAACTGGTGTTATAAGGAGCTGAACTGATATCCGCCACCATTTCCCTACCTCAACAGAACAGATGCACTTGGAGCAGAGTGCAGCAAAGAAAAACTTTTAGCTTTATTATTTAACAAAGCAAAGCTAATCTCTTGATTAAAACGTCCCTGCAATAACACCTAATTAATTTCTTTCATAGCTCTACGCCCGAGGCCTGCCTGCTTCCTCTGTTCTTCTTTCCCCCCAACGCCTCCCTTGTAGGTACGGCCACGATGCACCTCGCGGTGCGGCTGCAGCACAGGCGACATGACTGCTCTTACAGGACCATTACTGTGAGGCAGCTGCCAGTTCCAATTAACCTCCGAGAGATAAGGACTCAAATTAGTACAAGTTGACAGATACCCAGTAATGGGAGGAGAACGATGGTTTCGGTTTATGTATTGTTAGGTTATGACCCAGCATGTATTACTGGCTGAATGATCTGGCTCACAAAGGCCGAGCATGGTGAGACACCCTCAGGAGGGTATTACCTGCTGCAGGTGGTCACGGAGATGTGGGGTAAGAGCAAGAGGGACAGGGGCCTCCACTGGCCCTCCGCGTCTGTTGGGGTAGCCAGGAAGGGCTAGAAACCACTGTGTGCAGGAATAGGTTATGCCAAGTGTTTTGGGGAAGAAGGACAGTGCTGTCAACACATGGGTGGTGGTAAGATCATGCTGAGAGTCTCCAACCAGCTGGAAACTTCTTGGAATTGGTTATAGTCGTCTGTGGTTTTCTGTTGTTCTTAGCAATAGCTCTCCCTGTCTTAAGAATTGTGTTATTAGAGAAAAATGTAATTTCCTGGCATAGGGTGGAAATGCAAATATTCATAGTGGTAGATCCCTGTATTCCCACATGGGAGAGTGGACACACTTCTTCCACAAAGGTCAATGAACTAGCCGGAGTCGATGCTGTTACAGACTCAGTTTCAGTAAGCAAAGAAAGTACTACTTTTGAATGAAAGTATTGTAAGAAATTATTAGTGGGTTAGGAAATCCTGACTTGCTCCTGTTAAAATCAGCTAAAAGAGTAAACACAAATAGTTCTGTCACTAACATTAGCTTGTGTTTGAAAACAAACTTTGTTAAAATTAGGGAGATATTAATAAATTCCTATGAACTAAAAAGATCAGAAAATTGAATATGGAGGACATGCAGAAACTATTTGTCAGTGATGTAAAGTCTATCTGGAACCCCTGTTTCCAGCAGAGGAAAAAAAAAAAAATAGACAAGGGTCCAGATCCAACCAGAAATGTTATCATTTCTGGACATCCTTCCCCCAGGCAGCCACAGTGCCCCCATCCCTCACATGCACCACACCGCAATACTCCTCATACCGCTGGTACCAAAATGTCTCAATACAGAATGGGGAGAGAAAAGAAGCCTGAATTACAAGAGAAGGTTACCAAGCTGGGCTTTCTCAGCATCCCCCCTTAGCTTTAATTTTCTCTCCATAAATGTATCGTGAGTATATACCTGTGACGGAAGGAACAATTGAAGCTAAAGGAAAATACTGGCTAAGAGTGAATGAGTAAAAAAGGGAATACAGACAAATGTAGGCTGAAATAAGGAGGTGACTGTATTACAGCAGTGACAGTCTTATAGTTTCTCTCCCCTTATCTGTATTAAAGCCTGACTAATTTTGAGCTGGAAATGCACAGTTTTTAAAGTGGATTATATGGTATGGCTGCTAGCCATAGCAAGGCACAGAGCTGTGGCCCAGACCGCTCCTTCCACAGCCGTGCATCAGAGCCTTAGCCAGCAGTAAAAGTGCAAGCCCATAATATTGATTTTTGACTAACTGATAATCAAAATGAAACTGGGAAAGGAGCTGATTGATGTCTGACCTGCACCCAAAAATCCAAATGAAGGAAGTTAAGCTTCTTAAAGTTGACATAGATATTATAGGAGGATGTTTGGTTCTCGCAGTTGACTGTGCAGAGCATGAAGAGGAAATTTAGTTTTTTGAGTTGCTCTGTCACCAGCTCTAGCTCTTGTTTCACCTCTCAGCAAGTCTGTGGCTTTCTCTCTCCAAATTATATATTTCTTACTCAGTTTTCTCTTTGCTTTGAAAAGTCAGGATTGCCATTATCATATTGAATAACTGGACTTGTCATTTTGTCTTTACTCTTTTGGCTACTTAGAAAAATTACAACAAACCTCCATCTGCAAACAAAGGAGCTAAAGAGAGTTTGTCATCCTCTTCATGTAAAAGCATATGCTTCACTTGTTCAATAGCACTTATTTTCAGTATTGGGACTGACAATCTGGATTGTCAAACTGACATACAGTAATTGGTTATTATTTTCTTCCACCTTTTGAAATTTGGCTTTTCTTCAGTGTCAGCTGTGGTCTTCTGGAAAAAAAAAAAAAGTCAAGCAGCCTCAGCTTGAGTCGTATGTTCTCATTACACCAGGAAATCAGAATTATGATGCTGCATATCCACCTTTTGGAAATGGCTTCTGCTTTTGAGACATTACTTCTGTCTACCTCTGTAATACTGCCATGCTGATACCTAGATAAACTACAAAATCTTTATGGGAATCTGTTATCACTAGCGCACAGCGTTACCTTTCCCAGTTTTCAGTGATGAGCAGTTACTGTGTATCATTCATTAGGTAATTTTTAAATGATGGTTTTGGAGCACAAAGCCATCTACTGAAATAAAACAGTAATGTAACCTTCACGGAGATCTGCTTCCTTCCTCTGCTGAGGTTCTGTGTTCCGGCACCCCTAGTTCAGGTGGGACCCCCAGTGCCTTTCACCAAACAGAGAATTTGCTTTGTACACAGCAACAAGTGACACTATTGAGATAGTTACAAACATGTAATCCTTAAAGCTTCTAGTGTCCAGTCTATAGTAGTCCTACTTGATCTCCATATGTAGTTTTCTTTCTATATGATTTTTTTTTCCACTTTAAATCTATGCCTTATGCTCCTATAGTTTTGTAATATTTTATCTGAAGGAAAGAGTAACTCCTGCCTGGAGGCAGTTTGCTGATAGGACCTGTGAAAATGAGACATAATTCAGGTCTGCTGAAAACAATTGTTGGAGTTAAGGCAATGTCAAAATGGGAGGGAACTCATTAATTCTGTAGTTTACTTATGTTCAAGTGGTCTCTATAGACACAAAGAAATGGTCTGAGTGCACAGCCCCAGATTTAACTTTTATAAAACCAAACCAAGCCATGATCCAACGAAGCACAGCCCCAGTGTACTGTTTCAGTCTTCAAGGCTTTGCCTCTAACCCCACGAGGGATTTCCTCCTGTAGTCTCTGATCACCTCTTCTGGGCCAAAACTGAAGGTCTGGTTGTTTTCTCATCCTCCTTGGTCAATTTTTATATCAGTAGGTTACTCCTTTCTTTCCTTTTTTTCTGTTTTTAAGGTTCATTGCTTTTATGAATCTATTCACCTGAGGAGCCTATGTTCAATATCTTACTAGCCACACTTGCATATCTGTCAGAGACCTAGTATCAATTGCACACACAGCATAAATGCGTGAAGACCAGAGGGAAATGATGTTTAATTTACCACAGTCTATCAGATCTGAACAGTTATCTGGGATTGTGTTCACCAGAAAATGTTGAAGTTGGACAAAAAGTTCCTGAAGTTCCAGAGGGACAAGAAATTTCTATAAAAAGGCAGATAAGGACAGAGGAAGCTAGTTGTCCAAATACAGCAATGGAATTTGATGAATACCTCAGCTTGGAAGAAATTGATTTTATAATTCTGATCTTACTGGCAGTTAGAATGACTTACTGAAAGTGAGAACAGCCACAGCCCCTCAGTTAAGCTCAAGGCTAACTTTAGTTGCAGGACTCTGCTTTTAATCATGATCAACTTGTTAGTCATCATCATATAGTGCAGACCAATTTTGAGTTCTGGAAGATTGCTGTAGTCAGTTCATAAATATCTGCATTTGTCAGAGAAACTGAATATCAGATAATATCTGAAGTGGTGAAGACTAAAAATTAACATCTTCACTTCTGACAGCATCTGGCATTTAGTAACAGCTACTAATATTTTTTTAAACGTAGGGACTATCAGCAAATGATGCTGTGAGTGGACATAATTTTAGTGCTCTGTTTTGTACTGAGACATAACTTCAGTTCAAAGTGAGACTATCGCTAACGATTTTGTATACAATTATAAACCTAAGAAAAGTGTTGAAACAGGTAATTTACATATGACTGAGGTTGCAAAGGAATTAATTTCAAGATATTTTTAACTGACAACAGTAAAATTATTTCAAATATATGTAATCTGTTACTTTTCAGAAACTTGCTTTTTACTATGGCTAATTTTGTCCAGTTTTGATGAAACTAAGTCAGTCAGCTTCTGTTCCACACTTAATGTTGCCATTACTTATGCAATTGCTAAATGTTTTTGGTGGTGACCCTTTCCAGATCCAATGGACAGGAGTTTTCAAGCAGCTGAAAGCTGCCTTGCACAGACAGAGATTGATTGAGGTAGTGATTTTTTAAACGTGCCTTTGTACATGTTATTTCACAACAAATATTCTCCTCCCATCAGGACTGTATGCGTATGTTGTATGTCTTCTTTCCTAAGTCATCCTTATCTCAACTATTCTGTTCTCCTTGTGTGTTTGGCTTCCCCTGACTGTTATCCTGGGATACTGCAAATCAAAGATTTTTTTCCCTTGAGTCTGATATTCCAGTTTCCACATCTTCCAGTAAAGACAGTCCAAGTTTGATGGCAGTATTGTGTAATCTACTGCATGCCAGGAATATCTTACATATAGTTCTTTAGAAGGACAATCTGGCAGTATATGTCACCACGATGTATTTTAAAGATGATTAATGGGCTTTTAAATGATTCCTCAGGTGTGCTGTAGATCTTCATTATCTTCTCCGAGGACATTGCATTGGATTTATTTGGAGAAAATGAAATTAGGGTCATGAACCTTTCTTGAAAGGCTAATTTATATCATCTGAAATATTGAAAAGCATTACACTCTAATGATGTGATATGGTTGTTGATATTATAAAGACAACTGTAAATAACATCCAGAAGATAACAGTTCTTTCTTATTTAACAACTTGGGAAGTTGCTTCTGTCTTTAAAGCTATTTTTAATAGCTGCCGTTCCTACTTCAATTTCATCTGGATACACTCAAATTTTACCTGACTACCCAATAATTAGCTGCTGTCAATCCAATCAGTGTAAGACTGGCTAAGCTCTTTTTTTCCAAAATGCAAACATTGTCATGACACGGCTTGGCAATATTATGTCATGATGACGTTAGGTACTTTGCCACCTCACCCACTGCATAATGGCTAATTTGAGTAATATTAACTAAATGATAGGATTTGGGATTTTGATGAGCCAGAATTTGCCTGAAGAAGTCTTGGCACATAGAATATTTATGCATAGTTTATTGGCATGAAGAACATCACAAGGAAAAATTTCTGTCATTTCCTATTGACATATTAAACCCTTCCAAGTAAAACACATCTAGATCTGAAAACAGCAGCTCTGGCCTATTTTGCGAGCTCCTCATTAGCTGACTGAGAGTTTATGCAGTGAGGAATCGAAGTGCTTGGTTTTTTGATGCTCTATCGTTATGTGTGGCCGTATATTTAATTCTGTCAGGGGTGTATGGAAAACTTTGCACAGCAGGTGCCTTGTACCTCCATGATGTTTGGGAAGTGGGTGGTTTGCCTGGAAGTACAATTCTGTCTTTAAACTTTTCTGCTGATCTTCGGTTTCTTCATGGTTTCCTGTGCTGCGACTATCTAAACACTTCCAAAAAACTGTGTTAGCTTTAGGCGGTATTTAGTGGTCTTAAACATCCTCTGTGGTGCAAGGAGGCTCTGCTATTTGGATTGCAATCTTTTTAATACCCAATACACATGTTTTAATATATAACTGAGATTAAAGAGGGCTTTAGCTGTGGACTGCTGATTAAACTGACATGTTCTAGAATTTCTCTAAGTCACCACTCAACAGTACAGCTCCAGGCACAAGTCAGCTGCTTGGAAAGTGTGGGGGTTTTGTGAAACTCCAGTGATCCTACTCAAACTGAATGGCCTAGTCTCTGGAGAACCACATGCACCCATGGAAGTCACTGGTGCACCTAGGTTTAACCGTGTTGCCCTCTCAGGGCTGGAATTAGCACCTGTCATATGTGTGCAGCACACAGAACATCTTTCCTTTAAAGACTGGCAGCTCTGGCTGCGTTTCTATAATGGGACTGTCAATCCCATAATAAGCATCATCGCACTAGTGTTTTGGGTAAGGAGATCCATTGTGTGAGCACAATGTCCACTTGAGGTAAAAGGTTCTCAGTGCAATGGCTGTCAGAAGAATAAGTGTTATCTCCCAGATACTGGCAAGCGCTTAAAGGTCAGTTTTTAGATTTTCAGGTCCACAATATTAACTTGCTAAGCACAGGCTGTCCGTAGCATGTGTAACTCTTTCAGCCAGCCCTCTCCGAAGATAGCTTATTGCTCTTCACACACGTAGGATAAATCTGTGCCCTCACTCCTGCACAACAGCTTTCACGGCTTCTTCAGGGTTTGCTCCAGGTCGCCCTCCTTTCCCAGGGCACACATCTTCTGTGCAGTCCCCTACGAAAAAAGCCTGAGCAGGGGAAGGCAGCACAGACTGTGAGCATGCTGGAGCCAATTAGCATTCTGTTCCCTTTATGTGTGTATTTCTGTTTGGTTATGAAGTCCTCCAAAATATTAATATGAACTAATACCTTCATCTTTGACATTTCTTTTTAAACCGAATACAACTTGTTACCCAGATTACATCATTGTCTAATTAAGAAAACTAGATAGAGTACTACAGTATATATTTTTCACCTGAGGTATTTCCAACAGCCCTTAACAAAGAGAGTTACTGTGGTGAGTCTCAGAGTAGTGAAAAAAAAAAAAAACAGACAGACATTTTGTGTACCACTGCAGAATAATTGTGGTAGAACAAGTGCCGAGCAGCAACCCTGTATGTTGCTGGGGATGTCATTGCCTGTGATTTAAAGCTCTAGAAGAAACATACAGCTTTTTGCTGAGTGGTTCAGCAGCAATGGTTAAAATACCCTTCAACTGCACTATCACTTTCCTTTTTAAAAGTCAAAACAGGTCAGGGAGGGTGACAGAAAGTTCTTTCTCTCGCTTGCCTTCATTAAGCTTTTGCTTAAAAAAGAAGAGAGAAGGGACTGAAGCATGCAGCAATTGCTTCAATAACCTTGCAGCAAACTGCCAGAAAGTTTTCCAAGGCTCTCATGCAATTGAACCTGTTGAAAGGAACCTACTCCCCTACTCCAGCCCACAGCCCTCCTTAATAAAGTTGCTGGAAGTTGTTTTTTTTCTGAACACTTAATTGCACAGGTCTCCCAACAAACTGGTGCCAGCCTGAGAGAATCGGAGCTGATGTTGCTAGCAGGGAAGGGAAAAAGCTGAGCTGAAGGAGGACGCTCAGGGGCGCACGGGAGACGGGATCTGCAGTCTCTGGTTTCCACTGCCGGCCGGTGTACAGAAGTCACTAGTTACGATTGGGTTACAGTTCATAACTATTTAGACTTGGACATGGACTTGAAGCCACTTCATGTCAGTACAAAGGGAGGAATGTAACACTGTCTCTCCAGTGCCAGCGGGGAGAGATTTGTAGGTTGGTATGTGACCTTCACTGCTGGCCCATGCAGGTGTTGTTCAAAGGCCCTCCCCATTCAACCCTTGATACTGATACTAGATTAAAAAGAGAGAATGAAAAAAGTCGTTGTTAAAAATGTTCCTCTCTGTTTTTTTCCCTTTATCTCTGTGAACAAGTTGTCTTTTGATTTGCTTGGGTTTGTGGGTTTAGGAGGCTCTTTTCCTTTCAAGGACTTACTCTTGTACTATGTATTTTTTTCCTTTAGTGAATAACATTTAACTCAGTGAAAGAAGATTTGTCTTGAGGCAATTCCCGGGTTGTTTTAAAAAAAATTTAGTTTGTGCACATGCTGTTTTGACACACCAGTTTTTTACACTTTAAATTGTAGCTCCTTAATTTATACCTGTATTTCAGTACGTGTGTTAAGAGAGTCAAATCAAGGAAAAGATAAGCACACAAAGCCAGCAAATTCACATCACCAGGGCAATTAAAACAATAGCTAATAATAATCTTGCTGGCTGCCGGTCAGGGAAGGGACCAGCATCCTCTCTGGTCTCTGGCACCATTTTTTCAGTGTCAGTTGTATTTCCGAACAGCCCACTGTTCTGTGCACTCGGGTAATTCACGGTACTTAAGATGTCTTCAGAGATGACGTGTTTGAAAACTGTCTAGCGAATGTGCTGCCCCGTCCTATAGACAGAAGAGGAACAAATCAGCCTTCCTCACCCTGCAAAGCAGACGACATCTATCAGCAAAGGAAGACTTTGCTTAGCGCAGATGTTTGGGACTGACTTTTGGACTAGAAAGATCACAGGGTTTCTGAGGAGCTGAAGTGTGCAACAGAGCAAAGTTCATGTGAATGTCTTATGTTAGTAAGTGCTTAGGTCAAATTTCTTCTTGAGTCCTCTTTGGAAGGCTGCAGAACTATGATGCCCTCTTTTAAAGACTGTTTTTTTCCTGTATGCATGCTAGAAGGACCAAAATATGTAGAACAGAATGGCTCCTTCTGCTTCCAAACTCCCTCCCTGGAATGCTATGCAACGGAGCAAGCCCGCCCAGCCTTAGCAGCAATTCTTTCCTAACCCTTATAGGGTTTTCCTATTGAAGTGGTTGGTATAATTAAGAAGCAGCTTGGCTGCTGTTGATTTTCTTTGTTTTATATTTACTGGAGAAAACCACTGGGTTGTTGATCTGTGAGTTTTATGTTATTATTTAATTACGTTGAGGGATGATCCTGCATTTTGGCCGATTTATTTTGAGTGCTACATTTTCCAGGGCCTCCTTTGGTTCTAGTATTAATCCCTTTCCTTCACAGAAGTTTGCATATTGCTTTGGATTATTTATACTTCACTGTGCTTCCAAATCCATTATTAATCACACAGGTATTGAAATACATTTCACAGATAATACTGGACATACTGCTGTATTGTTTGCTCACATAATAGTCATGCTTTCACTCGGCAGGTTTCTCATACATCAAATTATCATTAGATAAGAAAAAATGTTATGGTGAAGATTTGCCAACAACTTAATGCTGAATGCTCAAGCAAAACCCTGATGTTCCCAATTCCAGGTGATGACTCCTGGGGACAATAAATGAGCAGATGCTCTAGTTAGATGAGAGCATATCACCTTCAGGGATGTGAACGGTGCAAGGTTCTGCTCAGTGGACTTAAAGGAAACCTCTTGTTCATTTTTTCATCGGCAGCAGTCCAGATGACTAAACAAAAGAGATTTCTTTTATGGTTGCATTTTGGTTAGTATAAAAAGGGACCATATTTTAGTTTTGAGACTGTCCTGCAGCTATAGGTGACTGTAAGCATAAGAACATAGGGCTGGAAAGGACCGTCTGGGTCATGGTGTCCAGTTTCTGGGTCATCCCACGGGCTGCAGGCCATGCTTACCCACGCTAGATTGCATCATCACTACAACCTCACAGCAAAATCTCAAAAACCTCAACTAAAAAGAAAGGAAAATCAAAGGAAAAAAGCAAGAGTGATCAAGAGATTTAGCAACACTCTAGACCTTTGCAAGAGCAGAAAGTATTGGATAAAGCTCCTTGATGTTCTCAGCAGTCAGCCCTAGCCTACTGTACAGAGAAAGGCAAACTCCCCTTTCCCCTGCTTTCGTTACAGGCTTTTCCACCTGAACCCTTGCGTAAAAATTGGTTTAACCCTGAGAGTTTGAACCAAGTGCATCAGCCAAACTCTGGGACATCCTAACACAACTGGGAGCTGCAGCACTTTGCATCTTGCGTATAGTCACTGCATACTTGCCACACCAGTGCGAGGTGTTTTAGAGCCAAATGAGAGCACAGCTTTGCACGTTGGAGACAGCTAACCCATAAGCGTGTACCTCTGCACCTTGGAGAACAGGGCTGTTCAGAGGAAAGGGATGCACCTACACTGTGCAACACGGAGGTCCAGGTTGGGTCCTCGAGACAGTTTTGCCATGCTCAGTCTGGTAGGGATCTCAGCACGGGTCACTAGCTGTGGTACAGCATGGCACTGACCCAAAAGCCTTTCTCAGCTGGCACTGCCTTAGGGAGCTTAAATCTGGGTATATATACAATACAAGGACTAGGGAAGAGCACATGAAAATTGGAGTTCTCAGTGCTGTTCCCAAGTCAGAGAAGAATCTTCAAATACCTCTGTTTTTCCATTTCCACGTCTGTACTGAAGGGAAAGTAATAGCACTTAGACATAAACGCATTTTTCTGGTCCTTGAATGGATGGTTGGTGCTGACATCAAGATATAAATCTGTTAAAGCTGAGGATTGGTTAAATAAGTAGAATATTGTTATTACAGCAACTCTCTTAGCTGTTCAAAATGACCTTTTTTCTTAAATTAACACAAGTGAAAAAAGAATAATTGTTTTCCGTCTGCCCACGCAGTCAGGCGCACACAAAGTCCTCTGGGTTTATCAGACTTCACAACAGAGTGAGGAGATCCACTGTGTCATCCTCATCGGTTTCTGCAGTGTCTGGCTCTTTTCAGCAGAGTAAAAGGTCGGTTTCTGTAGACAAATAGCAACAGTTATAATGTCTACATCTCTCAGATTGGATCTCATCTGAAATTCAGAGGAGTAGCAACACAGTTTACAGAATTGCCTTCCAGTGATGTCAAAGGACTCTGCAAGTGGAAAAAAAACCTCAAAACCCCCACCCACCCCCAACCCCCCGTCACTGGGCCCCAGAGAAGCGTGACTATTTTGCAGGTGGTGAAGATATGTCACAAGCAAGAAGTGACTCATCAGATGTACACAGGAGAGCTGGGGCACAGCAAAGAGGAAAAGAACTTGACCCTGTTGCCCACCTGTGCTAAAACTAATCTTACAAAAATGGATAAATGCATAAAATAAAAGTGGGGATTTGTTTCTGTTGCCCTTTGAATTTCATTTTAAGTCACGTGCAAATGACTTTGTATCCTTCCCTCTAGTGTAATATCAGTTCTAATTTGGCTTAGCCTTTTGGAAGGATGTTTGATCGACTGAATTAGAGAAGGAAGGTCTGTCCACAGGCAACTCTACCAAAACCATTTTAAAGATTGGCTTAAGTTCAGCCCATTTGGGGGACTCATGAAGTCTCTTTACATGGTGATATTTATAATTTATGTGGAATGATCTTAATCTTTATAATTTATATAATTACAGTATATTAACGTGGTTGCTCTAGATTAATTTTTCTGCAGACAAGCACCGCTGTGCTTCCCAATGTACAGAATTACAGCTGGGCCAGGGTGGCACCTTCTAACCTGTCACTCTTCTAGCTCAGAAGCGGCCTTGAGAGCAGCAACTTCAGCTTGCCTTTATGAGTTTCTCGGTCATAATTTTTCCTCACAGAACTGCGTATGAGCTCTCCTTGTTTTACTTGCTAGTTCAAAAGCCTCTACGCTGCCTGCTCTTAGACTGTTAGTTCCAGGCTCGAAATAATGGGATTGCACAGAAGAAGCAAAGGCGATTTCTTGGGGTGGAACGGTGTCTTCGATGCATCTAGATGGAAAGCTCTCTGGGGACAGCACCATCTTCCCAATTTGTCTGTTGAGTGCCCAGCTCACTGGGGGACCTGCTCTGGGACAAGGGATCTTGCCAAAAGGCAATTGGGTGTAATGCAAGACAGCTCTACAGTAAAAGAGCTCGAGAGTTTGTTTTTCCTGTAAGAAGGGAGAAGGTTATCAAAAGGAAATGGAGTTTTTATCTGGGGGGAGAAGGTTGCTGGATTATTATTTTTTAAAACAGCAAGATCACGACCCCTTCTCTGTTCATGTATTACTTCTGTGAAAATTCAAACTATCTCCTCTGTGTTCGGGTTTGCAACATCAAAAGGACCATAGAACAGACTTCTTTGATGTTAAACTTTTCTGCTGATGCCGTCTGTGGTCAGGTAATACCACATGATTAATGTGAAAAGATTTGACCTTTGCTTATTTTCCCATGTTCACTAGCAAGGCAAAGATGCAGTACATCAGGGGGATATGAGATATAGTCAATCAAGAAATTCCTCGGTATTAGAAAACAGATTTTTAGCTTCCCCAAATCAACCCTTGTGTATTTTCTTTGTGTTTAATTCTTTTGTGTTTGCATAATTGTTTAATAATAAAGAAAGAGAGCATGGTTTGGTCATTTAGTTAGTAAAATCAGGCCTTGGGACTGCCAGGCCTGGGAAGAACTCCTCTCACTCCGCTCCGCTCGGCTATTGGCCAGCCTAAGCAAATCGCTTTACCTCTTTATAAAATAAGGATAATGGTTCCTCCATTGTAAAGATGTGAGATCTGCTGAAAAGCAGTACACGAGAGTTAGGTAATATTATTTCTGGCTCTCCTACAGATGTGCTTAGTGTTCAGTTTTCCCATCTGTAATGTGGGGATGTTAGAACTAATCTACCTCCCAGGGTTGTTTTGCTTAATTCCATAAAGTACTTGAAAACCTCACATGGAAAGAGTTATAGGAGCACAAGGTTTCTTAATAAAGCTCATTCATGAGTAATGTATTTTTGAAGTAAGTGACTTGAACCTTCACCCATAGTTGGAAACCAACATGAGCCAAGTCGTCTTTGTTGTTCAGCAAAGGTTGGTTGATTATTTTTTTTCCTTACATATTTAATTCTCATAAGGCTTCACATTTCTGGTTTCTGGCTATGATTGAAAGCAGAAATGCCAAAATACCACAAGAGAAGACTGGGGTTTTTTACTTTTTTTTCCTGACCCTCCCAGAAGCTGGAAGTTTTGAAACACACAAGAGTCTTCCCCACCATCCCCAGTTCTCAGTTTTCCCCTGCAAAGATAGGTGCCTGAAGTTGTTTTCTCTGTAGATTGAGATTTACCCAAACGCTGTCCCTTTTGAGACCTGCCCAGCCACGTTGAACATGATGTGCAAGTGACTCTTAGGTGTATCAGGGCTGCTCTGTTCAGATAACCACTAGGTGCTTTATCAGCATTTATCTACCCTGCCTTGAGCTATACAAGACCACATTCAGTCTCATCTACTGCACAATTATTGTTGTTGATTATTGCGCAGAGCATGGTAAGGATCTTTTGAGGTGCTGCACAAATGCCAAGGCTGAGATGGTCTTTACGTCAATGGGCTGTAAGAGAAAATTAGCCAAAACTCATTTATCTCAATGTCAAAATTCCTCCTAGCTGGGGAGGAAGCAAAGTTGGACCAACCTGGGAGGCTTTTAGAAAGCCTGGCCTTCCCACCGTGGGATGCATTACAAACCCGGATTTGCAGGATCTCTGCCTGCAAATAATCCACACTCGGAGTGCTCTGCACATATCATTTGATGTGTGTAAAAGAGGGATCGTGCCAGGAGCACAGAAGCTAACTTGGAGCTTGGGGAAGTTTTCAATCGGTTTTGCCAGGGTTTCCCTGCGTGGGAAGGCACGGACGGCTTTCTCCTGCCCCCTCCTGGTGTAGCCCTCAAAATGTGGCTCTGAAAGCACGGCAGGCAATGAAGAGGCTGAAAAAAAATGGCACCTTCTTTTTTTCAGGGGATTTGCACCTGGAGTATATGGCAAAGTTGGTCTGTTTTCATGGCACAAAAAGGAGGTGTTATCTTTTTTTTTTTTTTTTTTTTTTTTATAATTCTTGGCATTGCAAATCCGGTTGAGCTCTGTGAAAGTAAACTGAAGCTGGGTCTGGTTAATGCACTTGCATTTGAATGGATAGCAAAATTTAGAGTCTGTCAGCTGTATGATCTAATGCCCTTCATCATGGGAATACAAAGTCTTAGGAAATTTTTTTTTTTATTTCTTTTTAAGCTGGCCTGATACTTAGCCACCCCAAGAACAGTGTAACACAAATAATTTAAAGAAGGTAGATAAGAACACGTAGTTCTCTAGCAAACGTAGGGACTCCATTCTAGTGGGTAGCTGGAAAACCAAAATTTAACCTCAAGAATAAAACTTGGCAGTTTGTGAAATGTTCCCATCATGCACTTGAACAAAAGACAGCCCATTGGCACCGCACTACATGGAGAGGTAGGACTGCTTGACAGTGCGAAGGCTGCTGGGGTCTGCGGCACCACGGGGGGTATTTCGGCACAGTCGGGTAGACAGACCAATGCAGTCTTAAGTTTTGCAATGTTTTGCCCACAGAAACAGTAAATTAAAGTGTAATAAGTCAAAAAAGCTACTGGATGGGGTTGTTCCAGACTCAAACTCTTTAGCGTTTTTGTTTGAGCACAGGTTGAATGCGGTTGAACACAAACTAAAATGGAGCTCCCCAAAGGTGGGAATCCTAAATCTGGGCTATCAGTCTCTCTTCATCTCTGCATTAAGTTATTCCACTTCTAAAAATTATTATCATTCACTAGAACAGAAAAAGATATTACAAGGACTTTCAAGTCTTTTCGTTAAAGTATTTGCTTGAAATAAGGCTAAATCTTCCTGTCTCTGGACTAAAAACTCTGTTCTGCTGTTGATACAAGTTCCCTTGACACCAACATGTTTCTGTAAAAAGACTCATTTTCACAAATTCAGAGTTTTCTAATCACAGTAGAAAGAACTGTTGAAGAGTTTCTGACCATTTCGTTAAATATCTGTTCCCTTATCATGCCTAAGATATGCCTATTGCAGAGGTTGAGTCTTCTCCATTTTCTGACAATTTTGTAACAATTTCTGACAATTTTTTTAAAGTAAGTTTCAGCCAGCTGTGATTGTGCTGCATTTTCAGAGGCTGTTTGTATTTCATGGGAAGGTGTTGAACTTTCCATCAAATCCCATGTGTCTGTCCAAACTGGTGGGAGCACTCTTTCTGCACAGCTATATCCTAAGCTGTGCTGAAGTGGTAGGTGCTTACTAGTATTACCTTTCGTCAACATACGTGTTCGAAAAACATGTCTTGCACCACTATATGGACAAGCCTAACGATATAGATTCCTCTCTATGAAAAAGAACATCTCTTTCTTTTATGTGTTTTGGCTGAGAAATTTCCATATGAGGTCTTGCAACTCAGCTCCCTCTGGGTACTAGGCTTTCTGTCCAGTAGTTGGAGAAAGTTTGTGATCCTCATGGTTGTGTAGCTGCAGCACTGGAGGGGAGACAGAAAACAAAGTAGTTCCTACTAAATGGACAGTATCAGAGAGCGGAAAAAAAGGCAGGACTTTCCACTTCGTTTTAGTCATATCCAGTGGTTTTAAGGAGAAGGTCTGGCTGCACAAAGCTTTCTCCACCTGAGTGATGTCTTTTAGGGAAATTTCCAGAGATTAATTCTTTTCATTGAGTTTCTCTGGGCTTTTCCATTGCAGGGTGTATCTGGCCAGTTTTTGAAGGGCCATGACTCTCTGATGCATTGTGATACTATCTGCATCCAGCAGTATAGCTGTTGAAGCTGAAATGCATAGAAAGGTCTGAATAAAGCCACAAAAATTTTGAGGGGTGAATCATTTATTCACCACTCAACAATTCCATTATGTGTTGGCTTTTCAAGAAAATTTTCCATAAATTTATGTTTATATGCAACAGACCACGAAGACAAAACAATTTTGAATCAAACAAAACAGTTTAGTCACACTGATGAAACTAACTTTTTTTTTTTTCATAGTTCTTTCCATCAAGAAACAGACATGAACTTCACTTCAGGGCAGTGTGAATGTTTTTTCTCCCTTCAAGTTCACCTGGCAAACTGAAAAATTAGTTATTTGTACAGGCCTGGTTGTGAATCATCTTGACTCAGATGTGTCCCTGCTGGGGAGGACACGTTAGCCCCTGGCACCTTTGCGTGATGCTTTTGATTTTCTGCTTTTCAAGTTCACCGTGATCCAGTTTGGCCTCAGATGGCCCGAAAAACACCATTTCTCAAAAAGCACTTGAACTGCTACAGGCCTTCAGGGCAGGTAAGTACTGAGATAGGTATTAGATAACCAGAACCTCCATTTCTGATCTTTCCCAGACACTAGCATATTCAAAGAAGAATAATAAAAAAGCAGGCAGACTTACCTTCTAAATAGGGCAATTCAGATACGGAAGTTTTGTAACATCATATAATAATATGTTCAAAATTTCATTCAATTAGACCTTCTCCATAACAAAGGACCTATCACTCCCCGTTAGTTTTATCATGCCTGTGACTTTTACTTGAATCATAGCACGGAAATGATAGCAGTAGATGGGACCTTAGGAGGTTATCTAGTCCTATCCCTGCCCTAAGCAGAATCTGTGAGAAGAGAAGAGAAAAGAGAATATTTCAGTTGGAAGGGACCTACAATGATCATCTAGTCCAACTGCCTGCCCGATTCAGGGATGACCAAAAGTTAAAGCATGTTCTTAAGGACATTGTCCAAATGCCTCTTAAACACTGACAGGCTTGGGGCATCGACCACCTCTCTAGGAAGCCTGTTCCAGTGTTTGACCACCCTCTTGGTAAAGAAATGTTTTCTAACGTCCAGTCTAAACCTCCTCTGGTGCAGCTTTGAACCATTCCCACATGTCCTATCACTGGATCCCAGGGAGAAGAGACCAGCACCTCCCTCTCCACTTCCCTTCCTCAGAAAACTGTAGGGAGCAATGAGGTCACCCCTCGGGCTCCTTTCCTCCAAGGAACTGAAAGCATTCCTCACAGAGGTTTGTGTGAACAAGTCTTAAAAACTCCTGTGATGGTGACTTTACAACTTCCCCAGATAATTAATCTGCGATGCTTACAGCTAGAAAAGATTATTTCTCTGTCTCTCCTTCTGTTTTTTTTTCTTTTTTTTTTTTTTTTAAGAAATCCAGCCTAGATGTACAGTTGTTGGAATTGTAGCACCATCAGCATGTCCAGTGGTTAATTAGAGTCACTTTAATGTTTTTAGCTCATTTTCAAGTTTGGTTTTAAAATCTTTTTCCTACTGGATTGAATTGCTATATCAGATTAAAGGTATGTTTCTTGCAGACATCCAGAGCTTCTGCACTCAGAGAGGACCATGCAGTCATCACATGTTCTCTCCTGCATGCCATAGACTTTTATATTTCATGCTGTTACCCAATCCTGTGCATTTGAATTAAGCATAGCTTTTATTTTGGCTAAAATGTATTTTCCGGAAAAGCATCTAATTTTGATATGAATACATCAGGAAATGGATAATCAATCGTTTCCTTTAGAAGTTTGTCACAGTGGTTAATCGCTGTCACTGTTTGAAAAATTGTGACCGTTTTGAATTTCTGATTTCAACTTCCAGTCACCGGTTCTCATTACGCTTTTCTCTGCCAGATGTAAGAACCCTTTAGTATCCAGTACATTCTTGTCTGGAAGTAACTACGCAGTGTAATCAAGGCATCACTCATTTTTTTCTTCACAATAAACTCAGTAGATGGGTCTTTAAATCTCTGACAGTCAGGTGTCTCCTTCATTCATCAGGTCAGTTTAACACTTGTTCACTCTTGCCATTTAAGTTGTTAATAGAGGTTGGTAAAAACTGAACTCCAGGCTTCTGTGAGGTGTTGGGCTGTGAGGAGGTAAAATTACATAACTTCTCGCTGCTCCCTTGTTTGTAGGTGTATGGATCATAGGAACAACTTTTTTAGTACTTCTGGAATTAGTAATTTCATGCTGCCTTACTTGCCCACTGTGATTCCCAAATCATTCTCCAGAATCACAGCTTTTCAGGATCCAGGGTCCCATCAGGTTTATTTTGCTCTCTGCCTTATAGATCACCTTTGCACTGACTGCATTTGGTTCAAATGGGCTCCCTTTAAGAAGTGACCCAAAATACTCTCTGCGTGAGTATTTTCTCCTCATCATTATTTACCAGGCTGCTAATATTTGTGTCAGCCAGCTGTCTATCAGTGCTGACTTTATACTCCCTTGCAGAGCATCAGTGAAAATGCTGAATAGCACCGAGTATACTTCAAAGCCCTGCAGAAAGCCAGTAAAGCATCCTCATTTGATGATGGTCTGATTGACGCAGCTGGGTTTTGAGTTATGCTAAATAGCCATGTCTTAGCCATTTAACATAAGTTTCCTTGATGTTATATGGTGTTTATCTAGTAAGTATGTCATGCACTAAGTCTAAAGCCTTGAGAAAGCCTGCTACATCTGTACAGTTAGCTTTTTTGCAGGCAGAACGTGAAACCAGTTTTATTTCAGAGGAGCTATTTTCCATAAACCCATGTTGACTGGCAGTAATTAAAATCTTGTTCTTTCATGTTTCGGCAGTTCAGTCCTGTCTCAGCTTTTCCACTATTTTACCTGGGATTGATGTGAGGTTAACTGCTCAATAACTCCCCTGTAATTGCACTTTATTTCCTGTTCTCCCTCTCTCCCTCCCTCTCTCTTTATCTCTCGCTTTCTCTTTTTTTCCAAGCTACTACCCTGCTTCCAGTCACCTGGAATCCCTCTGATATTAAAATTTATTAAAAATTAACATTAGCAAGCCAGAGTTCTCCTCAGTCAAATATTTTAGGACCCCTGGGTGTGATTTATCCAGGCCTGCTGATTTAAAAATGTTTATCTCTACTAGATGATGTTTAACATCCTGCTTATTTCCTAATGGGCTGGAAAGTACTTATTCAGCCTTGGTCCTGTATAAACACCATCATGCTATTACTTTCCAAAATACTAAACAGAAACATTTATTGAACAAGTCTGGCTTTTTGTATTGTTGTTTGCAATTTCGCTCCATGCAATTTGAACACTATCCAAAAAATCCTGTTTAGCATCACCATGGACTGATTTTTCACAATCTATTTTCCAATATCAGCTTCTTCCACATCATAACTCTGTACTTCAGACAGTTGCTGTATTTTTCCCATTTCTTGAATCTTTAAAATACTTTTGGTTTACCACTGAAGTAGCTGGGCCTTAGCCAGTCTGTCCTTGATGATGCTGATGGACTGACTCTATTCTGAAAGAACTTCTGATTTTCATTCATGTTTTCCTCCCTGATTTCTTCCTCCCACTCACTGTTTTCTCATAATTTTCCTCAGCTGGAGGATATTAGCCATTGGGAAGCACCAGCTACAATTGTCTTCACTTTGTCCACTTTTAATTATGAGCTCTTAAGATAATGTCACTTTCCAGCTGTATGACTGATACACTCTTTGTTAATCAGAATGAGTTGTGAAATAAGTAGTTCATGTTGGATGCAGTATCTTTTCCTTATGTAAATGCTAAGTGCATGTTGCCATCAAAACACTTCCTCATTCTCATTTGGATGAACTGCGTTGCACCCAGGATTAACGAGATTATTAAGACTTCTCCAGAAACACAGGTCAGATCTGGGAATCTCTGCACCAGATTCAGGCCTGACCCTCAGCTTCTCCAGGCGATAACAGACATCAGACTTTGTTTTTCATTCTGGCCTTATCTCACATTTGGTTCATTCCTCTCTGCCTAAATTGCTCCATATTCTGATGCCTTCCTCAGGGCTCACTGCTGCAGATGGTGTATTTATATTAACTTAAAGATTGCATTCCATCTTTCAAATGAGATTAATAAATTTTTCAGGCCATTGTGGTTACCCGACCTGACCTCCTATAAACGCAGCCTATAATTCTTCACCCGGATTCCAGCATCTGGCCCTATAACTCATACTTGAAACACGGTGTACCTTTTTTAGAAATGCATCTGTCCTGGGTTCGGCTGGGATAGAGTTAATTTTCACAGGACAGCATCTTGTGGACATGTAAAGCCTCTGTCATTTGGACATTTTTCCTTATTTAGAATAAAATCTGGCATCTTGGTGATGTATAGATATCACAGCACCTATGGCTGGTTATAAGTGTGCAACAGTGACGTACTCCTAATGGTATTTCAGTACCTGCCTTCTCCCTCCCTAAAATACTGGCCTTAGTTTCTTTCAAGTACATATTGTTGTAGGCATTAACATGGTACCTGAAAGCTGCTGAGGGTTACAGATGGTTAATTAAAGATGTATGATAAAAAACAAAATAATCCAATTACCTATGATGATGTCCTTGGACACATGTGTAGGGGTATGTTGACTGTCCTTATCTCTCTGATTGCTATGTTTTACTTGTCTATAATGCCTTTCAAATGAAGATGGGGTTATAGCTGCTGGAATTAGGTGGGCGTTGTCATTTGCTCTGTGAATGGGATGTATCTTTTTATGTCTATGATTAGTGTCAGAAAGCAGGAACTAAGGTACAGTGTTCAACTTCTTACTAGTACCCCTGGGTTTTACAATTATTTTTTATTTCATTTAATTTCTTTTTCTGTGGTGAGATTTTACACTGAACCCTAATATACTCCTGCAGAATGGCATTCTCCTGGGCCTATTTGAAATTCTTGATCTTTTCTGCATCTGTTTAAATCCTGCGTTCATGCACGTACAGTACAAGGTCAACCCTTTTGTTTGTTATTTTTATGGAGTTTAAAGAAAGTCCAAATACCTGACCGAGATACCTGTCTGGTGCAGCCTTGTGACAGTTGCAAAATCTTCAGACTCGGGGAGTCACATGACTAACTGTTTCATGAGGAATACAAGAAACCATAAAATCAGGGGATTTGCGACATAAAGGGTATGCTTTGCAGCTAACGGGTATTTAGGGCTGGCTCACCACTTATCAGAATACAGAAGGTGGTGAATCGCATGCTCAAAGGAAACCAGCCAAGCAATATGTTGCCTGCTCATGCTCCAAACAGAGCCCCGCGTACTGGGAGGTTAACAGCTCACAAACAAACCACAAAGCTCAGCTCTTCCTTAGACTTATCATCTTCAAATTCGGTCTTACCCCACAGCATGGCTAACCAGTTTCAGAGATAAAAGAGTATACAAGTAGGGAAGATCTGCCAAGAACTTTTGGGGTTATTTCTGCAGAAGTTACACACTTGAGTCCGGTACTGGCACTTTCCAAGTCAATATTGGACTGAGCTACCAGTTAGGTATTATTAGAGATATCATACTCCTAGGCGTTTGTTGTTCACCTCAGATATGAAGCTGAGCTGCCTCTTGTGGATCTGGCTGCACTGCTGAAATCCCAAGAACTTGCCCATGAAAGGTGTTGCTCTGGAATGGCTACAGTTAGCCCTGAAATTATAATTGCTTTCTTTTTTTTTTTTTTTTTTTCTCCACAAAAGATAAACTCCCTTTAGACATTTGAAGGGATTTTGTTTTATTTCTGCTACATTTTATTGGTGTGAATCTTTGGGGAGAGGCTGATGTCTAAAGGAAATTTATTATTAAGAACTAGCTATACTGTTTCCCAGCAGTGAGCTTGTTACTGCCACATCTTCACCTAAACTCTATAATTGGTAATTATGTTTGTCTGACCTACATTCTTCTGTGTAATTGTAGCAAGATATGGTATTTTTCAATTTCTGAGTAAAAATGTCCACACCAGTTGTGGAGTGTTGCTGGGCAGAAGCTTTCACCCTCAAAAGGCAATAGCATTTTTGTGGTGGAGGATGCATTTTTTTTTTAAATGTATATAGCACTAGGATCCTATGGGGGTAAAAAGCAATGTAGAAATAAGTTAGATATAATGACATGATTTTTCAGAACCTAGGAAACTAATGGTCAATTAAATCCCAGTGGAGGGTGCATATTAGCTTCCTAATTTGTTTTGGACCCATGACTAGAATGCGTACACACATGCTATTCAGTCCGGAGCATTCATGTGAAAGATCCTTTGGGTAATTTAACAGCTACAAATGGCACTTCCATCTAAAACTTTTATTGTGTAGTGCTTCTGCACCAATTGAATCTTTGGAAACAGATCTGATGATCAGGTTAGAAAATTCTCTTTCTCCTACTGCTTTTATCATCTAAAAAAGGAACATTCAGATTCCTTCTGAGGTTCTTCAAAGGATAAAAAGCCTTCCTTTCCACTTAACAAATCATTTTTTATTTCCCATAAATAACATGAGAAATATCTTCCCTACTGCTGCAGCTCAGAAGTTTTCAAATTTTGCACCCATGAAGACTGAAGGATCTAGTGGATCGTTAGCATGTGGACTAGATAATCCAACCACAAACCTTGTTTCTGAGCCTTTCACTCTCTGGCTTATTGACCCAAAAGTTTTTCATCTGTTCCTTGGGGGCTACTGAGAATTCTGATATTTTCTCCATCTGTTTCTTGAAATTTCCCCTGTGAGCACTCGGCATGTTTCCCTGTTCCTTCCAGATGACCCTCTCTTGCTGTTCCCACTGGGTGTCATAAACTCCATGACTACTTCCAAGAAACGTTAAGGTGAGTCGCATTTTATTTATTATGCTGAGTAATGCCATTAACACATTCCAAATTGATCCATCAAAGAAGTCAGCCTGGAGAGGCTGCTCAGTGGCAACTTCAGGTCAAATATTTAGGTGGGGCACTGCCGTTCACCCGAGCACTACATGAAGTTGTTATTGAAGTATATTGCCTAAAATACACCTCTGGGCTCTGCTGGAGTTGCTGGCCTATTCCACGAAGTCGACCAGCTGCTCCTTTTAGAGTCCCCCTCTGAAATGTGAACACAGGACAGTGAAATTGCTGTCCTGCTGGATCATTCATCTGGAAGAGACATTATTAATAAGGAGCGATAGACTTCCCATTGAATTGGGACGAAGGTATGTTTATTTTATCGGTGTTTTGTTTTCTCATTTTTTGAGCCCAGCACTGAGCCCCTGAGCACAGCCCGGCTGAGACTGAATCTTGCTTTAGGGGAAGCAGCGATATTGACACTTCCAATGGCTGCAATGAATGTTGGCAAAAGTAATCCCGTCATCTGAGGGGAGACCAAAGTAGTCAAAAAAACCAGAATCAGATAATTTCCTGTGATGCATTAGAGATATGAGGGCTGCTGTCTGGAGCTTCTCAGAAATTGCTTTTTGGTCCTCAAGCTGTCTGTGGGGGACAAGGGACAGCTGTTTGTTTCCTAAAAACCCCAGGCACGTTCATTTAAAAAAACAAAAATTAACTTGTACTAAACCTATTTCTCTTTATGTATTTTGCCACGTGGCTTCACTGAAACCATGTTGTGGGTTCCTCTTGACCCTGTTCTCTTCCAGCTGTGCATCTACTTTGGGCTGCACATACCATGAGGTTTCACGGTCCACCCTTTGGGAGAAGGGGAAGCAGTCCCTAGCAGGGTCCCGGCTGCAGGAGTGCTGGGCAAGCTGGAAGCCTGGCACATGGGGGAGAATGAACGGGAAGAACAAGACCACAGAATGACAGTGTCCCTGGTTACCAGGGAAACACTCCTAAATTGGAGCATTTTTTATTTCAATCAGAATGTTTGTTTTCATTTGAAATATTTTGATAAGGGTTTGGGGTTTTGATAAAAAAATATTTTTCAGGGGAAAATCTGTTTTTAAAGTCTTAATATTTTTTTTAATCAGCCTTTATAATATACAGGTTTGATTTTAAAAAAATTATGGCAAGTTAAGTCATCATCATCTTTTCATAAGCATCTAACCTTGTACATAACTTCATAGAAATATAGACATCATTGGTGGGGCTGGAGGGACTTAGAGAGGTCCACGGGTGCAGGACAGGATCAACTACACCTGAATTTCCCCCGACAGGTATTTGTTTGACATGCTTGTAGAGAAGTTCCCATTGTGGGGATTCCCCAGTCGTCTTAGGTGATCTTACAGTTTCCCTGCCCCTACAGTTAGTAAGTTTTCTCTGATATCAATCTAATCTTTGCCACAATTTTAAAGCAGTTAAATACAAATTTTGACTTTACTCTGTAAAGCAATCTTTTGCTTATTTGCAGACTGTTGTGTATCCCCAGCCTCTTCCAAATACAGTCATGTCAACATTAGAGGTTGTCATGTCAGAGGTCTATAATCCATGACCTTTCATGCTTATTCTCTTCAGACTCTGTATCTTTCTTGAAGTGTCATGCCCACAGCTCACATGAATGGTTTTATCCCAGCATGCACATTTCTGATTGCAGAAAGGATCCTACTTTTTAAGCAATATCTGCATCTTTTCCTTTGAGCTGAACAGATATCTCACTATATCCAAAACTGTGTGTTTAAACATATTTTACCCTTCATGCCTATATAACAACAATATTTTGACAATGTAATTCGTCAGTAGCATCCTCCTGTTAAGAGCTATCATCTATAATCTGAAGAAGTGATACAAATCTTAAGTACTCATAACCCTCTTGACTTGTTCATCGAAGATGATCTTACGTAGCCTTCACACCTGCCATTTCTCTGGCATTTTCCTCCACAGTATCCATTTGATGCTCATTAGGTTTTCAAGTTATTTTCCCAGCTTTTTAACTATGTGTGCAATCTTGTATTCTAAATAGGGTTGTTTATGCCCCATGTGTTTCAGTGAGTATTTTGGTAACAGTACACATGCGAGCGATATATTTGTCCTACACATCTTTGTCCCAGCATTCTGCAGTTCCTTCCCACTCATGCCTGAAAATTGGAGTACACTGGTTTTTTCCTTCATCTCATCATTGTTGTTGTATTTTTTTTACCCTCTAGCATTTTTAGAACATAACATATTTTCATGTAAGTAGTGTTAATTATGTAACATCAATTTATCTCAGATAAGATCTTTTATTTTTGTTGCAATTTGGCAATTAGAATGCAGAAAATTTCAGGCTTTGAACCCTGCCTTTTATGTCAAGTTGTCTGCCCACAACTGATGAGTATAAGTATCTTATTTGCCTCAGAAAAGGAAGTGAAAAAAGTACCATCTGCAAATTTATTGGGAATTTAAATATCTTGGAGGTATGGCTGAAGGAATAGATCATGGAGTAGCCAAAGATTTGCTCTGTAATAGTGACCAGAGTACTTCGATTCAACACCCTAAGAACCGTTATCAGAGGGCACCAAGAAAAAAGGCAGATCTTGCTTCAGACACATCAGGATAAGGCCAGTGTCTGATGGGCAGAGAATTGTATGGCAGGGAACCTAAATGAACCTTTTTACTCATGCATCACAGTTTACTGGGGTTCTTTGAAGGGAGTCAGCAAGCATGTGGATGAGGGACAGCCAACTCATATAGACTACCCAGATGTCTAAAAACTATTTATAATGCTTTTGTGGGAACTGAGTAATGGTTGGAGGAGGTGAAAGGCTATTGCATGAATTAAAACAGATTAAAATGTGTAAAACAGAAGAGTAAATGGCAAATCTCATAGTGGACTTCTACAGGGATCTGTTTTGACCTCTGATCCAACACTGATCTTATAGTCATTCTTATGTTCTAATTTAGTCAGTGCACCATGTGCTTGATCCAGGACTGTTGAGTGGATGGTAAATCTGACTTCATGTCTCCTAAATATGTGCCTTCCACACCAACTCCTTCTTTAAAGGGACTTCACCTAGACTTTTTTTGTTAGGGTTCCTAAAGTAGTGGGGACTAGGTGCTCTACTACTTCGTTAGGAAGGCTCAGTTTCTAACTTCAATATCAATTACAGCAGACACTTTAGTTCTGGGCACACAAACAAATTTGATCCAGTATTCCCTAGCTGCCTTCCTACACATGTGGATTTTGATGTTGTATTATCTTGGACATGGATGTCATATCACCTTTTGGAGATCTCTACTGGGGTAGCACAGACCAAGCGTGCTAGGCTTCCCAGTATTGCTGTTCTTCTGGTGGGAAGAGCTGTAGTGCTCTGCTTTATTCTTTTAATTTTATGGAAAGCATCTCTTTAGATGTTCATCTATCCTTCACCATCCCCCAGGATACCTTAGTGACACAGAATTATCACAATTACAGATCCTAATTTAGGTATTTTTTCCATGTTGACAGAACACCGTAAATCCCATGTTCTCTATGAACTAACTGCCATGGCACTGCTGGGCTATGGAAGATATTCCTCACTCCACTGTATCTATCACTGTCAGATTTGATTGTCCTCATCAAACTGATCAGCTGACAAATAGACTGTATTGCCTTGAACGTCAGAGTAGATTTTTCTAACTAGGTCTAGCTACTGAGCATATGCAGGAGCCAGAATAGCAGTTGCCTACCTTTATTTCACCCTCCTCCTCTGACAAAGCTAAACTAGCTGATGTTCCCTGCCCAACATGATCTTTCAGGCCTTTTAGCATCCTCTATTCAAACAACTTCTAATTCTCTGAAAGAGAAATTATCGCCCCTTCAAGCCTGCTGGGTGGGGATGATGGAAAGGAATTACCCCTTGTGGGTAGACCCTTGCACATATGTGACTCAAAGGGTATCATGTATTACCAAGATATATATCCTCTAGTCATCTTCAAATATGTACCTTTCTAACCTCAGACATCCATAGATCAGCATTCTTGTGACACTCTAGGCTGTACATCTAAAAAGAACCGTAACTTCATCAGTGTTCACTAAAGAAGAGTCTGCTGTCTTTTTAAATGTGCTAGCATTGCTGGCTCTCCACTGATCTGCAGCAGAGCTCCCTGGCGTACAGAAAGTCCTAATGACACAAAGTCCTGATGGACCCTCACTCTTATACCTTAGCAGTGGCAGATCCTGCTCAGCATGGCAAGAAGGCAAGTTTTTGTTTTGGGACCTGCGTGACTCGCAGAGTCACCCAGTGCCACAGGACGTGAGTGCACATTCAGCAGGTACTGTAGTGCTGTGAAGAACATGCCTATTTGGTATGTTTTCCTCACACAGCCAGGTTTAAATCAGTTACCAGATTTGGGCTGAGGGAAGAATATTTCTACAGCAGGTACCAACATGTGTCTCTGCTTCCTATAGATTTGTCCTCTTCTGCAGCATGGTGCACGGTCCATTTCCCAAGGACTGAATGTCCCAGAGCTTGTCCACTGTATCCACCTATATTAACTGGCCAAATAACCATTATCAACATTACTAATCTAAGATCACCCACACAGTTTCACCCACAAATGCCCATGAGTCACAGTGTCCTGTCCTGCATCCCTCAACTGGCTGTGTCATTAATTTATCCTATTCTTGTCCTCTTGCATGGTCCAGTCTCTGAAGCTTTTGATCTTTGATGCTGAAAGTTTAATATGGCTGTTGAAAGCTGTTTTGTGATGAGAGATGTCTAGGGCTGGGGGGAAGGTAAAAGGAGAATATGTATTTCTTTCCTTACTAACCATTCATATACAGTGGTAGGGACTGTAGAGACCTGGTCCTCATGACCCAGCTAGACTGTTCCAATTCTGTTTTTCCTCTCTCTTGAAGGACTGTGGTTCTTCAGCAAAAGGTAAATAACCCTGTTTCGTCTGACCCAGAAATACTTATATGAGTCATAATGTTCTAAATGTGCCTGTCGGCGTAAAACTACATGCCGATGTGAAATCCTTCTTTGGGTTTCAAGGTTGTTTTAGAACAAAGTGGATTTTAATTCTTAACAAATGTTTTACTTTATTGTTCTTAGAACTGGGGATGAAGGAACCTGTATGTGATTTTATAGACACCAAGCAAATATATGACTGTTTACTTCTGATCTCATAACTGCACCCTAGCGAGGAAAGAAAGGGGACATGAGGAAAAGAAAGTGCAGAGATTTAAGCAATTCTGACAGAGACAGAATAGAAATCAGTGCTTCTAGAGAGTCTCTGTCTCCTAAATTTCTTTCTAGCGTCAACTGGACCACCTGTAATCCCCACGGAGTGGGATTTTCAGAACTATCGGAGAGGCCACAGAGACTTGAAGTCTCTTATAATTTGTCTTCCTGAGCCAAAGAGATTCCCCCTAAATACCTTAATGTTATTCAGCATAAGGTTATTCTGGCTCAGTTAAGCAAAAGGAGCTCACCTTCTAATGAACTCAGGTGGACATAACACCATAACTAAAACTTGCTCTTAAAACTTAGAGTTCCTTGAAACAAACTCCTTTGTGAGTGGAAGGAGAATAGGAGAGAAGGGGCAGACCAAACTGAAAAATTGCTGGGAATATGAGAATTATATAGGGCCAATAATGAGTTTATCAAAAAGAAGAGCTGGCTAAAAGCTGTAGGAGGACAGTGACAGCTTTGCCAGGTTTTCTTGGGTTTTTTTATCACTATTTTAAAGTTTCACAAAAATGATCTGTTCTATAGAAATAATGCTTTGAGATACTTTAAAATATATGGTAGCTAGAAAAGCCTCTTGCAAGTCTAGAGGTGTTGTTCTTTCTGTCTCTGGAGAAACTGTGTCTCTGCAGGTCTCAGGTGAAACTCTCCTGTAATTTTTTTTCTGTTACACAGTAGAAACAGTCTGTCTAACATGGGCATTACAGAGTTGGGAGATGCTTAGCTAGGTTTGGCAGCCTGGATCTGAACCTTGAGTGACTACAGAAGTAGGGGTAAAGGCAGTGAATGGCACTGTCACAGTCATTCAGGAGGTATTTAAGATAGTGCCATGGAATGTGACTCTATTGCCTTGTGCTCCCCTTTGTAAACAAAGCCATGAAGACAAGAGTTCCTCATACTGCTGCAGATCTAAAGTCGAGTTATGAGTACAGGTAAGCAAAGTGCAAGGCAATATCTGGTGCACCAAGAAATTAGGACTGAACAAGCAAGTGGATCATGACAGACCTCAACAATTGCAGGCAACCATGTTAACATACATCAAGGTTTTAAGGGTCTATGTGTGCCTCTTTCTCTTGTATAGAAATCCACATCACAGGCCATAAAATATTGTAAGAAACTTAAGAGCAGTAGTAAAAGGTGTGAAACTGAATCTGTAACATATTGCAGGATAAGAGCAAGAAAGTGACAGTTCTGCTGATGTCCAGGGTCCCTGTGATAGCTAGAAATCTCTGGCAGAGAAAACTTACCAATGGCTCCTGGGAGGCAGATTACAGTTCGAGGTACACAGAAGTTGGGGGGAACCCGACAGCACCTCTCCCAGAGAAGTTCCCTGCTCATCCAAATCTGGTTGTCAGCTTGAAATTGGGTGTGTGCATGGATACCCTGACTATGCACCAGATTTAGCAGTTGGGGAGAGAGGGGTACAGGATGTTAGTGGTCTGCTCCAGGCATGAAGCAGAGAGATGAGGAGATCCTGGTTCCTATATCTTGTGCTGATTTTTTACAATGGTGAATTCAAGGGACAAAAGAGAAAACTTTGATCACAGAGAGCTGTGATTGTGGTTACACCTGAGGGTGCAGACATCTGGGCTTTACTATAGGGAAATGGTCATTAGCAAAGACGTTTTTGAGCTCAGTTAAGGTCAAGCAGAAGGGCTGGAAGCAGCGACAGCAGTGCGAAGTATTTTTTTTTTTTTTGCCTTGCGAGTGTTTTTGTGTACACTGTAACTGCTGTACATTGGTGCCATCTACTGCCTGGCCTGTGGCTGTCCCTGCCCGGGCCTCTGTGAGTGTCACCAGAGCTACAGGTAGCAAAAGTGCAACACAGGTAGGAAAAACTCTACAGTTCTCTGTTGATGCCCTGACATAAGATGAAAAATTGTAACTATCTGTCATGATGATAGCAGCACTGATTTAAAGAGAACAGACCTGTCGACCAGCAATACAGCTCACTGGCTTTGGAGGTAGGACAGAAACCATGGGTAAGCATCTCTTTGGCCTGGAGGAAACAAGAAAGTGTCAGCTGGATTCCTTAACCATGTCCACATGCTATGGCATGATAAGTCTCATTCGATCCCATAGCAAATACCAAGAGCAGTGAGACAGGACCCGTGGGAGACAGGGGAGGAGGTGCTGCAGCTTTTGCAATGCTGATGGTGTATGGTTGTTTCCCTCGTGTCAAAGCAGAGGTTCATGTGGCTTCCATGCCAGGAGCCTGGCACTAGAGGATAGCCCCTAGCTCACGCCCCACAGCCGCTGTGATTGTCATCACGAGCAGGCAGCTGTGCACCTCTGAAACCCCTGTTTGCGTGCCAGGGCTTCTCTGTAGTTCATGTCTCTCTTTCAATGTCATTAAAATAACCCACTCATAAAGCTTTCGTGGTGATCCCTTAAGCTGCTGTTCACAGCTGCTGTAAAGTTAATACATGTGAGGGACATCTTGATCAGCTGGTCTGAGCTGTACAGCACAGTTCACATCATCACAGTTAACTTGACTGAGGCTGCTCCAGAAAACTTTGTGTGCAGGGAAGGCAGGAGAATGATGTTTAAATGTGAAAGAGTTTCTGGTTGTACGTAAGGTTATGCTATCAGGGGACTGAATAATGATTAGGCAGCTCCTCACATATGTCAGATGTTGACTCCTTAAATAGCCATAGAAATTGTGAAACCTCTTTTAATCTAGCACAATTATTCAGATTAAACTTTAGTAATATCTGCATGTATGTTGAGTTGACCTACAGGATCCTTATTAAGAGCCTGTATGCTGCCTCACATTCAGCAGCAGTGGTGTTTTCAGTGAGAAGTGGCATCTGACAAAAAATCCAAAAAATATGACAAGAACAGAGAGAAACAGAAAGAAAAGTTAAAACTTCCCAGAAGAAGAAGGGTCTGATCTAAGCAAATGGAAATTCAGCAGCGTATGCTTTGTGCCTTGTATCCTCAGAAAATCCTAGGGAGGAACACTTTGTAAAATTGAAGGACAGTAAATTTAAAATCTCAGAAAGAAATGTCTTTACATCACATATTGCTGATTGAATTCACTGTCCAAAGAAGCGGCTGAGAGGGAGAGAGGGTATGACTGATGGCCAAATGATTTTGACACTCAGGAGCACACCATAGCATCCAGCTCCTGGGGAATTGCTTGGGCTGGTAATGGTGCTCCCTTCAGGTGGGACAGCTGCAGGGATCAGGAGAGGGACCCGGCATCCTTCCCTCGGAGAACAGGAATAGGGTTAATGTTCCTCTCAATCCATGGCATTTGTTATTCTTAAGAACTGTCAAACTGGGTATTTACAAGGTCCTTAGCACTGCTGTGGTAAAGGATTTAATTATATTCAATACACTGTGCCCTCTTTGTGAGTGTGCTGTCCTTCATTTACAGGCAATAGCAGCCAAAATCCTGAATCCCAGGTTTGTGACCAGCCACCAAGCCAGTACCCAAGGGACAAGAGTGGTGTCAGCAGCAGTAGCAAATGTCATCTTCCAATAGACCTGTCCAGAGGAAAAGGGGGAAGAGTACCTGAAGACAGACACGGTGTTTGCCTGACTCACAGTTCAAGGTGAAGTCTCGTTTAATAACACAGGTCTCCATGTTTACTTTGTGACAGAGATTGTCTCAAATCTTTTCGATCTGTGGGTAAATGCTGACTTTTCTAACATGTTATTCTGAAGCCTTGCTTGATCATTGTGATTACACGGTAATCTCATAACCAAAGACTTTTAAGTGCTTATGGAGTGCCTGGGTTCAAAAGGATCTGTCTCACTTTCTCTACTCGGTTTTCTCTGCTTCAAATGAAGATCAGTATTTGTCATAAATATCCCAAAGACAATTCCTATCCATGGATAAAAACTTTTACAGATAAGAATGTATATTTTTGTTATTATGGAAATTACCATTTTAAAAAGCACAAATAAAAGGGATTTCATTCTCCTTTTAAGAGGGCAATTCTTTAGAAATTATGGAAAATAGCCTTTCCTGATAATTCAGTTTTATACAAATTGAACATAAACTCTTTCTGAGAATATGAGAATAAAGAAAGAACATTTTTCCAGAGCTGCAAAGCAGTGGAGACTGCCTTTCAGGAGAAGAAACTTGAGTTTCCCCCCGGGAGCTGATCCCACACATGACTTTCAGGAAGACCAGCCACGGCCACCAACAGATACACCGTTAGAGCCAAACATAAACCTTTGGGGGAACGTGATCTGACAAGCAGCTGCCACTGCTGAAAACTTTCTTTGTAGACCCTGACATCTGGCTTCTTCAGCTGCCAAGCTTGGCCTCCTCCAAGGTGCCACAGGAGACAACTCGCTGCAGCAGGTAGGAAACCGGGAGGACAAAGATCATAATTTGATGTGACTGGGAGGTAGGAGGCGAGGTTGGCTAGATGTAAGGCACTAATTTGCAAGCCCTTTGTGACTCCTTTTGTTTTCTACTGGTTTGCTCGTGACTTTGCAGTTCTAGATGCATAAATTACAGCAGTAGAAGAAGGGAAAGGTGAAAGAAAGGAATGGGAAGGGTTGCAGTAGAACTTTTAATCTATGTTTGTGTGTTCAAAAGATTGGGATAATTTGATGTGGCTTCAAACCAAAGCTCCAAATCCAAGTTCCTCGCTACATCTGAAAAGGATGTGTACAGCAATATTGAAGGTATCAGCAGAAAGAAGTGAGATGGGGAAGTAGTCATGCATTAGCGATATCTGAGCTTCAGACAGTGAGGATGAAAATGGAGGTTGACAAGGTGGTGGTCTCTTGAACCACCCTGGATATTGGGCACCTGGTGACTGGAGACTCTCATGATCTCAATGCGGCATGGCAACGGTCAGGTCTGTGTCTGGAGCTCAGCTCCCCACTGGTGTACAGGGTTTTTGTTTGATGCACAGAGCACTAGCACTTCAATCCTTTTTCAGGTGCAGTTGAGACCAGGCTGAGGCTTTTTCAGATCCTGAATAAGCCAAGATTTCATTTCAAGAAGTGGTCGCTTGAGGTCTGAATGGTGAGACAGGGTGAAGGGAAGTTCATGTTGCTATGCTAGGCGCGACTGCATCGTCACAGTGAAAACAAGGTGTTTGTTTTCCATGGCTTGCCAACTGCTGGCTCTACAGGGAGGGAGGAAAAGACCAAGATGAGTCACTTTCTGAAAGCAGGGTTTCGTACTCCTTCCTCTGAAGTATCTGGTCCCAGTGTGGGAGACAGGCTAGGTCACTTGTTTCAGCGAGGATAGCACTTTGTGTTGCCTCTTGGCACTGTGCAAATATCTGTTTTCCAAGAAGTTTAAATGGTTCTTTTCTTTATAATAATTTTTTGCATATAATTGACTGAACTGCTTTGTTCAAATCTTGGCTCCTACCTAGACCTCAGTGAGGAGGAAAAGAAATTGCCTGAGTTTAAATGCTCCCCTGTTTATAATTCAAACGCTGCAGTATGGAGCTATTGCGTGAGAACTGGGAAGTGAACCTGACTACAAGCCAGCTCCTCACAAATGTGAAACAAATGTCAACCTTTCATTATCCGAGATAAAATGTAAAGCAAACAGCTACAGAGGTGATTCACTCTTTAACCTATCTCATTGAAGGATGGAGGTATTCCTAGCAATGCAGAGGAGTGTCGTTACCATAAATATTTTAGCTTATGGTCTTTAGCAAAAATCTTTTATATCCAGTATACAGTTATCGCCAGGAATTATTAAATAGTACCTTTTAAAATCTACCACAAGATGGCAGAGTTGGACTTAGAACAATTGCATTTTTCTGTAAACTAATGACTCTGAAACTTCATACTATAAAAATGTCTTTGTGTCCTGTAGAGAGCAAACAAACAAGAGCCAGTCATTCAAGAAACATCTTCCCATGGCATGGAGTTGTGCATCTGTATAAAACCAATAGTAGCAAACAAACTAACCAGCTCTGTCTAGACCTAAAGTCAGACACTGAAATGTGGGCTCCCTTCTGAATACCCCTGGCCACAGTGGAGGGAATTACCTGAATCATGATGTGTAAGAGAATTGAGGAGTGATTTGGTGGTACATCTATTTTTTCCAGGGTCACGCAAAGTAAAAAGCCAGCCAGCAGCAGCTGCAGGCTGATTTCCAAAGATGCCAGAAATGCACATGATGGCCCACTGTTAACAGCCAGTGTTACCATTAAACTTCCATGAATACATCTACTGTAAAGAGAAAGTTGTACACTTCTTGGAAAGTGCTGACGCTTACAGATTGTTGCTGCTAAGCAGCTCCTTCCAAAACCAATATCTTCCCACAACTACAGTGGTGTCTCCCACCCAGTAAAGTTGCTGTCTTGAGGGGTACCCTGAGAATCAGATTTCCTGTGCTTCAAAATGGTCGTACGATCCCCAGGATGCTGATCACCAGCATGTTGTACACCAGGTCCCTGCTGTTTCTGCATGCCAAAACGAGGTAGGGAGAGGGTGTGTGGAAGTGATGGAGATACTTCACTATTAGGAAAGAAGTTAGCAACATGTGCCCAGGTCTCTGGAAGCACAGGTCAGCATTGCTTGGCTGCTGACAGCAGAACAATACAGACTCCTATGGGGAAATCTGACTCTGACTGTACACCTTAGGACTGCTCTGAAACCATGCGCAGTCTCCCTTAGCTGTGTGAAATTTTGTTGTTGGATGGCTAGAAGATAGCTTAGGCCATGCTCAGTTAGCACATCGATGGGATGGGATATGATGATTTTGAATAAACTTCTGGCTAGTTACATTGTAAACATACAAGCATGCACACTTATAAGTATCATATATGGTATAAATACATGTTATAAATTCCTGGCCGGATACGCTGCCCTTTGGAGATTAAAATGCCAACCTAGGGTTATTTATCCATAGAGAGCCTTGCCTGTGCATCTCCCACCTTTCCAAAATAGCTCATTCCACTCTTTCCAGGTTTCCGGATATTTTTTAGCACTTTCAGTGCCCGGTTGAGGTGCGATTTTCCCTTTTCCACTAGATGGCAGGTTGTCATAGTTGAAATACTCCTTCTGGTCCGTTAATGAGCATCGCCTACTTGCCAACTTTGCATTTGAACTGTTTCATGTACAAAGAAAACACTAAAACCAGAATAGATACCGTGATGCGCTCTTCACCAATATGTTTAAAATTGAACAAGGTCGTTTGCTTATTTATAGAACTTACTATACATCGGTCTGACATTTCGGTACGTATGCAGCAGGAGGCATGGTTCCTGAGAGCGCTTTGCAGATCCATATTACCTGTACAGCTACTTCAGGGCTCTTCAGAAAGGAGTGTGTTGGCCAAACCACTCCTGTACAGATCTAGGACATGTGTGCTGTGGCTCTGTGGGTTTTCTGGACACAGGGCATCTCAAAAAGTCAAGCACTACGACACAAAACAATTTTTTTCCTCTCCGAACCCTATAGGAATTGAACCTACTTTCTAAGAGCTGATCGCTCTCCTAGTTGTGTATTGCAGAGTTTTTCAGCGCCCTTTTCCCTTGTAAGTGGTGAGCTCCCTTCACCAGAGCAGGTCCAGGTATTTAAAATGTCGCAGCAATAAAATCTGCAGTTCTGATGCTCCTGTGCTTCTGTGACATTCTTCAGGTTCCAGTCCTGGCTTCAAAATTCAAAGCAAACTCCACTATAGCTACCAGATTTTTTCTGTTCCACTCAAACCGATAAATTTTTACAGACCCCTGGAAAGATGACCTTGAGTCACAGGACCGTTCAGCTGGGTCCAGGTTTTCTCCTCTAGAATTTGTTATTTATAACTTTAAGAAACTCTTCTGGGGATGGGCTTGTGCTAGTGTCATTCACTGAGTTTAATGGATTTTTTCCAGCTTTACTTTGGTGTAAGAGAGATCAGAGTCGGTGCCATAGATTTCTCCCCTACCAATAACTAAGTTTGCTATAGTGCTCTCCTGACTCCGCAGTCTGTGCTAAGGAAGTAGATTAGCTGTTTAAGCGTCAAGCTGTCTCCATCTAAAACCACAGCGCAGAAGATTTCACATGCCCAGCTCAAACAGCGATGGGGATTTGAACTCCATTAGTTGCAAAGCAGCCACTGGCGCCTGAAATTTCACTTCTGAAGGAACATGTGTGAGCTTTGCATACAAAGGCAAATAACAAATTTCACTTCTGGAGGTGTCAGCTTTGTCATGTGCTGTTGCCTCAGCAATAGGGGCCTTTTAACAGCCCCAGAGAGGTGTGATGTACTCACACCTATGTGTATCTGTTTTCCTAAGTCTAGTGCAAGTCTTTCAAACTTTCATTTGCGAGTAGCCATGTTTCCTAATAGGTTTTCAAAGGCATGGCATAATCTCCCACTTTCCTACGACCTAGGTAAGGGGCATCTTGCAGTACTAATTGGAGCCTGTTACAGCTGGACTGACCTGTTGGACTGTGGCAGCATCAGGCACACAAAGGTCACCCAACCTCTTCTGTTTTGTAAATGATGCCCAGAGCTGGCCGTGTCCTGGAAGGTGGTGATCTTGCTTCTTCACACATCTAATTTGAATAACTCCTGTCGTGGTGGATTAGCACTGATTGGACGTAATAATCAGTACAATCCTGCTGCCCCATGCTGCTGGGAGCTTTCTTACCCCTGTTATATGGTAGTCTTTTCCAAGCACTTTTGTAGATGTCAAGCTGCCAAAGCAATTCTCTGGGTTTGTTTGTTTGTTCTTTCCCTGCCCCAGGATCCTGCTAGTTTGTTAATGTAAAAGGTGGATTTGCAGATCCATCTCTCAGGGAGGGTTTGGCTCTTCAGAGAGCTGTACAAGTCCAGCAAATACAGCCGTGTGGAAATACTTCTTTTTCCCCAGACGTAGCCATTCCTTCAGGCTCCCAGCCTGCTTCAAGCCCATTCCCGTTTGTGTCCATCTGTAATTTGCTGCAAGAGTAATTTGTTGCCAAATATTGTTTTGACTACATGCAAACAGAAGATCCCTAGAAACTACCTGAATTGATCTAATGGAAATCTGAAGACCCATGGCAATGAACAGACCAGTTATACGGCAATGACAGGTTTTCTGTGCATAAAAAGCTTGTGACTAAAAATCCAATACTTCATAGACTGCAGAAGAGGGAGCTTTATATCATTTCCAGCTCACTAATAGTGTTGCCAACTCTCATGATTTTATCATGAGTCTCATGATATTCTTCTTAAAAGCTCAGTTTCTGGAGTCAGGCAATTACATGAGAATCTTTCTCTCTCTCTCTCTCTCTCTCTCTTTTTTTAAACATTCTTTTCTTAGCAGCAAGTTTCTAGCCTTGCTGCTTCCAAGGAGGAAAAAGAAGGAAAGAAGAAAAAGAAAATAGAAAAAGCTTTAAAACATGACCAGGGTTTGTCCTGAAGACTCAAAAAACCCAAGAATGCAAACCAAAAGAGGTACATAGATATTACTGTTTGCTTGTTTCTTTTTAATCTTGTGGGTTTTTTAAAAGCCAACCTCATGCCCAACTCATGATTTTTGAATGCTTGGGATTGGCAACACTGTTTTGACAGGCCTAATACGTATGTGTAGCACTGGAAGTCCTGTTGTGGCATTTATTTTTAGAAAAGCTATTTTAGCTCATTTGGCGCATTCTTTATAGCTCCATCTACCTTGTGTAGTTAGACTCATGGGGCCAAATCCTCCGCTGGAGCAAATTAGAGCAAGACCAATGATTTAAACCATCTGGAGATCTAGCCCATGGTGCAGTCATCTGGCTTTACTGGCAAAGGGATACAAAATATAGTCCCAATAACATTTTTTAAAACTCCATAAAATGTACCTAAAATAGTCTTTCGTCGTTCTGGAGCAGATGTGGTATATACAGAGAACACAGGACGGAAAGCTTCAGAGGGTTTTCTTGCCGCTTGTCTGAGAGCATCCCCATAGCTCACTGCATCAGATCTGCCTCTTGTGGGTTTTGTAGTCTTCCCATGCACTGCACCACAACTGAGCTGCTGCTTAAGCGTGGCTGCGCTGGGTGCTGTAAAATCATCTTCACGTGTGTGATTTCCGTACCAGGGAGTTACCTACTGTGCTCCCTTTTCTTCACAACCTTTTACCCATTGCAGTGAAACCATGCAGCTTAGCATGCGTGAAGGAGCCCCTCAGATAATAGGCCACACTCAAATCTCTTTGTGCTGGACTCTCAAAAATCCTCCAAGGTCAGACAAGGTCAGTGCCGCTCTGGGGTTGGATACCTCAAGGACCACAGAGGAGCTGCAGGAAGCGGTCTTGGTGACTCAGCTGATGGCAGTCCTCCCACTGGTTCAGCACTGAGACGATGCCCCAGCATGACGTGAGAAGGCAATGTTTGCTTGGACATCCTTCAGGCGAAGTGCAAGGTGGGGACTCTGCCCACTTTGCTTCCAAAGATCTTACAGACCTTTTTTGTAGGAACAAAAATTGGGGTATCGTTTCTGGAGACTGAAGTGCTCAAGGAAATGTGATTGCTAATTCAAATCTAGGGAAAAGTATTTTTTAAAAATATGTAATTCATTCCCAGCTCTTCCTCCAGATGTTCTGCAGTAAGAGTCCCCACAGCATCATGCAGAGCTCCTGGATGTCACTAAACCATTCCACTGTGCTGGCTGCACTTCTTGAGGCTGAGTTCCCTTTGCTGAACTGTTACCAGTGTTAATTAGAGTTGTTCAAAGCTGCTCTTTGACTTTAATTTCTGTGACTGTATTGTTGACACTGCACTAGAAGCCTGTGAGCCCCTCTTCTACCATTCAGTAACTCCGGTGACAATCACCAGAGCAAATTAAACATTAATGCTCTGAGCCTCTGTAGTACCTTCTGCTCAGCTGTCTCAAGTTGCTTCATGGAAGCTGAGTGTTTTGCAGTTCACAACAACTCTCTTCAAATATGGTGGTGGGAAGGAGACCGCAGCTCAGCAGCTCAGTTGCAAATTGTGCAATGCCCTGAACCACACTTGTGGCTGGAGCTCTTTGCTCCCAGGAAACCATTGTAACTAGGATGGCCCATTTCCTCGGGGACTGTACCCATGCAAGACCCAGGGCTCGCCGTGGTCTTCTGAACTGCAGGTTTTGTTTGTTGTGGGCTTTCTCGTGGTTCTGCCTGCGTCGCTCCTTGATTGAGTTATTCTCCTACAATACAGTTTGTGCTTTCTACCTTTGGCTACAGGGTATATGCTGTCTCATGTTACATCAGCTCTACCCTTTTTCTGTGTTTGCTTTGGGTTTTTCTCTGGACTCATCCAGAACCTGATTAAATAACTTCGTCCTGGGCAGTTAACTCTTTAGAAAAGCTGGAGAAAATGGGCATTGGTCAGAGAGCATTTGGAAAGAAACACAGAGATAGGCTGTGTGCAACACCCCCAGGAGGGTCACGGACCCAACGCAGGCTGGTGGAAAGCACTGTAATACTCTGTAGACTCACTCTCTTCTTGTCATGGTCTTCAAAGGTGGCACACACTTCAGACGGTAACGGTGATGCTCTCTGAAAGCCAAGGAAAAGGCTGGGCAAGCACAATCCTTCGGGCTATACCTGATTAATTTTACCACGATTTGTTTTTGTGTGGTCAGAAGGGGAAAATATAATCTAGTGGCATAAGAAAATGTTTCCCGGCTTAAATATGTTCCTATCAGAATATTGCACGTTTTTCAGACAAGCTGTGGGAGGTGTGTTGAGAGAAGTCTTAGGACGGGGCAAACTGTTGGGCTGCACCTGGTCCTGTGAGTTACCAGCCCTGTTCTGGGGAGACCCTACCGCTGCTTAGGGGTGCTGTGACTGAATGACAGAAGGACTTTAAACAGTATTCTTTCTGATGTTTGGAATTTATTAATAAGTCAGGACTGCTGGGCTGTATTCACTGTTTGTCAGCATCTCGAGATGATCTTTGCAGAGAGGAATGTTGTTCTTTGCATTGATTACAATCTGCATGGTCAGTACGGAGGTGTTCACACCTTAAGCACCTGGCTTGGGGAAGCTCAGCTCCCCTTGGGGCTGCCTGGGCGGCTGGGGGAAAGCACAGCTTCTCCAAAGAGGGAGTCGCAGCAACAGCCTGACTTACGTGCTCTGACATGACCCGTGCACAAGTCTCTCCCTCTGCATTGATACATAGGGAACCTAGAGCAATACCCTCCTAGACTAGATGCTCAGTGTGGTGCCCATGTTTTCTGTCATTCTCACCATGTTAGAGTTAGTATTTAGGTTATGTCGTGTTGGCTCTGCCAGCTGGAATTGAGAATTTTGCAGTGATACTAGAAGATTAATTGGCCTATTAATAGGTCATATTACTACAGAACCAGATGTATCCCACATTTTTATATCAACATGATGTCATGGGGTTTTTTGCATGTTTTATGCCAAACAATTTTGTGATTGCTGATTCCGAGGAAATTAAGGATTAATAAACTACATATTAGTAACATAATCTCTCTTCTCCTTGCATGTAAGATTGTTACTACAGTCTATTTTCTAGGATTTGTCCACTTCAAATTCTGGAAATCTCTAGGGGTGGAATTTATTTGGTATTGGTTTGTTTAGTAGTATAAATGTTGTAACTTGCATTCTGTTTTGGCAAACTCAATTTGAATGCATGCATTGGAAACAATGGATTGAAATGAGTGAATGGTTAGAAGGTGGTAGAAATGCATTTTAGACTTCTGGTGAAAGTTTATGTGGTCCTTGCTAGTCACCTTCTGCTAATGCCATTTTTCTATAAATATATTAACAGATCTAAATTGTCTTGGATTATTAAATAGCTCCTGCACTTAAGCCAAAGACACTTACATTGCAGTGGTGCTCAATGTGATTCTAATGTATAGAAGTTGCACATTTATCTTGTGTATGGCTGCATGATGAAGTATATTATCTACCACTGAGGACCATATCCCATCTGCTTAGCACGAGACATGCACAGATCATCTCTTTTGTGTAAAGCCAGAAGGATTTAGGCTCTATTTTGGAAATGTTTGGATTCTTTCTGGAAGAAAGGAATTTTATTAGTGTTATAGAGCTACCTACCTGTACATATGATCCTAAAAACCGATAACAAAGAAAAGAGAGAGAGAAGCGTTTTAGTTCTGTGGAAAGGTTTGATGCTGTGCATTTCAATGGAAATAACTTTTGTCTCTGTGGATGTGTAACTTTATAGCGTCAGTTCCCTAAGTATATGTAAAAAGTATTCTGCCAGTAAACCACTTCTTGTGTAGGCAATATGCATATTTATTGGCAAAACATATGCACACTGTCATCTGTCAAATATTTTACATGTTACTCAATTTCAAATGAGTAGAATAAAATAACTGCATTAGGCTGCAGTATATTTGTAAAACATATCTATTTTCTTATCATAAGAGGAAGTTCTGAACCTCACTAGTGATTGTAGTCCATAACACCAAACCCTATTAAACAGGGTATAAAATCTTGCTGTGGTGGCAGTTTGGGTTGTGCTCCCTTCGTGAGGAGTACTGAGCAGCACATTAAGTTCAGCAGAGAACCTAGAGAAAAGGGGTATCCAAGCATTAATCATTCATCTCAATGCTTCATAAAAGAAATCTCAGTGAAAACAAAAGCAGGAAACTCAACTGTTCTGAGAAGCACTTTAAAGTAGCACTAGTTTCAGCTACCAGGTATTTGCACTATCAATCAAAATATATTTATTTATGAGTTGAATCATATATTAAAACTTCAGGCTATGCAGAATAAGAGGCAGAAGAGAAATATTGAATGTATACATACAAAAACACTGAAGCCTACACTTTCTGGAAATAATACATAAATGTCATTTGCTGACAGAAAAACAGATTGTTGTAAAAGGAACTCCAGAAATGACCTGACATCAGAATCACAATTTCCTGTGTCACAGGTTAGTGAGAAATTGCTTCTTTACAGCCTAACAATTCAAGGAATAATGACCTAACATTGTTCCACTGTGAATTGGGGCCAAGAGATATATTTTTGCAGGTAGCAACAAATAAGAACAAACCTTGCAAAGAACTAGAATGCATAAATCCTAAAGCACACCGGAGAATTCACCAGTTTTGACATAAGCAATCTATAAACAATATAACCAATTTGAAATGTATTAAGTATGATTGCAAGCATTGCTTGTCTCCTCAGTAAAACCAGGCTGGACCTCTGTGGGCAGTACATAGGAGGGCCAGTAATTAGGAATTTGGGGTCCTTCTGGTTCCAGATGTTGATGGCACTCATTTATTCAACAAATGTAATGGAAATTCACATTGGCTTGATAGAGTTTTCAGAGACCTCATGCTGTTCAGCTAGCAGTTTCATACACCTGTGTCCACATTTTTTGCTCATCATCATAAGATGTTAGTCAAGATTTATAGTAGAGGATGGGTATTTTGGATGTCTGGCTTGAGATAACTCACAGGCACCTGATTTTCAAAGAAGGCAGGCTACCTCTGAAAATTTGAGTACCGAAAATTAGGAGCCCTTTCCAAAACTCTTAGCATTTATACAACTTTGGCTGTCGTTCTGCAACCCTTGGAGATGTTATCTTGACAAAAGGGTCCTCAGTACACAAGAACTCTAAGATGTGAACAATATGGTCATATTCTTGTTTCTAATCTTTTTATTCCTTTACAGCCTCCTAAAACTAGGACTAGTGCAACAGTCCATGCTTTTGCTGAAATGTCATCTGGAAGATTTGTAATACCTCCAAAAGTCTTAGAAAAAGTGACTTACAAAAGCAAATAAGGCGAGATGTTTTCAAACACTTTATATACCCTGAAAGTCAGGGCAGCAGAAAGAAGACTGAGCTCTGACAAAGGATTTCTTCTTGAGGCAGCACTACCTAGTAGCTTGAATTTGGGTCTAGGAATTGGGATTTCCTTTCCAGCTTTATCAGGGACTCTTTATCTGGTCTTGGACGAGATAAGCGTTAGATATCCTAATTAATACTTATGGAACCATAAAGATTAAATTAATAAAGATTTTTTGGCTGGGGGAAAGCACAAACTTTTATTAGAATCACTGGCCACTGTAGATAATGTTTCAGCAGTCTAACATCAGGGCAAATCAGTGCAAATTATTCATCAGTATATATACACTGATACACAGTGTGTACATGCAATATAGTACAATGTGTAAAGCACCGGATTATAGATTTTGTACTGACAGGGATTTCTGGTTTTCTGCAAACCCCAACAAATTTTCTCTTCCTGGAGAGAATGAAAAGTCTTCTCCTTAGTTTTCCCTCATGAAATATAAATACAGCTTCCAACAAATCTCATTAACTTCCTATCAATGGCCGAGTTTTGTTTTCTGTACATTGCCAGCTCCAGTTGTTTGCAGTTCTTCACACAATGCCACGTACAGGTACCCCAGTTACTTTTGTGCATCCCACCCCCTGCTCTCCTCTCCTTCCTCTAAGGAGACAACACGCTTTGAGTAACCCAATCAACCCCAGGCAAGAAAATTGTTATCTGGCTCCTCATCAAATCAAGCATTTTGCAGGGGACTGACGAAGTCCAGAAGGAGCCCTGCGAGGTTGGTGTGCTGCCCTTCTCCTTTCTCAGCCCCCCAGGCAGGCAGAGCCCTGTAGCCCATCGCCCAGCTGGCAGAGGGGGCTGCAGTTAGAGGGACAGGGAGAAGAGGAATAAAGAATGAGAAACTGCAGAGAGTCATGAGAAAAGACCATCCCTCAGTAGCTGTGCATTTTGTTTTCACATCCATGCCAAAGAGCAATGTTTCTGCAGTGCCACTTATTTTCCTTATTTCCTCACGTAAGCACGATGTACTGATGCTTTTCTACAGCTGGAAACACCGTGAGAGGCATAGATCCAGACTTGAGCTTTTCATGTTAAACTTTCTGTAGTTTGGGTGCTAGAGCTTGGAGTTCCTACTCTTAGAGCAAAATGTGCTTTCTGTTTCAGATCTGAATGGGAGAAGTGACATCTCACCATTCGAGAACGGGTCAGGTGTGGCAAGAGTGGCCACAAGCGTGACACTTCTTGAAAACTGTGCAGACATCATGGGCTCTGTGCATTTTGAAGAAGCTTCTGTCCTTCTGCTAAGACAGGTAATGGATGGCATGTATATTCCTAGTTCATGGTGAATGCATGTTCAAATGGTTTGCTTATCATTTAACGAGCAGTCATTTCCGTGTATATAGTCACGTGCATAAGGTCCTGTTTTAGCAGGACATTTCAATTTGTGTTTAAAGTTGAATAAGATCTTGTATGCTCTCTGAAATGGAAGGCAGGCTTCCAGGCCAGTTTTCCAGTAAATGAAAGTACCACCTCCTTTGCTGATTTAGCATTGAAGTATCCTTTTGTAATCACTGAAAAACCTTAGAAAAGTTTAAGGCATTAGCTCAATATTCATGATCCAATATAGATTAAACCTGGCAGGAATGAAAAAAAAAAAAAAAGAAAACGAAACGAAAAGAAAAGAAAAGAAAAGAAAAAAGAAGCAGCTATCAGGAAATTAGCATTGAAGTTACACTTAGGATATACTTTGGAGAGAGGAAAAATAAAATGAGGCTTAATCAAAATGTAGAATGCAGGAAGATGGCACCTGCCTCAAGGAACTTACCACTGAAGGTTTAAACAAGAGACAACACATACATGGAGGCAGATAGGAATCAGAGCTGCATATCATCCTGATGAGTATTGTCTCATCGTCTACCCACAGTTGAGATTTCCCCCAGGTAACAGGGCTACTTTAAAAAAAGAAGGGAATGTTTTGTGCCAAAAAATCTTCCCCATTCTCCTAGCAAATTCTGAGCCAGCATTGCACATGACATTGTTAATTTATTAAATATCATTGTTATTAATTATATTCTGTAGATACGAGGTGCCTTCAGACTTGGTGCAACATCATTGACCCCAGAGCTGGTACAGCTGTTTAAATCAGGGCAGAACTGATTGTATACTAGTTCCCACCTGGACTTAAACCAGATATCATAAAGATATGAGTTGCGTGAAACGTGATTTTAGGCCTCTATCTCCTAGTCATCATCCCACATGTAATTATTTTCTTAATTCTAAAAGAGAAGCATATTTAAATATGTATTTTTTCTGGTAGCTTCTACCCGTGAGTATCCTTTGGAATGCTCAAATGGGCCTTTTAATTTATCATGAGGATCTATGAAGATTTGTAGAAATAAATCCTATAGACGCGAACAGAGCAGAATGGAGCATCCCCCGTTGTGTTTTCAACAATTTTTTTAAATATCTTCTTTAATAAAAAATTACAGTCCTCTTTCAGAACAATATCAAACATTTTAAAAGCCACATTTGTGCCTTTTGAGGCTAGTCTAACTTCCTCTGTGGTTAATCAAATTCATTCCATTGACCTAACAGAAGTGGGACAGATCCCAGGTTAGTAATCCTGGACCTGGTGGTATGTCAATCTTTTAGCATAGTGAGAGCTTTTTTAAAAATTGTGATTAAAACCCCCTCTTCCCTTAGTCCAGAACATTTTTTAATGTATCCTCTATATCCACGCACTCATGCTACAGCAAGGCGTAGTAAGCGTACGTTGTCATATATCTTTATGTCCCTACTTGGTTTCATCCCCATCAAGTTGTACAAGTGCAGGAGGGAAGACCAGAGGGAAGAGCTGCACTTTGACCTCTTGTTCATATTTTGGTTCTTTTATGTATACCAAATGTCAGTCATTCTGTCGTCTATTTAATCTCGGATACCTATGGAAGATTAAGAGAGGGCAGTTCAATGAGCAGAGCAGGAGAGGGAAGGATGGATGAGCTACAGCAGTCAGATAATGTAAAAGCCGACTCAAAGTTCTCAAAAAACTCCAGCCGTTGCCAGCCATCATCCTTCTGACAAAAAGGAGGAGTTTCCGTTCAGGCTTAAAAATCGCCATCTTCTAAAGGATTGACACGTATGAATTCTAGAAAGGAAAACTGTCCTTCTTAACTACATAACTGCTCTGAACTAATCCTTTAATTCCTCCTTCTTTTGATTTTAAAAATGTTCTTGGCCAACAGTCTGGAGGTACGTGTGTTTGTAACTATGCAGCAAGAATTTAGAACATATCTAACGTTAATTTTTTGCCAGCTTCCCTTTTTGGTCCATCCAAAACCCCCTTATTCTAACCCACCTCCCAAGCTGCCAGGTCATCTTTCCCCAGTAAAGTAACCTGGGAATAAAAGTGAGCTTTGTTTTCTGGAGATCAAAGACTTCCTACTTTTGGTAACCAAAGCCCCCCTCTCCATTTTGTGGTGCTCTTCAGCAGTAGGTGCAATGAAACTCCTCTCAGCACAAAATTATCCACCTGCATGGGGTAAGGTTGCGCTGCTGTGCCAGCACAGACTGCGTGTGTAGCGGGGGGGGGGGGGGAGGAGGGAATTTCTCTGGATGAAATAGTGGGTGCATGCTAGTGCCAGCCTTTGACCCCCTCAAAAAAGTTGCAATGTTGATTGGTGGTTGGCAGAATAACCTGTTGCCCTGCAGTCCTCCCCAAGCCATCTGAATGGAAAAAATGCGATTTGGGGGTGCATGGGGAGCCAGTTGTCACTCTCAAATATCAGCCCTCTAATGCCATCCCCCCCAAAAAAGGAGGCGTGCAAACTTTCAGACAGCAGGCACCCAAATTGGTAGAAGATTTTTAGGATTAAAATTGTAGTATCGAGCCTGGGGTCCAGCCAGGTTGCTTTGAGCAGTCTAGAAGAGGAAGGTTTCTGAGTGGCATAAAGGTCATTTTCCACTTGCCCGGACCTGGACTGTGTGTCGGGCAAATCCGCTGGCAAATGTTAACACTGCCCAAGGGACTGAAAGTGAAGCTGGGGGCTGATGTGGCATGCGGTTGCCATGGTACTGGCCATAATCCTGCCGGAGTCAGATACCCTGATGATACGGCGAGTTTCAGCTTGCTCTTGGGTACGGCGCAGTGACCCTCCCCAGCAGCATCTGGTTGTGTTTTAAACTTTTGATAAATTCCATAGCCAAAGAAATCAAAACAAATCAAGTAACAAGCCCAGTCTGGCCGAAGTCCAAGTTAAAACTGCTGCATTTCTCATTGGTATTACTGTTAATGCACCAGATCAGTGCAAAAGGGAAGATATTTGGGGTGGGAGCCGGGCACTTTTTGCACATTCTTTTTCCTCTCCTCGCAGCCTCGATCCCCAAACACGAGGATTAAAATAGATTATCATGCTCCGGTGAGGTTGGTTACCGCCTTTAGGGAACAGTCTTTAATGAAGGCTTCTCCCACCGAAGATGTTCCCGAAGGCTAAAGCCGCCCGAGTGCCGGCGCTGGCTCCCCGCCGGCTTAAGGCCACAGCCCGGGCCGGGCTGGCCGCGGCTGCGGAGATGCTCCGCGGGACTTTGCTGCCTCCAACCCCGGCGGGGCGGGGGTTTGAAAAGTAGCGCAAACTCCCGGGGAAAAAAGAAAAAGAAAAAGAAGAAAAAAACCCAAAACAAAACCAAAAAACAAACCACCAAAGTTGGAGGAAAACCACCCCCCCAGCTCCATCCCCGCCTCTCTGCGCGAGTGAATCTGCACAAGGCCAAACTTTTGTTGTTTGGGGGAGGAGGGGGCTACTTTTCCCGAAGAAGGGGGATTTTTGTGGTTTTGTTGCAGATGCCCTCCAGCTGAGGGCTGGAGGCGGGGGGAAGGCTGCCGGCGGCCTCGCTCCCGGCCCGCTCCGGAGCGGCACGGCGGGGCCGGGCTGGGGGAGCGGATCCCACCCCGGCTGCGAGAAAGCCCCGCACCCCAAAACGGTGCGGTTGGCCGAGGCGAGGGAGTGATCCGGGATGAAAGGGGATGGGGGAGGAGAGAGAGGATCCGGAGCGGTCCGCTGCTCCCGCGCCGAAAGGGTGGGAAGGTTTTGATCCCCCCCCCCCTTTTTTTTTTTTAAAAGGGGGGGGGGGGAGGGAAGGAGAAAACAGACCCTACAGTCAGTTTTCGTCTTGTGTCAGGGCTTGAAAGCGCTCCAGCGTCTTCCCTGCAGGCTGCTCAACTTCAACCTGTGTGTATGTATGTGTGTATATATATATATATATTAAAAAAAGTGTGTCTATGTGTGCGCGCCGTGTCCCGCCGCCGGCCCGGGCTGATGGGCAGCAGGAGCCGCCCTGCAGCCGCGGCGCCCCGCACCTCTCCAAACTGCCCCTGGCCCCCCCATCCATCCCTCCCTCCTTCCCTCCCTCCCTCCCTCCTTCCCTCCCTCCCTCCATCCCCGCCCGCCTCCGCGGAACCGCTCCGCGGCAGCAGCCGGGGAGAGCACCGCGCCGCCGCCGGGATTCGCGGCAGCTTTTGGCGAGGAGCGGAGCGGGGGGGGGGAGAGGCACAAAAGGGAAGGCCGGAGGGAAAGTCCCTCCCACGCCCCCCTCCCCCAAGTTTATGATGGGGGTCCGGAGGAGCAGCTCTGCTCCGCAGCAACCGCTCGCCTGCTGAAAACTTGCTGCTCCGCTTTTGGGGTAAAGTTGATGCTTATTGTGTCTTTTCATTGTGCTTGTTATTTTTATTTTTTTATTTTATTTTTTTCCCTCTTCTCCCGCTTTTGTCGGAGGTGCCCTGCGCCGGGGTGGGGTGAGGGAGGGTAGAAATTTTGCCAGGGGCTCTCCTCGCAGCGAGTGCCCGAGGGAGGGGGGGGGGGGGTCCCGTCCCGTGTGCCCCCCCCCTCCCCCGCAGGTGAGCAGGGCGGATGCGGCGCGGGTGTCTGTGTCTGTGTGTGTGTCTGTGTGTGTGTGTGCGTGTCCCCCCCCACCCCCCGGCCCCCCCGAGCCCGCCGGGACCGGGCTTTGGGCCGTGCCTCCACGGCCATTGTTTCTCCCGGGGGCTGCGATGACAGTCCCAGCCCCGAGCCGCTACCGGGACCGTCTTGCCCCGGGTCCCGGAGGATAGCCGGGCTCCCCAAAGCCAGCAGTGAGTTCGCCTTTTTTTAAAAAAAAAATAAAGTTGCCCCCCCCCCCCCTTTCTTGTCACCCCCCGGGAGGGGCAATCTTTCGACAAGTATATTTGCTGAGGAATTTAAAAAATTCCCTGCTGCAACTTGATCCCTGTGTGATGAGGAGCGGCTTGGAGAGACCCGGACTCCAATCCTATTAAGGACTTAGAGAGTTGAGAGTTTTTCCCCCGGACTCGGTGGCTTTAAAACAATCGGGGAGAGGGGAGGGAGATGGGCTCATCTAGATGCCTTTTCTGCCTCAAGTGATTGCCATCATTTCCTGGGAAACCTGACTTTTCCAGCGCAGGGGCTTAGGATGGTTTGTCAGTGGTCCTGCCGCTGGCCCTGCTGCCGGCTTTTCCGATGGTTAAGGGGTTTTATGTATGTATATATATTTGTATATATATATATTTTGATTCTGCTAACCTGCAGCCTGGGCTTCAGGACTTCCCGGGACGGGGCTGCGCCTCTGCCGCGGGTGCAGTGACGGTGCGCGGTGCGCGCAAAGCCGTGCCCCCTCCGCGGGGCTGGGGCCCGGCTTCGCCTCCCGGTACGGGTGGGCGGGTGAGCAGATGTCCAGGCGTGGGGGTCACCGCGGGCCGAGCCAGCGAAGCTCGGTGCCTTCCTATAGATGCCCTCGTATTTCATACAGCTCCAGGTACTGGAAACCTGTATGCCCACCTTTGTGCGTATAGAAATTAGCATTTCGTAGGAGTATCGTGTTTATATTTTTACAGCCACAGATAAAGGTACTAGTTGTAAAACTTTGTCCACCCCCTGCCAATCCCCTTCACTTTTTTATTTTATTTTATCTTTTTTTTGCAACTGAGGCTCTTGGGACGTACAAGAATTTGAAAGTAAACGTTTGACTAGCATGCTGCGTAAAACAGCATTTAAACAAATAACGTATTGGCACGCACTGTGGACTTGGTGCCAAAAAAGTAAGGTAAATAAGCCATGAAATTCAAAATATACAGAAATGCAATAGACTGATTTGTTCTAAGACTTGCTGATTTGATCTGTTTGTTCTAGCTACCTTGCTTTAAAAGAGAAAAGGTTTGGGTTTTTTTTAGTTCTAAACCTAATTCACTTCACTAGAAAAGGAACTCCATTCACCTGGAACAGAGGATCCTGCTAAATAATTGTTTATGCTCCTGGGATGTTTGAAATGCACGGCAATTGCTGCATACAGCAACTACAGTTGGCGGATTGGTTTGGTTCAACTTTTCTGATGGGCAGATATGGTAATTTGTATTTTGGCTGGAACTTCAGGAAATGTTGACACCTGTCAAACTTTGAATTGCAATAAAAATGTCATATTGAACGTTATTGCGAAACTGACAACTTTTAGGAAGTGAATGAAATTCATTATGGCTTTTCCACTGTAAACAACTCTTGGAAATTTGTCATTTGATTGAAAACATGACCTATCTGTAGCACTGAGAAGTGCCTGATCCACTGAAGATGAACTGTTAATCTACGGCTATGTGTATATCCAAGCCTCTGGTGTATGTTTGTGAAAGAGCTAATCTTTAAAGCAAGGTGAGGTAAGATTCACTTGATCTTGAATGTTGTTATTGCTTAAAGTATGTGACTTTGAAGTGCCCAGAAATGCAACTGCTGTTCTTCAAAGAAAAACAGATCTCGAGGACTGTTTCCAACTTCCTTTCAATGTCTTTTTTTCAGTGTGTCAAAGGGGGATGTATACAGATGGACAAATACTGTTTGTGTTAGGTCATTCATTTAGAGAAAAATTGGAGCCGTAGAAGAATTTGAACTAGATGCATATGCCAGTATAAATCTAGCGTAATTTCATTGAAGCTACTCCAGTTTATACTTGTATAGAAGAAAACAGAACTTGACCTCAGATATCCAGTACGCAGCAGCCAGCATTCCCTAATGTCACACTGAAGTTGCATTTGGGAAAGGCAGCCTTTTTGCGGCATATATATAATGACCAGAATTTTTGACATTGTTTTGAAAACCAGTTGAAACTTTTATGGCAAAGAACCATTTTTTACTATGGTTTCTGTGATTCTAATGATCTCAAAGGTTTATACCACAGCTTCCCTTTCAGTGGCATATTTGTATAGAAGCTGTACAGGCTCTGAGGCTATGAGATCAGCTGTATAGGGGAAGGGTTATGTGATCACTACATCACTGTATAACTTGAAAATACATTTTTCATGATCCTGATACTTTATTTCTATTTAGAGAGTTTGACTTTTTCTAATGAGTTTTCCAGTCCTCTGGCCCCGTCTTTTTTGCCTAAGGATACAGGAGAGCATCTGACCTAGTATCGATAGCATTATCCTCATTTTCTGCTGGTAAGTACAGAGGACACTTGGTTAACTGCCTCCCCCTGGTTTTGGTGGCCTACTGTAAGCCAGTTGTTTGCCCTGTAGTCTGAAAGGTACACAGATACTTCATGCTTTTGTACTCTGAGAAGTGCTCTGTTCACAGTGAAGTTTCCAGTGCAGATTAGCGAAGGCAGTGGGTTCAGTAAGCAGCGACCAAAATCTGTATGTATTTGTGCAGCAAACACCTATCTATTGCTCCATCACAAAGCCTCCACTTAATAATCTGGCCAAGGATTTCAAGGCAGCGAGTTTTTTCAAAGAAGCTACTTAGGAACATTAGATGTGACTATAGCATCAAACTAATTAGTTGCCACTCCATTTCTATGAAGCTGCCAGGGCTTTATAGAAATGCGATATTTGCACTTCTCACTTGCTGTTGAGGCATTGAGGTTAAGCAGTCTCTGCTTTTTGTCTGCTTTTTTTACTGATGGGAAAGATTCCAGAGCATTGTTTGAGAGCTGCACAACCCCCTTATATACCTGGGTAAATATTTTAAACAGTTGCGCATTTGGACAACTTGCCACAAAGCATTAAGTGGTATTTAGGGTTTGCTTCAGCTCTGTTCCCAGGGCCCTTTTAAAGAAAACCAAAACAACAGGAGGTTTTTGGGAATGAATTAAATCAACACTAAATAAAATAATAGCAAAGAATGACTCCTAGTATGAATGACGGCAAGAAGGCATAGTGTTCGAAGGTAAATAATACATGTGTGCCTGTGCATCTCCACCTATATGTACACACATGTGTGTATGCATGTAATGCGTACGGTTCTTGACCCAGGTATACAGCAGGTCCCATGTACGTGTATCTTCTAGACATTTACTGGTATTTGGTGTGCAAGTAATAAGAACCGGATCTCACACCATAATCTTGATAGTTGAAGAGGCAAAATTGCAGGTTTCCCTTGTGAACAAGGGACTGGAATGGAAATACTGGGTAATCGGGTCTAATTTTCTGCAGGCCAGTTCCAGTTGGGAGTGAATACATGTTAGATGTGTATAGTCCAGGAGAGGCCACAGAACTTTTCTTCATTCACGCTCATCTCCTGTAACACTGCACCCCATACCCTTTAACTTCTTGTAAACAAAACCAAACTGAATACACAAAAGCTGAAATGTGGTGCACGAAGGAACAGGAAAGTTGTTGTCCTGTAATTCAACAGTTCAGAGCTGTAAAAATTGTTTGGGATTTGCAAATATTCAGTGCCACTGAAAAAGAGGCCTTGGTGCCTGGAAGTGGACACCCAAATTAGAAAACATTTGAAAATAGGCTGCCCTGGGCCCCCATTGTAATGAATGGAAGTGTTTCTGGTACTGTCCTGGGCATGGCTGCCCAAATACATTAGTCACCGGTGAGTCTTTTCTCATCATCTCACAATTATTTGTGATCGGCTGTCACCTTTCTGCAATTATAAGTATTCCAAGAGGAAACAATACAAATTAGAACTGTAGGTACCGGGATCTTTGTACTGGATGTATTTCTTTTTACTTTCTAAGTGTTCTTTTTCATATGAAAAGAGTTTAGCAGCTTTATCCTTATTCAAGTCTTTTCTTTTTGTATCTGCTGGGGAGAAAACCATTAATTTTGAGGAATGGTGAGAGTAAGCCTTAAGCTGTCTTTGACATTTTAGTTTAACTTGAATAGGTTAATTTTTTTTTTTTTTTAAAGAAAACAAGTTGGTGGGAAGTGTGTTTTAACTGTGAGCGCCTGATTTCAACCATTAGCATAAGAAAAAAAGTTTTAGTGCATTTACTATTGTATTGAATGAAGAGTTCCAACAGTCAGGGAAAAGAAAGTAAAAGGCTGTAAAGAAATGATGGTCTATTCAGATTATTCAGCAGCCCAAAGCTCTGGTCATCTGCCTCTGAAATCTGTGATCGGGATATCACTTTTATCTTCCTGTGCCTTTCTCTCGCCTTTTTCACATGTTCACTTTTGTCAAGGTTTATTGATCACGTTTTCTTCTCTGCAAATCTGTGGAAAATTTAATGAACCAAAAACAACAGAGAAATAAAAGGAACTTTTTATTCATTAGCACTAGATTGAATTTTGTTCTATAGTCACTACCCTCTTGCCTCCCATGTGCGTCATTGTGTCGCTCCTGCAGCACTTACAGTACATACAGTGGGGATGGCTGCATTATTAATTCTCTTCCAGGGAAAAGTTTGTTTAATGTTGTGATCTCCTGGCAGATCCAGCCCTGCTGCTTGTCTCTTCTTCTCTGCCCTCCTGACATTCAGATTCTTGACTGTGGTGCTTCTGCTGCTAAATACCTTAAAGTGTGTATTCCGCAGAGCATTTACATCTTCAAGAATGAAATGTATTTGCTGCTTAGCAATTAAACCCAAATTTAAATGATTGCAGATTAGTAGTGGTTATTTACAATCCTGATTGTTTTGGTGCTGTGATCCTTGTTCATTACACATCTGCTTTGCCGTGGTGCTGCCCCAGAGGGCTTTGTGATGCAAATGCTTTTGTTAACTTACAAATAGTTTCAGTATCTAGATCATCTCAGGTGACATATTTAAGTCTCTTCTTTTTTCCCAGATGGACTTAAAAAGCTGTAATTAAATGTGGCTTCCAGTATGATTAAGCTTTGCTAACATTTTCCATGGAACGATTTACTTGAACTCTGGCACTTTCTGATCCTGTCACTGGAAGATTTTTCAATAAAGGCCCTTTTTAACATTAATTTTATTTCATTTAGTGCAGCTTGTAAGTGTAGGGAAATGAGTTAAAATGGAGCATATATCTGCCTGAGACATTTCTTGGGTGTTTCTTGATTCCAAAGAACTTTACTGCTGCTCTGTGTTAAATGCTAAGGTGTAAATCCCAGGGGAAGGAAAACCATAGAGTTCTGTAGCATAGTCCCAAGTACCTCGTAATAAGTAGTACCATCAGTGCTGATACTTTTAAGGGATGAGCTAAAAGCCACAAAAGGGCATCCGTACTTGAGCTTGTAATTTCAGCTACAGTGATAGCACATCTGTGACTGCATCTGTTTTTCTGTGCACTGAGTGACTCTCCGTTCTGTAGGAATACACACCTGCAATCTTAAACTGCCTCTAAATCTAGAGAAAGGACTTTGTGCCCAGCAGAATGAACCCTGCTGGGAAAATCTGCGCTCCTGTTAAAAAAAAAAAAAAAAAAAAAAAGTAATGAAAAAGTCTTCTATCCCCTGTGAAATGTGGGGTTTTACTGTAGATAATTCATTCAAATGAAACTAACGAAATCTTTCCAGAGGAACATGTCTTCTCTGGGATGCTCTGCTGCACAGCAGAAGCCACTGTGGGTCCAGCCCCTCGGTGATGAGCACCCTGGGGTCACAGTCCCTCAGCCCTGCCATGAGGTGCCAGGGACCCCCGGCGGGGGACCGGCTGGTCCTCCCCAGGCCCTGCAAGGGCTGGTCAGCTGCACAGCTCAATTCCTGCAGTAGCAGCGGAAAAAATTCCAGTGTTACAAATGCAATTCAGATGAGTAGGAGATGCTGTAACATCACAGCGCTGTGGCTTATATTCAACACTGGGAGCTTTAAATATCCAGCCTCTGGAAGTTAAATCCTTTTTTTTCTTTAAATGTCCCATATATTTAGTGATTATATTCTCTTCGAGCAAGTGGATCACCTGGAAGTTGTGTAGCACTGTGTTAAGCAGTTTGATTCTGTTATGAAAATTCATTGAAAACCCCCTGAAACATCCCACCAAATTTTTTTCAGCTTGAAAAGCAGAATCCCTGGCTAAAATCAGTATATTGTTCCCCTCCCTACTGACCTGTGGAGTCTTATTAGAGCCCCTTTTACCGTACCTTCTTTAAAAGCAAGGTCTGTTGATTGCAACGGTGTTAAAAGAGCATCAGTTCCCAACACCAAGATAGCTCCTTTTCAGAGCAATCCTCAGCAATGCCTCTTTGTGCAGTGGACAATGCAATAAGTCAGACAGGACTTTCTGAGCCACCTCTATAAGGAACTGTAAGGGCTGCTGAAGTACACTTGTGTTAAGTTGAATTGATTGAAATTTAATGGCTGTTAGTAGCTATGAATGGTAATGATTTTCTAGAGTATCTTCACCATGCTTGACATTAATAACTGGAGAGTGTGTATGTGTGATGCTAGTGTGTTATTCATTTTAAAGATGCTTTCTCCCAGCCCTCTTTCCCATAATTTAGTTGTTTTGATGCTTCAGAAAAAAAACCTTGGGCTTCGAAGAGCACGTACATCTTGTCAACATAATTTTGTGCTCGTGATTTTTATTTTTTCCAATTCCAACATAAATCAGACTACAATATAGTGAGAGTGATGAATTTGTTTTACATGCCATCATGAATTAATGTTATGCAAATAGAAGCTTTACAGGTGCCATGATTTACTTAATAATTTCAAGTTCTAATATTTAAGCTCATTCATTATGTTTGAGTAAGAAAAAAAAAAAAGCCACAACATGTTCATATTTTTAAATGTGAAATGTGAGATTTGTGTGCATTTGCTGTGTGTAGTTGCTGTGTAAGCACATTTGATGGCTAAGAAAGAATCAATCAGTGTTTGCATTCGGCATCTTATTCCTGTAGATGTTACAGAGACATTTCAAAGAGAATAATCAAATATTTGTGTGTAAGGAGAGGAAGATGCTGGTAAAACATCCTTCAAGAATATAAAGAAGCAGAAAACTGCCAAAGTAAAGTTTTTTGGCCTTTAAAAATTGAGCAGAGCAGCGTGGTTTTGCTATGCAAAGTGGACTTTATTTCATCCTGAACAGCTCGCTGCGGGCTGCTCCCAGACCTGCCGTCTTCGCCGTATGGTGAGGAAGAGCAGAGGAGCTGGTGAGAGCTATAGGCGTCCTGGGTCAAAGGTGAATGTGAATGTGATCGCAGGGTTTTCAGGCTTTGATATCATTTTTAGTGTGCTTCCCAAAGGCTAAGGACAAGGGGGAGAAAGTTTGACACATAAATACATCTTGAATCTCTGAAGATAAGAATAGATTTTGACTTTATTTCTCAAAAAATTGAGGTCACTGTGGTCTGATGACAGGCTGAAAGCCCATCACTCAATTTTTTTCTTTTTCTTACTTTTTCTTTTTTTTTTTTCCAAATGAACAGACAGAAGCTTATTTTTGATACATTGTACACATTGAGTTAGTGACAGCATATTCAGGTTTTGAAGTTTGTAGTCCCAGGGTCAAGGTTTAGCATCAACATCAGGGCCTCCCTGTCCAGGTAGTAAGAATTTTAGTGATTATACCACAAAAGAACCAAACCTCTTAAATTTGGTAACATAGATGAATTAAAAGTGAAGCTTTACAAAATGTGTTTGCTCCATGTAACAGGACCATGTGTTTCCATGATTGCTACAGCCATTAGTCATGGGAGTAGGCTCAAGAATTGCTCCTTGACCTCTTCAAGCCCAGGGGACTGTTGACCGGGGAGCAGAGTCATACTTGGCTTTTAGTAATTTTGACAACTTCTCCTTTTGCTTTGCATGTTCTTGAAGAACTCAGAGGAGAAATTCATCCTGATACGCTATTCAAGCCAAGGATTTAGCTGGGTGTTAAAGGGCCATTTGGGAAGTGGTGCACAGTGTATGTTCCGTGATCAAGTTAATTATGTTGCTTTGGCAACCCCAGGTTTGGTATTTCCTGACTAGGCCTCCTTGATGGAGTCATGTTCCAATATCTGGCATCATCAACGCTAAAATCTCTTGCAAAATCAGGTCAGTTTTGTCAAATAGTGGCAGAAAAAAAGAGATGGGAGATTTTTCTGAGTGTTAAAAATTCTTTTTTTTTACAAGTTTTGTGTTGAAATAAGTGTCTATTTAGAATTTTAAAATATAATTCCATTGTAGGAAATACAGTGGCAATAAAATTGATTTTCCAGTAGGCTCCAAGTGATTGTTTTAAAATTCCTTTTGTGGAGAATTTCAGCGTTTGCGGGTTTTGTTCCAATTCACAATAAGTCAGATATGGAAGTCTCAAATTCCTTTGTAAACTGCAGTAACTGTGTTCCTAACTTTTTTGATCTTCCCTTCTCAGAACTGTAAGGGAATACAGACCTGAGCATAGTACATGTTTTACCAAACCATGTCCATGGCTAATTTTTTGCCTTTGATTTATTGTGCGTGTTGTTGGGGTCTTTCCCCCAATTTTTTTAAAGAAAAGGGAATGAAGGGGAAAACATTGTGCATATTGGGGTTGCATTGTCTCGGCAAAGCCTGCACCTAACGACTGACGCTGCTGCAGCACTCTTTATCTCTATTTTCTATTCAAAAAAATATTCCTACTTCTGCACTTTACTCCAAGGTCTCTGGCAGGGCTTGCTAAAATTTAAACTATGTGTTGGACTTTTTCTGAGAAACTCGCTGGTGCTGGAGGTGAGTTCATCCCTCTGGGACAAAGCCCATGGTGGGAGGTGGGCGGTGAAGGGCAGGTCTGGATCTGCGCTGAGGGGACGGGGATGAAACGGGGCAGCACCGGCAGGCGCTGGAGGTTGCACCATTCTCCCAGGAGCGTGCAAGGTGAGGGATCCTCCTCCTTTGCTTTCCAGAGGGCATTTCCAGCGGTGCAGATGGCAGGGGGATCTTTGCCAAGGCATTCGTTTCCTTTAATCTCTTCTCAGGGTAGAGATACCCGAGAGCCAGACGCCATCCAAGCTGTTGAAGGTGGGAGATGAGCAGGGCTTTCTTGGTGGGGGAAACTCACTGACAGTGAGCCGGAGTCACTTTCTGCTGGCCGTTCTGGGCTGGCCCATTTCAGGTCACCTTGGCTACCTCCACACCTGCCGATGGTTTGCTGGAGAGGCACTGTCTCGGATCAGGCTGGCAATTTTTAGTGTCTTGGGTGCAGTCAGATGATGATGTGCTCCAGCCGTCAGGCTGAAGGAAGGGGGCACAAAATAACTTGGGACCCCTAGCCCTGGCCATTTTGGTGTCTTCCTCCTTTGCTGTTGAAGACGCAACTTTGGAGCCTAGAGGGACCTCCTGGCTTCACCCCAGTCCCCCCTCCTGTTGCTGCATGTGGAATAAGCAGCATGTTCATGGGGTTTACCAGGAGCAGATCTTCTCAGTGTGGCGTAGGACCCTCTGGTGGAGGTGAAGGCGGCAACCACTCGGGATGGCCTCTTCAAAGTGGCTTTTCCCTCCTTTCCTTGGCCACTCTCTTCTCCTGGCATGACGTGGCTGAGGGGCTGCCACCCTGGGGCTGGCTGGGTGTTAGCCCTCCTGTAAGGAAGAGGAAGCAGTTGGGTTTTTGTTGGGTTTTTTTCGCCTCTTGCTACGTGTTGTTAGTTGCTAGGATGAAGTCTGTGCTTCTTGCGCGCCAAACAGCGTGCCTTCTGGGTGTAGTAAATCACGCATCCCCACGAAGCTCCCGTGTAGGCTGGATGGGGAGCCGTTGGTGCAGCAGTTCAAACAAAGTGCAGTGCTGCAGGTGCTCTTTTGCTGGCTGATTGCTTCAAATGTCACACCTCTCCTTGACTTAACGTCTATGCTATTTCAACATCTCACGTGAGCTAATGGAGTTCAGGCATCACCCATTTCTCCCTCTCTCCCTGGAGGTTACAGATTTCTGGACACCCTTGAGATGGAGTTTTAAGGTTATCGGTGGCATTTTGAGGTCACAAAACTGCAGCACCCTGTCTTCTCGCCAGCTAATCAAATGACTAATTAGTTCTTATATCGCTGCCGTTATCTTTTTCTCTAACTTTGGTTCAGCTCTGCAGGATGAAGCTTGCTAGGAGACGACATCTGAGAATAATTTGATTGGAAAGTTAGAGGCAGATATGGTCAAGAGACTCCATATGAGCAAACATTGGTGCCTGTGTTCGTCTGCGTACCTCAATTCATCCATGTATATTAAGGCATCTGTCAAAGCACAGTGTTTAAAAACAGCCTTCCTATAAGCCTTCTTATGATTACGGCAGTGAAGATACCAAATACACAGCACTTTTAATTCCATTGTAATTTGGGTTAATTCCACAAGGTTGTTTTTTTTTCTTCTTCTTTTTTAACAAAGGCAGCTGTGTACATATATTTTAGTTTATTTTAGTGTACGTGCATTTTGCATCAGGGCTCTGTGTTATGCACCCTCTAAAATGCTCATAAATAGGGACCTGGGCAGTGCAAACCTTTGCGTGTATCACAGCCACGTTAATCCACTTTATTTCCCACTTTTCTCAGGTGTTGATGGCATCTGGTTGCGACAGATGCTTTCTGATAAAGCCTTCAGATCAACATGCCTTTGGAGACATCAGTGCTCTGTGTTGGTACTTGCAGACTGCTGTATCCAAATACTCTTCTTTAATTGTCTTATTAAGTAGAGAATTAAGCTCTGTGCTTTGACTGTTTTGGTGCCAGTGATTCTTATTGCAGGCTTTGGCACGGTACCGCGCTGTGTTTTAAAGAGACAGCATCACTTTAATGATGTGGGAATTGAGTTGGAGGATAAAAATCCGCTGAGAAAATGGCTGACTGAGAGTACGGTACGTAAAATCTGATTTTATGTTCTTCCCTTCAGACTATTAGGTGGGGGGCTTAGTTCAAATGCCTGCGATGATTTAAGAAATAAAAAGCAGAAATTCTCACTGCTGCCAGACCACAGGCTCCTCAGCGCCAGACTTGCAGACGAATGTCACATGTTGCTGTATGTTTTGAAAGCATACCATGTGTTATTCTTTAGCTGTCTCAGTCCTCCCCCCAGCTATATCATCTTCTCCCTAGCCAATCTCACAGAAAAACTTTTAATGAAATAAACTTCCCTCTTCCTCCCCTCCTGCACAGACCCTGGGATATGTTCCCCCGTACCTGTCACTCCACACGAAGGTCTCTGTCTGCAAACTTGCAGAAGTCATTTTAACTTGACTTCATGTAACTCTGCCTCTCGTGCTTTAAATCAGGCACTTCTGACACTGATATTGCAGCTTATGTTGTGTGTTAGGATCAAGAGCTCACAAATGACTAAACATATGGTTAAAACTTTTTTTTTCATGGACTATAATATGTTTCAGTTTAACTCGGCTGTGGGTCTAGATAACGAACGTTTGCCATTAGAATCATTGCGTTTCCAGAAACAATTTTTTACTCCTTCTTTTCTACTGTCTTGGATTAGTGTTTCCTCCAGTTAATGACAGGACCGGACATGCAAACTAGATTAGAGCATAGTGTGAATAGTATAAGCTGAAAATGCTGGCATCTTGCTTTATTGCCTACAAGGTTAAGCGGTTTACTGTGAGGTCGCAAGAAGTAAACTGAAAGCAAACAAGCAAATTAATCCAGATCTCTTGGGTCCCTCCCATGGCGAGAGCAGCTCCCAGGGGATTTGCCTCTCAAATGTTCTTTGAACCCCCCCCCTTGCCCATCCTCCCAACCCACAGTGATGCAGAGCTTTCCCACTGATGGCCAAATTGCGTACAGATGGGAGGTCAGAGCCCGGCCACCCATCGGATACTTGGGTGTCACTCCGGCAGCGCGGCCATGGGATGCCGCTCCTCCTCCTGATCTGTGGTGCCAGGATGAATGTGGCAGCAGAAGAGGTGGCAACGGCAGCCCGGCGCTGCGGCTGCCATGGATGGTAAAGGCTGCTTTATATTAGAGCCGCTCCCTGGGGCGGCCTTCCGCAGGAGGTCTGCTCCTGATTTCAGTAGGGGCAAGAGGCAGCCAGCGCTTTCGCTCGACATCTCTATTAAAGTTCTCCGCACCAAAAAACCCCACGGCTTGGGAAAGCCTGCTGCTTGGGTTTCTGCAGAAAAGAGTGTTTGAGCTGGTCCGGTGGTAGGACTTCAGATCACATCTCTGATAAGCAAGAAACTGTCGGAGAGTTATGGTAAAATAAAGGATAGATGGTGAGGTCTAGGAAGACCCAAGCAGCTGGTTTGAGGGATCATACCTACATGTGCTAGCTGTAGGTATATTTACATTCTAGACCTCTGCTGAAAATTCATCATATATTTTCCTGGTTTTTTTTTTTGAACACTGCCGTGAATGGGATTTGTGCAAGCGCCTGCATCCAGCTGTACCTTGTAATTGTAGGTGGTCCTCCCACCTTAGGGTGCTGGGTGTGCCAACTGATGTCCCAGTTTGCAACCATACTGGCCATACTGGGGACTGGATGGGTCTGCATACTTATTCTACTCAAAAGCTTAGATTTGAATCCATGTTGAAAGGCTGGATCCCAGCCTGTGTCTTGGGTGTCAGGCTTGGAGTTTTCTCTCCAGCAGAAATGAATGATTTATTGGTTTTCTATGAAAACCAGACAATAACAGAAAGTTTGTGTTTCACATTTAGGTGTAATTATGAGTGCAATGCTTGAATGATGAGGTGTACAGTGTTCAGAAAAAAAGCTGGCACCATGCCATGTGAGTGCAGGGTTTCCACCAGGCCGTGTCTCTGACAGATGAGTCCGACAAGTCCCACTGTGACTGGGTCCTCCTTCCTCACCAGTTTCTCTTGTTTACTGGGGACTGCAGTGCTCAAACTGGGCTCAGCAACCAGCTGTGTTCTAGAGGCAGAAATACTGCTGGGACATGGCAAGTGCCCATGCTGGGCCCACCACCCTAAGGGAGAGCAAGTGCTGTGTCCTGCCCAGCTGAAATATATAGCTTGTGTCTATGGGGAGGAAAAGAAAGATCCTCATCTACCACCAGGGATATCACAGGGGAGATTGCTGGAGAACAGGGGGCAGATTGGGATACAGTGGGGTGGGGGATTACGTATCAAGGTAAAAAGGCGACAGAGAACCATGAGAAAGCAGGAGGAATGATGCTTCTACTCACAAAAAAACTTGTTAATTTTTAAGTGGGTTTTTTTTGTTGTTGTTGTTTTTTTTCCCCAGTTCAGGATGAGTTGTGTTGATTGTAGCAAGGTTCTAAAACTGCTTGATCTTAGGCTAGTGCTGCTCACTGAGACCAGGTAGGGGGGAATTTGGGCCATATTTGGAGCTAGGCCAGTTTTTGTCCTAGTGGATAAAAGATGTATCTAAGGAAGTGTTTTAGCCTCTGTCAGGGTACAGCTTTCCAAATGTGCAGTCAGGTGGCACTGGTTGCCTTTATCAGTAAATTGAAGGAATCTCAAGAAAAGATTCCTGTCTGCTGCCATCCAACTGCAGCCTTCCTCCCTCAGGAGAACTTGCGGAGGGAGGTGGAGGGTACGATTCCCAGGCACCCAGAGTCCTCATAGATATGGTTTTGAGATGAGGAATTGGAGCAGAAAACTCTGCTGCTCATATGGACTGGTCGCCTACATCTGGCAGCAGAGTTGGATGAGCAGTCAGTGCAGCTGCTGTTAATGCTAACCCACCTTTAGCATCTCACAGGATGGTTTTGAGCTCTCTGGAGACATTTAACAGTGCTGGCTCTGTCTCATCTTCTGCAGAAATCCCAGAGGTGCAGTTTCACCTATTCTATTCTATGATAGAATCATAGAATAGCTTGGGTTGGAAAGGACCTTAAAGATCATCTACTTCCAACCCTGCTGCAATGGGCAGGGACACTTTCCACTAGACCAGATTGCTCAAAGCCCCATCCAACCTGGCCTTGGACGCTTCCAGGGATGGGGCGTCCACGGTCCTTGTGAGCAATGTCTTCCAGTGGCTCAGCACCCTCACAGTGAAGAATTTCTTCCTTACATCTAATCTAAATCTACCCTCTTTCAGTTTAAAGCCACTACCCCTTGTCCTATCACTACATGCCCTTGTAAAAAGTCCCTCTCCAGCTTTCTTGTAGGCCCCCTTTAGGTACTGGAAGGCTGCTATAAGGTATCTCCTGAGCCTTCTCTTCTCCAGGCTGAACAACCCCAGCTCTCTCAGTCATAGGAGAGGTGCTCCGGCCCCCAATCATCTTTGTGGCCCTCCTCTGGACTCACTCCAACATGTCCATGTCCTTCTTATGTTGGGGGCCCCAGAGCTGGACACAGTACTCCAGGTGGGGTCTCATGAGAGCAGAGTAGAGGGGGAGAATCACCTCCCTTGATCTGCTAGCCCTGCTTCTTTTGATGCAGCCCACGATATGGTTGGCTTTCTGGGCTGCAAATGCACATTGCCAGGTCATGTTGAGCTTTTTGTCAGCAACAGCCCCAAGTCCTTCTCCTTAGGGCTGCTCTCAATCCATTATCCCCCCAGCCTGTATTGATACCGGGGGTTGCCCTGACCCATGTGCAGGACCTTGCACTTGGCCTTGTTGAACTTCATGAGGTTTGCACGGGCCCACCTGTCAAGCCTGTCAAGGTCCCTCTGGATGGCATCCCTTCCCTCCAGCGTGTTGACTGCACCACACAGCTTGGTGTCATCGGCAGACTTGCTGAGGGTGCACTCAATCCCACTGTCCATGTCACCGACAAAGATGTTAAACAGCGCTGGTACCAATACTGACCCCTGAGGAATGCCACTCGTCACTGGTCTCCACTCAGACATCAAGCCATTGACAGCAACTCTTTGATCGTGACCATCCAGCCGACTCCTTATCCACTGAGTGGTCCGTCCATCAAATCCATGTCTCTCCAATTTAGAGACGAGGATGTCATGCGGGACAATGTCAAATGTTTTGCACAAATCCAGGTAGATGACGTCCGTTGCTCTTCTTTTATCCACCAATGCTGTAACCCTGTCATAGAAGGCCACCAAATTTGTCAGGCATGATTTACCCTTAGTGAATCCATGTTGGCTGTCACCAATCACTTCCTTATTTTCCATGTGCCCTAGCATAGTTTCCAGGAGGATCTGCTCCATGATCTTGCTGGACACAGAGGTGAGACTGACTGGCCTGTAGTTCCCTGGGTTTTCCTTTTTTCCCTTTTTAAAAATGGGGGTTATGTTTCCCCTTTTCCAGTCAGTGGGAACTTCCCCGGACTGCCATGACTTCTCAAATATGATGGATAGTCGCTTAGACACTTCATCCACCAGTTCCCTCAGGACCTGTGGATGCATCTCATCACGTCCCGTGGACTTGTGCACCTTTAGGTACCTTAGATGGTCTCGAACCTGATCTTCTCCTGCAGTGGGCGGCTCTTCATTCTCCCAGTCCCTGCCTTTGCCTTCTGTGACTTGGGCAGTGTGGCTGGAGCACTTGCTGGCGAAAACTGAGGCAAAAAAGTCATTGAGTACCTCAGCCTTCTCTATGTCCCTGGTAACAAGGTCTCCTGTTTCCTTCTGGAGAGGGCCCACATTTTCCCTGGTCTTCCTTTTATCACCGACATACCTATAGAAGCTTTTCTTGTTGCCCTTGACATCCCTGGCCAGATTTAATTCTATCAGGGCTTTGGCTTTCCTAGCCTAATCCCTGGCTGCTCAGACAATTTCTCTGTATTCCTCCCAGGCTACCTGTCCTTGCTTCCACCCTCCGTAGGCTTATTTTTTGTGGTCTGCTCCCTGAAGAGACTCTAAGGTGCAATGCTGCAGATTGCTCTTTCCTCCCTGCTACTCTGGGCTGCTGTGGGTAAAGGTGTTGTGTAGGGCCATTTGGAGCACGTTTGCAACACCAAAGGCCCTGAATCAGTATCTAATGTATCTTTCTAGAGGCAGGAGAATGGGTGACCAAGTGTTTTCACAAGATAGGCAAATGCGAGAGGGTAGCTTGACTTAGTCCCTTGGAAATACTGGTAAATGTTGCAGCTCTGGTACCCTCATCAAGGGAGCATGGCTGCTCTTTATAACACAGTTTCATAACAAAGAGCTAACGAGTGATGACTGCTTTGTGAGATCAAGTGTGACCAAGAGGGCTTTCTTCCAGCCTCATGTGTTATTGTCGCACCTGTGACCTGTTTGTACTAATGTACTAGACATGGAGCTATGCCTTGAAACCACCCAGAGCTTGTGCTAGAGTAGAATGGCCGCTTACCCAGCAGCTCTCCAGAGACAACCAGTGATACGCATGTTCTGCAGCATGCCTTGTCTGTGTACAAGTATGCAGGGGCAGTTCAAGACAACCGCTATAAACTAGAAATGTACCCCAGTTTTGGGACTTGCATTGCTGTGACAGACCTTTCCTTTGTAACGTTGTCATGGTGGCACATGAGAAGCTGCCTGACCCTGATGGCCTTGATTTATGAAAGAGCTGTTTGTAAGTTTGGTTATTTCCCATGGGGCTTCTCAGAAAGCAATGCTTTCCCTGCCCTTTCCTTATCTGAGAGAGCCTCTCCTGTGGTCTGCAAAGATCATCTTATCTTTCAGGGCATTTGTGGGACACGTGTGCTGTGGCTCTGGTTGGTAGCGATGCCTGTGTGGATTATCCCAGGCAGAAGAACTATTGCATTATTATGTGGGAAGTTCAGAGACCTTTTACAGTCTGTTTTTTTTAAGGGAGATCTTTGCCTTAAATTCATTGATTTTCAGTGGAAGAGCCAGTGCCCTATAGAGGAGAAGGCTGGAATGTGAAATTATCAGCTCTCTGCTCTGCTAGACCTGCAGGCTAGTGCAAAACCACATTTAGCTCACAGCCAGCCACGTGCTGCCTCTTGGCTCACGTGTAGTTAAGGGACATGAAGGACTCCCAAAGAGACAGGCTCCCAGACAACCTGCTGGCAGCTGGGACAAATACCATTGGGGAAAGAAGGGACGCAAGACACCAAACCTGTAGGAAACCAGTCTTCATTAGTTCTGCAACCCGTTGGACAACTTGCGTTCTTTTATTAACTTTTTATTACGGCAAAAGTGACTAGAATAAAAATAGTCTAGGTGCCAAGGGGATAAACAGTGAATTAAAAGGATTAAGGTCTGAACATTTTATTGCTTTTAGAAAGATGTTATTAGATTTACTAGCTTAAGTTAAATTTACATGACTGAATTACTTCTTAACTTAGTAATGAGTTTTGTGAGGAAAAAAACATCTGTTTAGGTGTTTTAGAAGGACTTAATCCAGAATACATTGTAATTCTGTAGGCCATTATGGAAGAGTAGAGCAGCTATCCTTTCTGTCATAAACGGATGCTGACTGGGCATTTGAGGCATCTTCTGGAAGTCAGCGTGACCTGCACATTGTGTAGGAATTGATAGCAACTCCAGTGGGTAAGATAGCAAGGGAACTATTCCCAGTGTTATGTTAGTCTTATTGCCAACTGTGATATTTTGGATTATTTCAGTTTTCATAAACTCTTGAGACACTTTAAGATAACTTGGGTTTTTCGACCATATAAAAAAAGCCTTTGTTTTCTGAAGATAGGTCATGGCAAACTGGTGACTGGCAGTGCCAATTCTATTTGAGGTCACCTGCAATAAACTTCTCTCCCGATACCCGTCGACATAGTCAAGTCCAGCCAAGGTTCAAGCTCCTGCCCTTTATAAGGGTTCAGGGTTGCTGGAGGTGTGTGTGTTGGCTTCCTCTGAATCCACAGTGCTTGTGTGTGGCTCTTCCCCCCCACCCCAGCTCCTCACGCAGCACACTTGCATGTTGGACAGAGTCCAAATTTCCTCCCTCCTGGGGATTCCTTTGCTGTTAATTTAAGTGATGGCAAATGCAAACTTCTTGCCAGAGCTTGCTGTGTGTTTTTGGATGCTTTTTTTAGCTGTTCCCTGAGGGGTCAGCTTTTGTCCTTCCTCACCATACTTTCTGCTGTAGGGAGAGAGGCCTTGAGCTGGAGCTGATCAGTCCCGCCTGGCTTTGAGTACGTCCCTGACACGGCTTCAGTACCTAAGTGTCTGTCACAGTTTTCAAAGACTTTGGCTTTGCTGTTGTCTGTACGAAGCTGGGCTTATAAAAATGTGAGTGTATATGTAATCTTTATCATAATAGCAGAATGAATCATTCATGCCTATAATAGAGTGTATCTAAGTTCCTATTAGATGGTTGTCTGCATCACTGTGACTTGATGATTTTAGATGCTGAATGGAAGTTAAAATTAGGGGAAAAAATGACTATTTTTAATAGGTATGCAAAAGAGCTTTTCTCTTCAAAAGTCATGTGGTGAAGACATGGTGTTAATATGAGACAGAGCGGATGTGTTGAAGATAAGTGAGTGCCCATCTGTTGTAAGTCCGAACCGACGATTTACAGGAAATCTTCTCAAACTGGGGATGTGCAGATAGATCAGACCACGGTCTGGAAAAGCGCTCAGCGGCCGCAGGCTCCTTCCAGGTAGACCAGCAGTAGCCAGGAGCGTGTGCTAGCTGGGAAAGCTGGAGGGCAGCTCTTCTGTTTGAAGTCATCGGTGCCTTTGGTCACCTCCCTCCGAGGGGTCTGCCCTTGTCACCGGAGGGGGCTTCAGCACCTGCCCCGGTGCCGAGCTCTGCTGCCCGGGGTTATTCTCCAGGGCCTTTGTCCTGCTGTGAGGCTTGTGCTTGCACAGCCGACAGCCGGTTCAGTTGTGGTTTTACCCCCCGTCAGCTACTTTCAGCAGTTCTCCTCTTATTTGTCCAGACAATTTTGTTGGAGGAACTGTGCAGCAGGACGTGTTCACAGGACGGGGAAGAACAGTGCTGGCTTTATGAAGACGCAGGTGTTGGAGGAATGTCATCTGTTTATGTTTTGTTTTGCACTGGACTTCTGTGGGGCACCGCATTTTCTGTGACCATCCAGGCTGTTTTTAAAAGCAAAGTACTTGGCTTAGCACAGGGGTATGTAAGCCCAGTCAGTGCATAGGTGGTGTCGTGGTTTAACCCCAGCCAGCAACTAAGCACCACGCAGCCGCTCACTCACTCCCCCACCACCCCGTGGGATGGGGGAGACAACTGGAAGGAAAAAGGTAAAATTTGTGGGTTGAGATAAGAACAGTTTAATAGCACAGAAAGGAAGAAACTAATAATGATAATAATAACAATAAGAAAATGACAATAGTAGTAAAAGGATTGGAACATGCAAAACAAGTGATGCACAATGCAATTGCTCACCACTCGCCAACCGATGCCCAGTTAGTTCCCGAGTAGCAATCCCCCCACCAGGCCAACTGCCCCCAGTTTATATACTGGGCATGACATCACATGGTACAGAATACCCTTTTGGCCAGTTTGGGTGAGCTGCCCTGGCTGTGTCCCCTCCAAACTTCTTGTGCCCCTCCAGCCCTCTTACTGGCTGGGCATGAGAGGCTGAAAAATCCCTGACTTAGTCTAAACACTACTTGGCAACAACTGAAAACATCAGTGTGTTATCAACATTCTTCTCATACTGAATCCAAGACATAACACTATACCAGCTACTAGAAAGAAAATTAACTCTATCCCAGCCAAAACCAGGACAGGTGGGAAGGCCGTGGTGTGGTCTCCCGTTTCCTGGTGGGTTGAAAGTCTCTGGTGGAAGAGGTGGTGCATAGAAATGCTCTGTGATGGCACCTGGTAGGCAAGGGGAAACGACGGTGAAGGAGCGCTCCAGTGTGGCCTCCTGGATGGGGGGATAAAACCTTGAGGCTGGGAGCAGCGTGGCAGGTGGACTTGGCATTTGGTGAAGTTACTGGATGACTTGTGGAGAGCACGCAAGCAGCAGCACAGAACTTCAAAATGGGATTCAAGTAAGAAAAGCACTTAGACTATCTGGGGGAAAAAACAGAGGAGTAGACATCTAGGAAGAAGCATCTATTAGGATACCAGGGTCCTTGGGAATCAATGGCTGAGTATGAAAAGGCTGAAAATTTGCTGCTTTTGGTGACTTAAAAAGACCCAAAGAGGGTTTGGGTGCTTGTCCTGTGGTGAACAGGCAGTTGGGACTGAGGACATAGCACTGGTAACCGCAGAAAGCGTAATGCATTCAGGTCTGCTTCACTCCATTACAACAGAGATTGACAAATTGGAGAGAGTTCAGGAGGAAAAAAAAGTAACAAGAGAGCTTGAGGGATTGACTTATGAGAGAAGACTGAAAGAGCTGAATATGGATAACTTGGCTAAAGGATGACAAATGGGGTGGTTGAGATATAAATCTACAAATATCTGAAGGGTGTAAACACCAAGGCTATGAAGAATTATTTAGAGTGGTACAATGGGGTGTAACTAGAAGTAATGGGATGAAATTTAAGAGAAGGCAAATTTCAGTTGAGTAATGGGAGAAGCTTTTTGACAGTGTGATGTATTAGGCCATGGGATGCTCTTCCTATTGCTCACTACTTAGGGCACAACCCCGTTTATTGAGAAGCCAGAGTTGTCCAGAGTCTTTATTAAGGACAGTTTCAAATCATGCCTTTTGGTTTTTATGCATTTGATGCAGAGGCACACGAACCATACACCAAAACTGCCACGCCCCTCAACATGTGCACCGCATCTGGGTGTGACGTAGCGGCTCTTGGTATCGCAGCGGTGGAGGAGAGGGCACAGGTCTGAGCAGCCCCTTCGAGCCACAGCTCAGCCCAGACGGTCCCGCTGGCATGGAAAGTTCAGCCGGGTCAGTAGTGTCCACTCTTTGATCAGGAAGGATCTCCTTTTACCTCCCGCACTTTGCCCCGTCCAGGCGTTGTACTATTACCGTTTGGGGGTTAGTTCAGTTATGGTCTCTGGAATAGACATCAAAGTTACACTGCAGTTCTGTGTAAAAACCAAGAAATCTCCCACTTTGCTTCAAAGAAATCAGGACAAACAAGATCCCATTGATGCACATGGTCTATGGTCTTTTACAAATCTACAATACTGTACCTTAACTTTTTCTTTAGAAACTCCCATTTCTTCTTCTGCTTTTCACTTCACTTGAAATGCAAACTAAGGTCAAAGGATCACTTTCCTACTGGCAGAACACACTGCATTGTCTGTCATTTTAAAATGTCCTCCACAGTAACTGAGGAAAGGTTCATTTCTCTACTCCTCGTGCTTAAGAGTGACTCTCTTGAATGCATTTTGCTTTTCCTTATCTTGAAGGGATAAATTAGAAAATTAGGTAAACTAGCTGTGTAAATCAAGTTAGAGCATCTCAACTAAAATGGTAGTTTATCTTCGGCATGGGGAAGATGGCAGATTCATGTAATTAGAGAAACAAATGCAGCTGTAGCACTTAGCATACACTGGCAACTCAGTTACTCTGTTGAAGAGAGGGAGGACAGAAAACTTTAAAGCATTGGCATGCTCAGAGCATAAATGAGACAAGAGCTGAAAGTGTCTTTTATAATTGTTCTTAAATGTGTTTCGTATTGCTCGTGCTGTCCCTGAAGAGGTCTGTGTCTGTATGCTTCAGGGAAATTTCTGAATTATATCCTTTCTCAGCCTGTGGGAAGAAAGAACCGCTGAAGGGTTTCATTCTCCTCTGGATGGGCATGAATATTTTCTTTGCTGAAAAATGCAGTTTTGGTCTCCTCAGAACTGGATTAATTTGGTGAATGCTTTTCATAGGGAATTTTGTATGTGGGGAAATGTCAAAACAATTGTGTCTTCATTGCAGCCCTTCCCGTCACTGAGGGCTGTGGTGAGAGCACACTTCTGGATAGGAGAGCTTTGCTTTGAACCACTTTTCAGATCCAGATCAAGGGTGGATGTGTGCTCAGGCCCCCTCGTCTCAGGAGAGCAGCATAACCACTAAGCTACCTCAAGTTTGCCACCTTAATCTAAGCGGTTTCCATTCAGCAGAAATAAATCATTTATATCAGTATGACTCCAGAATTATTTTTAAAAAATTGTTTGGTTTCACTGCTGTGCAGGAGTATCAATTATGCTCCCTACCTTATTTCTGAGGCCACTTTAAAAAGGAATTTTAATTATGCAGCTGGGGGTCACTAATAGCATTTGCAGGAGACATGGCTGGGTTTTCTTCTGGAGTTTGATTCATGATACTTTTGCACCTCTATTAGGAGACTTGGACCCTACCCATTTACAAGGCAGACTTTCCAGCCGTGCGCTCCTCACAAAGAGGATGGGGCAAACGTGGTCAGGTTTCTTTTAACTGCTGTTGCAAACTCCTCTGAATCCCGTTAGTGGAGTATGTCTTTGCAAAGCCATGGCCTGGAGCACACTGAAGGAAGTGTTTGGAGGTCATGAACGAGGGCCTGTGGGAAAGGGCACCTCAGAATAAACTGCAGCAAGTTTGGGGGCCACCATAGCAGCCCAGGCCACTTTCTTTGGTGATGGAGGTCTTGGAGCATCCTTGCAAAATGTCAATGTGCCTGCAGCTTCCTGTCCTTCCTCTACCCCCTTGCAGGTGTGTCTGTACCACCCAGTTCCCAGGCTGGTATTTTAGAACTAAGCCTCCACAGCAGGGCTGGATTATGACCTGGAGCATTTGGAGCATTTCCACCTTGTTGGTCTGGGTTGATAAGCTGCAGGTGAAGGGCCAGGGAGATGGGTGGGAACCATGAAGTCCCAGCAGGAGCTGCAGAAATTCAGCTCCCAGAGGCCCAGCTTGCAAGAGCCAACCTGTGCGGTGTGGTAGACTATAAGGTGCAGTAAGTATACTTTTATCAGTATAAGAAAGAATCTTTATCTGTTAAGGGCAATGAAAAATCTTGAGCCAGCTTGTGCAAAGAAAGGATTAATTTGCTGCTGATATTTGATTAATAAAGCAGTAGTTTATCTTCTTACATTTCCCTGTAGTAACTGTGAAAGAATTTCCGATGTGTATGGCCTTTTCCACTCTCCTTCTACTGTGAAACAGATGTTTTGCTAACTGTCCCTCAAAATGACAGACCAGCACCCAAACCCACCTTCTGGCAGGACATGAAGAGAAGCCCAAACTGAGGGAGTCAGCCCGAGTGCAAGGAACACACCTTTCTTTTTCTTCTACCATATGGGAAAACACATACATGCGTATGCATGAAAGCCACGTTTTGAAATCAGATTATTTTGACTTGAAATACGCTATTTGTTTTATTTAGCAGAATTTAAAGGTTGCAGAGGTTTTAGCTAATTGTACAGCTTGAGGGTTGCACAGCTGCTCCACTGCCTTGCGTCTTTTCCCGGGCTTTTATTCTCCATTACTCCCATACTAGTGCCCTGCCTTTATCTCCTGCAAGTCCTGCTCCTCGGCCCAGTGCTGGGGGCCTCTGAGACTAAATGTTTATAATGTTCATTTAGCTTTCGGTGAAATCTCTTCCAACTTTCAAAGAAAGCTCTTTAGTTTGGTCTGCACAGATGTAAACTTTCAATAGGAGAAATTCCCTAGATTCAACTAATGGCTTCAGGACTCCAAGTGCTGCTGATGTGCTATAGTTCAGTGTCCTTGTAACTCCATGTAAAAACTGTGTGCTACCTCTGATTTAGAGTTTAAGCACTCCACAAGAGTGGATTTAGGCCTTCTATACTTGCAGCATATACTAACAGTACCTATTTTTGTTTACGTATAAATAAGATGTCTCTCCGCAAGATCCGTCGGAGGCCAAGCTTGGGTTTTAAAAAGGAATAAATAAGCAATGGAAGAGTTATTCTGTCATAAGGTGCATTGTGTCAACAGAAGTTTATTTTATTTACCTGTTAGAGTAGGAAGTGCTCTGACTTGTTACAGTTTGTTATTGCTTCCTGTTTTGTTGGGTGCTAACATGGCTCTCAGTCACTTTTGTGTTCTGTTTTCCCAGGAAAAAATTTATACCAGCTTCTTTTTACAGTTATTTTCTTTGGCAAATGTTAGTATTTTATTTATTGTCAGTTGCCATAGGCTATAGATGAACTAGCTCATCCTTGCAGGTATATAATTCACTCATTTACTTTGCACGTTTATTAAAAAAACCTGAGGAGGTAGCACCAGCCATAGGTGATGGAAGTTTTTCCCTTCTTGCATTCTCATTTCACATCAAAGCCAGATCAGTAGTGACTGAAGGTTGTGATAACTAGGGGCTGTTTGCTCTGCCCATCAACACCCCCACAAGTACTTTCCACCCATACCTCTCAAAGTGCTTTAAAAAAATACCCCAGTATTATATGCCAGATGCATATGTTAAGAAGCTGAATCACAGATGGATAGTCGGGGGTACCAGGATACCTGAAAATAGTGTCTGGGAATGGAGACCCTTGGCTCCCTGTCCTGGGAATCAGACCACTTCTTCACAGCGCTGCGTGCATTGAGTTTCCTTTGAGGTCAGATTCTCGGTGAGTGATGGTCCCCACCTGTGTCCCACCATGTCCTGCAGAACTTGCAGGTACACGTCGCTAAAGGTCTCGGCCACCTGCCAGCATTGCAGGATACTGTATTCTAATGCAGAACAAATTTCCCGGGATTTATTAGGATGTCCAGAAAAATCAGCTGTCTTTGCAGTACGTCCACCCTGGATGAATGATTTCTTGTCACTTTTCTCTGACAAGATGGGAAACTGAATGGCTGTGACTCTGAGCTGTGTCCTCAGTGTCTCTTGTGAGGGCCAGGAGGAAAGGGCAGTGCTGCAGCTGGGCTCCATCCGTCTGTGCTGTGTGGTGAAGTGCAGCTCCAGCACCTCTAAGCTAGCATCAGATAAGCGAGCGATAAGGCAGGTTTAGCAATGTCCTGGCAGCTCACTGATGAGGTCATGCAGCCTAGTACTGGGCTGCCCTGGACCGGACAGCCCCAGCCCAGAGGTGTCTAACACGCTCCGTTCACAGCACAGACGTGTCTGCAAATGACTTCCAGAGCTGCCAGGCTGGGGACTTTCACTAGGCTAAAACTCCCTTGGAAATGTAGAAATTAAGGTGAAAAAATTAGCAACCAACCAGTGCTGGTCCCCTAAATCGGTCTTCCTTTGTTACGGTTTACACCCATAAATCCTAATAGCTGTTGTAGGGGGGTGTGTGTATGTGAGTGGGGAGAGGAGGAGAGAACTGCTGGTATTGATCAAACTGGATCTTAAACTCTGGTTTGTGTTGAGCCAGAAGGACTTAATCATATATGTTTAACACGCAGTGAAAAGCAACATGGGACTTGGGTAGACCATGTGTAAAAGTGCTGCTTGGGATGATTGAGAGTTGCCGAACCAGGCTTTAGATTTTGGAGATGTGGTTCAGACACAGAATTGTGCTGGTGTCCCTAAACTTTCCTGGTTTTGAATAACATTTTTCTAGCTGAGGTTTTGCAAGTATGAAGCCTGAAGCCAGCTTAAGGAGACTTTATGATGTGAAAATTAAGTTTTCTCTAGTAAGCTGCAGTTTGTCAAAACAACAGCACACATTCCAGTTGGGCTACAATTTGGCAGGATGCAAAGATTTCATCTCTCCCTTTGAATATCTGCAGAAAATGGAAACCTGGCATCTTAGTGCTGCGTGGATTTCTACACATCCCTTTCAACAGCTGGGATAAGCTACTCTGCTTTATCACACATTTCCCTTGTGTTATGAATCACCACCTTCTCTCCAGGCAGTTCACACGCAGGATTCTTCAGTCTTTGGAAGCTCATGTGTTTGGCTAAGGGGAGCAAAAAAAGGTTGTAAAGGGACTTGCCCAAGGATAAGATGGATCTCAAATTTGGTTGTGTGACAAGAAAGGAATTGTCAAATAATTGGAGCTGGTGCTAACTGATATTTCTGCTTTTGGAGGAAATATTTTGGGAAAATTCACTCTGTTTCCTAACAAAGCTCTTAAAAGTGTCTCACGGAAAGGAAATTCCATACGTTTTTTTGCTCTTGAAGCAAAAAAAAAAAAGAACTGGTTTTAGCTGATTATTCCAAAATGAAAGAGAGCAGCTGTCTGCCTTGACTCCCAGAGCAGGGGGCTTAAAACCCCCTAAGCTTCGTGTAGAGCTTGAACTCATGGAGCTCACAAGCTTTCTGCTCCTGCCAGCATCCTGGGACGGGCGTCTGGGCTCCCAGCTGCAGAAGGCAGCCCGTGAGGTGGGGCTGCCTGGGAACAGCAGAAGGTGGAGGCTTTGACTGTCTGCCTGGACAGCTGGTGAGAAATTAAGCAGTTTTCTGACCCACACCACCAGCGGTTAGCTCGAACTAATGCACAGCAGCAGACATTTCCAGTGCAGACAACCCACGTTTCCCATTGAAAGCGTCTTGTGATAGGAGGCTCCTGACCTCCGTTATGTGTGTGTTGGTGCATATGCGATGCATAGCATATTGCGAATAAGGTTGCGGAAAGCCATTTAGATTTGGAGTCTTGCTGGAGCAAGAGCTCAGCTGGGGAAGCTGCTCGGAAAGTCACCGTTTGGATAGGAACTAAATGGAGGTGCCCAAGCAGTTGTCAGCAGGTAGTCAATAAACCAGAAATGTCTGAGTTATTCCCTCTCTGCTTTGTGACCTCGGTATTTTAGAGCCTTCCCCTTTATGAAACTTGCCCCTATGTGAATTTGCTCACAGCTGTAAGAACAATTTAGTTCTACTCATTAGTGATGAAGCAAAGGTACATAATAAAAAAGAAAGGATAATTCATCACCTAATGTATTTTGTTCCTGGGCTTGATGCATATAGGGCACTTTAAAGTATTAGTTGTTTCTAGATATAGTAGGCGTACTGTTGTGTGTTTTGGAAAACCTAACTGCCTAAGTAATAGGAGACCTCGGCCATACGCTCCACTATTAAATCTTTGCTGAGAAGTATGGAGAAACTGGTTTGCTCTGCGTGCGTTTGTGTGAATTACAGGCTGTGCAGATCAGCGAAGTGCAAATTAGCAGACCTCCACTGTCCTGTCATATCTTGACTCACAAAAACAGAGTTCGGAAGTTCATTGCTTGGGGGAGGCGAAAAAAAAAAAAAATTAAGAAAGTTTGCTCTGACTTACTTGTGCTTTTATGAAGACTGTCTGGAGCTGAATAACCCCTGGTGAACTTGCATCTTCCACCCCAGCTGCAGCCTTTCAGCTCCAACAAAGACCACTCACTAAATCCAGGAAACTGAGCGGCGCGTGGGTGAGTGACTGACTCCACATTCACACCCTGCCTGCTGCCCGCGGGAAAGCTGCTCCTCCTCGGCCGCTCCGCTCGGAGCCTGCAAGCAAAACCCTCTGCATGTGTGCGTGGAAAAAAGAATTCTTCACCATCCACAGAAAACTGCACTTTCCATTGAGATTTTCCAGCAGTGCAGCTTTTTAGAAACCACAACAAAAACTCTGGGCTGCAGGATTTTTATTCTTTACATACCTCGCTGCACAAAAAGGGGCGCCGAATGTTTTTCTGGAAGCAGGATTTCCAGCCATGAGCAATGATTTAGAAGGGTGAGAATATCAGTTTTCAAGAATGTTTCGTTTGGAAAACTTTGAGATTTACTTGAGACACCACTGATCTATTTCCTCTGCTTTGATTACTCTGCTTCCACGTACATTTAGCCACTGGCTGTTGTTCTTTTACCCTCCAAAAATCTGTTTTGATGCCCTAAACATCATCATCTTTGTTATGCTAACGCGGGAGATGGAGCGGAGTGCAGAGAGAGATAAAAGCAGTGTTGTTTTACGGATCCTACGCAATGTACTTTGCAGGAACTTTTTAAATACTTTGCACAGTGCTCCTTAGTGGGAGAAAAGTTCTTTAAGACCATTTACAAAACACGAACAAAAGAATATTAACAAAGATGAGTAAGCACAGATTTCCTCATTTCAAAGGTGAAGAAACAAAACTCTGTAAAACTTATTTGTCGGTACAGCGTCTGGTCAGGGGTAAAAATGGTGAGTCTCAACCTGCAGGGCTGTCACATCCATGTGTCATGGTAGTTAGAGGGAGATGGTAGTTTAAAGTGACTAAGGAAAGAGCTAGATATTCAGTAGTTTAGTCATCAGACTTCGCTGCTTGTGTGACATGACATGTTTAGGAAATGCATTTAGGTGATGTGGATTTCTATCACTGGGGTGTAAAAACAACCCAAGAACCTCGACTGCCCCTGCCAGAAGCTGTAATCTTTTGGATTAGGGAACCTTACATTTTAAACAAAAATTTTGTGATGCTCAAAGACCAGAAGTTTCCTTGGGAACTTCCAGCACTACAGCCTGAAATGAAGCAGGTGGGCTGTTGGGCCGAGGGGGAGAAGGTCCCCAAAGGAGCAGCCATCAAGGAGGAGTGCCTTACTGGCCCCGTGAATTCCCTGAGCGCAGCTCGCTGTGGAAGTCCCACTACCCGGTTTGCAGTTTTTGTTAAAACCAGTGGTTGGTGGTTTAAAAACAGTTATAATAAAGCTCATGAGGAGAGGTTAATGCAGAGTCGTTAGAGCTTCACACGTCTCCTGCTGACAGTGCTGTTTTCCAGCTGCTGCCTGGTGGCCTCTCCTGGGAGACAGAGGACTTTCGGACTCGCTGCACTTGGGCATGTTCTTGGTCAATGGCAGTTTCTCAGGGGTGCTGTGGGGAGGGGACTCAGAGCCCACATGCCCTGTGTGGAAACCATCACGAGCCCCCAGTGCAAATGCCAGACTTTGAGAGGCTGAAAAGTTGTCCCAGGTGCCTTGTGGAGGCACATTCATGGGCTTTTCTGGCCCCTCCGCTTGCACCAGGATTCCCCAGTCTCTGCTGCTCATGTGAGAGGACATAGTTAGGATTTTTCCTCTGCAAGGTGTTGGTTAAAGGCAACTTAAACTGATCCAGCTGTGACAGTCCTGTTTCCATCTTTACCACTCTGGCACTCATGTGGTCACACAATATACACCTTCAGATGATGAAAACTGATCTGTGGGGTTTTTTTGTTTTTTTTTTTCCTTTTCCTTTCTTTCTTCCCAGAATCAGTTTTTTTGGCTGGATCAGTTCCCTGAACTGATTGACACTGTAATTACATTAATGTGAGTACAAGAGAATGGGAGGGAAGATGGGAACAGGAGGGACGATGGGATCGCAGCATCCCAGGGTCAGTTTGGTGTAAGCTGCCTCCTTGGTTGCTGGGACAGGCTGCATTTGTGATGGCCGGTGGGGCATAAATTTGAAGACAGTGTGTACAGAAGAGTACAGCAAAAAAAATCCATTGATTGTCCTCCCAGGCCACTGGAGGTAATCCTGTATGTCAGCTACTACGCAGCCTAAATAATACTGTCTCTTAGACTTTTTATTTTATTATTATTTTTTTTTAATCAGTTGGCCTTGCAGTGGTTTCACTCTATGTCATCTGTACTTAGTCTTGCTTCTACAGTGTGATACTAATGCTTATCAGTGACTGGGATTATGCTGCAGCTGGAGCTGAATCTCTCATCGAGCAGTTCCAGGCGGAGAGCTGGTCCCCAGGGGCTGGTCTGAACAGATGTACACCAAGAGTTTTGCAGTCTGCAAATGTCAGGCTGATGTTTTTTCCTCTTCTGACTGGACGTTTCTATGTCCCCGTAAGTGTAGGTACAGCTGCCTTTTCTTCAATTGCCTACAGCATCAGGACACAAACTACTTTGGTTTTCAGTGCTCACAGCTGGCTGATTTTCTCTCTAGCATTTGCACTGGCATCCAGGGGCGCAAACTGACCGTCCTGGTCTAGCCTGCTTGCGAGTTGCTCCCTGCATGCTTTTAGCTTTGTTTCAGTCATGTCTCCCAATGGCCTTGCCAGTAAACTGGAATCATCTGTCTTGCAAATGGTCCCGTCTTTAATTAGAAAATCTTTAATGTCTGCAAAGTCACATGTGGGTGCCAGAGTTTGCAGCTCTGTAATGTAAGTTCTGTTGCCTTGCTGGTTTTAGGCGTAAAGTTTTAAAAAACAATCTCTTGAGCCTCAGGATAACAGTACCCATTGAGCCCTGCTAGCAGATGTTCCATGGGTTAATTCTGGCCAAAACCCCCTCCTCTTGTTCATATTTTTCCCCCAGTGAAACACTAAAAAAGGTTTTCAATTAATTTTCTCATCTTTATCCCCTATGGCCAGCTGTATGTGCAGACTATTTTTGTTTTCACTGTCTCTGTGCAAGCGCTAATGTTTTTTTTTTTTTCCTGTTTTTGTTTTGTCCTGTAGTCCAGTATCTTGAGCCCGTTTGTTCTTTGTCAAGCATTAGCTTGTTTTTCTATTAATCGCATGCTCTTCCTGGCTGTAGCTTTTGCTGTCTGGCTGCTGCCACCAAGTTTCGCATATATCGTGTGCTGGGTAGCACTGAGAGAGCGGCATGTGACTCCAAACTGCAACCCCTTTCTGATGAGAGGGCTCTACAGGGATGCTGTGACTGCAGCCAGTGCAGAAACCATATAGGCTTCTTGGTGTACTCTCCAAATCTTTCTTCCACATCCATCTTGTGTTACGGGAACCTACCTTGCTCCAGACTTAGAAGGAGCCATGTCTGAGGGCAGGACCTTGAGCAAGTTCTTTACAAATAAAACCCTTGAATATTTTTCCAACTTTGTAGGAACCAGAAAAGCATGACCACGATTGAGCTCATGGGGTTGTGGAGGAGGCAAAGTCTTTCCACCCAGATTTAACAGGAGCTGTCCTGGAAGAGATGTATCCCAAGGCTAGCTGGACCACAGGTCTCCTGTTTCCTGTGTCATTCCTGTGAGTTGCTCCTGTATGTTGTAGCATAAGGAAAGGATGCCGCTTCTTTCCAGAGACTAGAACTCCCAATTCTGAGAAGCGCTTTGTGGACAAAGGTTGTTGAGTTGTGCAGAGAAGACTATTAATGAAATAGAACAGCTTCACAAGAAGCAACACTTAGTGCTTTGTCTGCGAAGGAGTCGGTCTTTCATGAAAGACTTCATGTTCCCCTGATTTATTTATTTATTTTTCCATTGAATGAGCAAGATTGTTTAAAAAGGGTGGTGGGGAAAGGCACTGGGGAAAAGCCCCCTCCTCTACTCACTCATCAATTCTTATAACATTAAAAAAATTAATTTAAATTGCCACTTTCCTCAAAATGAAGTGTAAAGCTTTCATAGTTCTGTTGTTTAATTTCCCAACTGGATATGAAATTAAGGAAATTGTAATTGTTTGACCTCTCGCATCAGGGAGTCTAGGTATTTTTTCTTCTGTTTCACAGGAGTACATCTATATGAGAATAATGGCTTCCCTAGAGGCTCCGTTTCTTGTAAAATACTATCTAACGAATTAAAATATATCTCCTCTTGTTGGTGCTCTTGCGTGCTGTGACCTGCCTTGGGTTTGAGTTCGGGGTGGCTCCCATTGAATTCTCTGAAGGCTCTCAGCACACTTCCTCCTGGTGAATTGTTCTTCCTGAAGTTTGTCTGTTGATTACATCCTCCGGATTGGGTCGGTTGTCTGTCTTACACGGTTCACTAATTTTTCCTCGCTAAGCATTGCTAATGTGCCTTCCATAAACTTGCAGCTTTTTGAGCTTTGATCCAGGAACCTTTCCAAATTCAGCAAAAACAACTAAAGAGGAGAGCTTCCCCCCCTCCCCCCTTTCTTTGTGTCTTTTGTTATTGAAGAGGGCTGCAAATATTTAATACCATTTAAAGCCAGACAAAAAAAGCTCTCTTTTGGTGATTTCTCCAAAACACCAGTTGATTATTGTTGGCAAGGACATCACACTGGAAAGGACTAGCTGTTCTGCGTGGTTTTGAGGCCAGAGTACTGCTGGGATCATCCCTGGTGGCTGGGTGGAGCTTGCTGGGTACCTGCCCAAGAGCCGCGGGGTCCCCACGCAGCAGATGGACCTCTCTTGGGGGGAACAGAGGTTGACACCAAAGAACAAAGCTCCTCTCCACTGAAGGGTGAAAAAAATACACTGCACATCACTGAGGAAGCAGCAAACATTGGTCTTGAGATTCCTGTGCTCTGTATGTCTGATCAGATGCATACGAGGTTTTTCAGGGGATCTAAGACACTGTGATGTGTCAGAGTGTGGCGTAAGGGTGCATTCATTCTGAGGGCTCTTACAGACAAATTTTTGTCCTAAAGTCAGCACTTTGAGGGGTTTCCCATGTGGTGGGAATGGAGGCTGAGCTGACTTGCCGCCAGAGTAAGGATATTTTGCTCTTAAAGAGAAAAGGTGAGCAAACATCAACCTCACTGATATATTTAGTCCTCAGTGATTGTAAGGATGAGTTCAACTGGATCCACGATCTCTCGCTTAGCCCTTAGTTCCCAAACTGGCCACACAAGTGGCCTTATGCACACCCATAGCAGCTGGTAAAACAGCTCAGCTTGCGCAATGGGAAGAAGCTGGCAGGAGAGGACTGTCGGGGTGGTTTTGCTGGGAGTTTGTGGCAGAGAGGCGACTTTGTCAAGGCCGCAGAAGAGTTGTGTCCAGACCCGAACAGAAGTCGGGACCCGCTGTGTCACATTTTAGGTATTAGAAGCTCTGGCTTATGTAGCATACCTGGGTTTTTAATACGTAAAAATCCTCATATTTGTTTCCCTCTCTCCGATCCCCGTTGCTTTACAAGGAGAGGAACTTTCCAGCGTGCCCCAAACAAGAAAGCGGCAGAAGGCAGAGGGTTGACCACGCTCCAGGGCATCCCCCTCCATCCCAGGCCGGCTGAGGAGACTCTGCAGACGCCGGCGGGAGCGGGGGGAAGGCAGGGGAAGGCAGGGGCTGCTCTGCGCCGCGCTGCCAGACTGCCTCAGCGTGCGAGCCGCGAGCGGCGGCAGTGAAAGCTCTGCCTGTGGCCGGCAGGCAGCTGCGAGGCAGGCAGCGGCGGCCAGCTCGCTGACAGCACGGCTCTGGCACCGCGAAGAATCGAGCCCTTTGTATTTAACCATCCAGACCTAATATACTGACATGGTCGTCATCAGATACAGTTGACACATGTTTAAATGGTGTATCTCGCTGCTTTGAACAAGTGGGAATGTGTTCTTGGACTGCTTTCCTCTCCGCATTTCTACGGAGTTTCCCACTGCCCATTTTCCATAGTTACTTACAGCAATTAACAGGAATCCAGGGCCGCAGCGGCTGCACGCATAGTCTCTCAAACCACACCTGTGGCTTTTTTGTGTCACATATAATTCATTACTGAGTGACGCTTCCTGCCTTGTCATCTTTAGTCCTAGATGAATGAATGGTGTAGCTAAATCAGCTTAGCGCCGAACTAAAGCCGTGGTTCATGTTTAGCTGTGGCTTTTGCACAAGTCGTGCAGAAACTTATTTGTGTTGGTATGGCTGGGTGTTCACTGGAGGTTCCAGCTCTTTTGATATCGGATCCACTCACAGCTTGCATGTCCTGCCTTAGCTTTATTTTCCCTTCCAGAGGCATAGATACTGCACGATTCACTGTGTCTTTGCAGAGGCTCCAATGGGCGAAGGTATTTGTGCTCAAACCTCACCAGGCTGTAATTAATCTGTAGACGAAAGGAAATGGTTTTGTGACAGCTAAGTGAAGACCAAATAATGCAGTGTGATGAAAGGTATGCTCAGCAGTCTGATTCAGGATCTGAAGTTTATATGCGTTTAGCTTTATGGTGAGCTGAAAAACGTTTGAAATGAGAACTGCCTCAAGTCCCAGTTAGTAGCAGAGTAAAGTAGACAGAGGAAAACCTGCATGTAATTATATATTAATATGCAGAAAACCGAACAGATATTTTAAAAATTACACCCTGTTATTCAGTGTGTTTGAAAACATTTAGGAAGCTTACATATAAATTGTATATGAGTGCTGTACACAGAGAGGCACGTGCCTTATGTGTTAGATCTGTGAGATCAGGGTACGTTCCAGTGAACAGGCTGTCTCTTCTTTGGGCTTTAGTTATGCTGAGATAAAAAACATCTGATAAGCTTTAAAAAAAAAAATTGCAGACTTTTGTAAATTAGGCTGGGGTTTTGTTTTTTGGTTTTTTTGGTTTTGTTTTTTTTTTTTTTTTCCAGATTTGGATTGTTTCACAGAAGGAAAGAAGTTGCTGATCATCTTGTTTGAAAGTTAAGTATTTCTCCAGCGAAATGTTTTATTTTGTTTTGTTTTTAAATTGAATTAAGTTGAATTCATGTTTCAGCTTGTTCATCATCAGTTGCACCTTTGATGCAGGTTCTCTCACACTACTTCGTATGTAGCTGAGATTGGTTTTAGCAAAAAGACACAATGGCAGCTTCCCTGCAGTTTGGTGACATTGGCATTTGGAATAGGCACTCTGAAATTGGTTGACACTGAACATCGCAAGCAGAAGCAGCAGTGCGTCCTTAGCTAACTGGATGATCTTCCAGAGCATTGAGATTTCTGAACTCCACTTGTGTAGAACCACAGAATCCTAGAAATTTTGGGGGCAGAGACCTGTGAGGGGCTCTAGTCCAGACTCCAGCCCCAGTGGGGACTGTCATCAACACCAGATCAAGCTGGCTGTGGTTTGTCTAGTGGAGTCTTGAAAATCTCCAAGGACGGAGGTGCCACAGCCTCTTGGGGTGGCCTGTTCCAGCACCGCATGGCCCTCCTAGAGAAAAAGCTTTTCTGAATGTCCAGCCTGAACTTCCCAAGTTGTGTTATACCATCTGCCACTACCAGGAAGGGTTTGGCTCCATCAGAGTTATAACTGCAGACTCTTATGCTAGATCATGTGTACATGCTTATATTCACTTTTAATCTAAGCCTCTGATAATGAAACAGCAGTTAGATTGTCTGTATTTAAGCTAAAACCTGATTAGGTTTATAGAATTTTTATGAAATCTTAATTTCACTGTGACTATATCATACCTATACCTTCACAGCGTTATAAGACTGTGAGAGTACTATTATGACTACTATTGTTATCATCATCACTATCTCTATACTTAATGTAAACTTACCATTTCAGGTTGCTATCCCTATTTTTGACAGCAGAAAGCAAAATTTATTATGACTGGGCAGAGTTGCATACTGGTACGAGAATGAGTTGGATTCTGTTATGACTATAGCATCATCAACAAAATGATCAAGTACTGTAAATTTACATTATAACTATGATGTCAGTCAAAAAGAATATAACTTGATTTTCAGGTTGACAGAGAATATGCCCTGGGAATTTGGAGGGAATATATTTGTCTCATTTGGAAGCTAAATAAGTCCTAACAGAAGTATTTCAAGAATATATATGTAGTTCAGTGATGTTATATTCAGCAAGTATTTTCTAATTAGCCCAAGTTTTAAGGCCAGGACATTTAATTTTTCATTCCTGTTTTATTTACTTATCATAAACGAACTCAGGATTCTGCACCTTTTTTTTTTTTCAATATAATTTGCACTCTACACACCTACAGCAATACTCGGGGTTTTTTTCCTTTTTGTCTGAGATGTGAATTATTCATTCAAGTAAGCAGGTTGTAGATAACTTGAATCTTGAGAAATGAATGATGGAGGAAAAGCTCTGTTTTCAATACTTTGGTTAAGACATAGGTCAGTATTTTCAAAAGAGTGTAGTGAATTGGCTGCTGGACTTCTTAGGGACAATCTGGAACACCTTGTACTTGCAGAGATGGGCTAGGTACTTAACTCCTCTTAGATGTACAATTTCTTTAAAACATCTTGTCATGGACATCCAAAATCCACAAGTGAATGATGGTGGTAGGTGGGTCCCACTTTGCCTCTGTTAGAGAAGATATCCAAAGCCATATAGGACCCCAGCTGCTTTTCAAAGTCACCTGGAGGGAGTTATTCCTCTTCAAAACAAATTTTTGTACCTCTGGTGACTTAGAGCTTCAGAAGGACTTTGTCTTCAAGATCTTTCTGGTTCTTCCTTAAGGAAGGCCTCTCTCAGTCCTGCTCAGGGTTTTCAGGGTTCTTTCTCCAGGATGACTTCAAGGAGGCGGTGAAAGCAAAGGGCACAGTAACATGGAGAACGATGCCGTCTCCCATACCACAGTGGGTATGCGAGCACATCCACTGTGATGTGACGCAATAGCTCTTCCAACAGCAGCTTGTTTTACTTCTGTTTGTGCTGGTGTCTGATACCAGTCAGCTGCTTTGTGAACAAACAGCACCCACTGGAGCTGAGCACCCTGACTGAGCAGCAGCATGGTTCGATGGATTTGCTTTCTTACCTTCCTGCCTCTCTCCTCCCCTTCCCCCCCAGTTTCTACTACGCTTTCTCTCATAGACAGCAATATAGGATCAGGCTGCTTTTCATTTCCATCACTTTTCCCTGCTGTGACTGAATCTGTTGCAATTAAATTTTAATTGAGATGCACACTGCTTAAATAGACACAAGACAGCTACAGCTATTGCTAATTAATTTTCTTCTAAAATGACAACATTTAATAATTATATTCCATGTCACTTACATTATTTATACAACTTTAACTCTGGGAATTTTTTTAAGGATACATCAGCTGTGAAAGTGCTTTATGGTGTTAATCTCCTGTAAGGCAATTGTGATTAACTTGAGAAGTGAAAATATGTTTATAGTGCATTTAGTAAAATAGCACATAGCTCTGCAAGTTGCAGGAAAGATTGAGATGTTTCTATGAAAAGGTAGTAGTGTTTCTGGTTGCAGCATTCAAATCTAGAGAAGCCCTAGTGATAATAATTTGTGCTTCTGTGTCATCTTTGATCTGAGGATCTCTTAAGTACTTTCTGCCTACGTATGAACAAGCTCACGCCGTATGACAGAGATTCCTCCCCAGTTTCTCACTTTGCATAGCACAAAGATCATCTGCTGCCCCAGCTTGCAAAATTCCCTGCCCTCTGCTACCTTGCTCTAATACCAGGCAAAGAAAATGACCTTTTTGTATTTTAGTCTGAAGAATCCATCACTGGTTGCTGTCAGACAGGGTGTTGGATGAGCGGGACCATTTGTCTGTTGCGACGTGACAGTCCTTAGGCAGCGCTGTGACAATTTGGGGAGTCTGTCTGTGTGAGAATACATAATTGCTGCATCATGGCATGACTTGGTGTTTGCGGAGAGGCGTGTTGTCAACCTCCAAACTTCAAATGTTCACCAAACAGGTAGAAATTTCTCGGGACAGCTGTGAGGAGAATTCTTCCAGCCTCTCCAGTGGGGGTGCACAGCGGTGACGCTCCCTCCGCAGAACAAAGGAGCCGGCTACAGAAGGTGAGATGCATCAGCCCTGGGGATTTACTGGCAGAAGAGGAAGCTTTAGGAAGGACTGGAGAATCAGAGGGCATTTTTTTTCCTCAGCGAGGGTCCTGTCTAAGGTGAAAGTAAAGCTGGAAGCTACAGCAGAGGGATTTTGTGGGTCAGAGAAATAAATATGGGAGGGAGGGACAGGTAAGACTTTTTGATCCCTCAGACCCAAGACCAATAAAAGTCAAAACTAGATGAGAAAAGTGACTGCAAGTACCTGGTTGTGCATATTTTCTCTGCTAGCATAGAGTAACTCTTTAGAAACCTCCACACCTTTCTGGTTGTCACAATCGTGTATCAGTGCAAAGTTAAGCTACTTCGGGAACAGAGCTCTGGAAAAGTGTGGGTTTGCATTTATTAAGGATGTTGGGGATTAGTACTGATAAATCAGAGCAGAATTAGTTGGATGGTGCAACCCCCTTCCAGGAAGGCACGACAGAGAAATTTTCCAAGGATGGCATGAAAAGCAATTGTGCTGTGTGCTGCTGTGATCAGAAGAGGTTAAGATGTTGTGGATTTAGAGGGCTGATCAACAGGGCAATCGGAGTGCCTCAGCCAAAGGAAATTTGATTAAATGTGTTAAATGGGTGTATAGTGAAACTCTCTTGTTGGGTATGTGGGACTATCATATACTATTCATCTCACATAAATTTCAGTGTCTTCTTGAAGCTAGTCATTTTTGTTCCTTTTATTGTGAATATATAGCAAAAAAGTATCTCCAGAGCCATTTCACTCTGTGTTCAGATGGATTTGAATGAAAAGCTGTCTGGTCATCTGCTCATATACTGTCATAGAAGCAAAATTACATTTAAAAAACCCCTTTTCATTGTTACTTCACTTTATTTTCCCCTCAACTTTGACAATAGCAAAACAGACTGGGCAGTAATTAGTTCTGTTTTGGTGTCTATTTGGCTTCTTGTGCACCGTTGCACAGTGCAGGGTTAGGTACTTCAGGAAACTGCATCTTGGGGTTTTTTAGAAATAATGGAAACTTTTTGCGCCTTTATTTTATTGCTCCTCTCAGTAGATTGTAGCTTATTCTACTCTACTCCGAAGCAGGTACCGTGGTTAATTATATACAGATTTTTGTGCTTATCGGTAATACGGTCATGATTCTCTGCAAAGACAAGGTAGCACAGTGGGGTGGGACAAGGGTGCGTGCAGCCCCCTTTCTCCCCAGTGGCCCTGTCCTGGGAGCCGAGGGCTGCTCCGTTGCACCTGATGAGACAGCAATCACTTATTCCTCTAACAAATAGACCTCTTCCTCTGTGTGTTTCCCCTGAAGTTATTTACACATGATGTTGTTTGCTTTGAGGTCTCGCACGCACTGTAATTTGCATATGGCGCTGGCGTTACTGACGGTTTGTTGCTTTGATTGCTGATTCTCACGGTCCTGAAATCTGCCTTTAGCTGCCAGTGCAGTTGTGTAGCTGTAGGGGTTGTAACCAAAAAGGCCACAGGTCTGGTAAAAGCTGGAAGAGTTTTCTCCAAGACGCACGGTATGAGTGGTCGTGTCCAGGTCCCAACCAAAAGACAGGGCAGGAGCCACGTGGCTTGGCGTCTGTTTTGTATCATTGCCCTGGCCAGCAAAAGGGAAGGCTTAAACATTAATGAATGTTCACAGCTACCAGTCCTCTGCTCTAAAAATCTCAGTGGGGTGCAGTGATGAAAAGCCAACCCTGTGCATGCTTCAGGTCCGTTTCTCTGAAGGCGTTTGCCTGGATATATTCACATAAACAAAGACTGACCTTCAGTTACAAGAGTGCTAAGGGAAGACATCTAATGTTTTCTCAGTATGCCACTAATGATTTGGGGATGGCCAACAATTTTTGTTTTTAAAAGATACATTTTCTTTAACTGTTTTTCTAATAAACAATTTATAAGTTAGTAATAAATCTGTGAAATCTGACTTTGCAGTGGAGATACTGGCTCAGAAATAGAAAGTGTGTTGAACTGTCTCACTTGTAATGCATGAAAGGCTGGGAAAAGCTCAGGGAACAAAGTGGTACCAAATGTTGGGTAGCTGTGACCGTGGTTTAAAGACAAGAAATTGTGTGGGTGTCTATAGCTGGTGACATGTCCTCTGTCCATGTGCCTTCAGTTCTATGAAAGTTTGGGCTCAAATGGATGACTGTAGAGATGGGAGATAACATATGTTTAATTTCTTCAGTAGAGAAAAACCTAACTTGCTTTTCAGTCAAGTGCTAAGTTATGACAGCAATTAGGATGAATACTTGAAGAGGTGCTTCACTATTTCTAGTGTATAATTTTCAGTGTCGAGGTGCCCTGACACTGTGTGTTATGCAGAGAGCAAGGGGATATAAGAAATAGGCTCGCTCTTTTAGTAAGGGACAAGTGAGTTATGATAAATGAGTTATGCAAATGGTTATTCCCTTACTTGAGGAAAAATACAGCGCAAAGGCAGTTAACTGAAGAACCCTAGTATTTCTCCTAAAATCAGAACAATGGATCCTAACAGATATGTTCACTGCTTCCTGATTTTCCGAGAGGATCTGATTCTCGTCTTGGAGACCTGTAATAAAACAGAAGGCACTCCAATTCAATAGTTTCATTGGTGAAAACTAGTTATGAATAAGACTGGGAGTGGATGGCTATCTCTGGTCTGTATGACCAAACCAACTCAAAGAACACATATTTAGGCCCTGATTGAAGAAAGTGCATATGCATTTGCTGAAGTCTCCCTGAAGCCGATGAGATTGAAAGCATAGTGTGGTAGGCTTTGAAGGGCTTTGAAAGAGGAGACAATGGTTGAGGCAAAACAAAAGAGCATGCCATCAAAGGATGTAAAGCAAAGTGACAGGAACAAAGTGACAAGCTAGGAAAATGCTCTTTGCTCCCACATTCTGAATGGCTGTGAAATCAGCTTTGTACTCATTAGAGCCAATGTAAAGGAACTTGCTGTAAATGAAAATGAATGGCTTAGAGGCTGGTGTTTTGAGCTCAGATGTGTAGGTGAGTGGCAGAAAACTCAAGGAAGCGCTAAACTCTGAGACGTTGTGCAGAAGGAAGAAACAGGAGTCAGAGGTGGCCTAGAGGCAAAATCTTACGGTGAGGTTGGAGAAACCTTAGGACCACCCCAGGTTTCAGAATTGAGTGAGAAACAAGATGCTATCCACCTCTACAGCATTTGGCATCCTTTGCCACCTTCTAACCACAGCCAGACTGCTACAAGAAGGTATTTGAGAGGCAGGCTGATGTTTCAATGTGGTTGGAGGGAATCAGGTCTGAACTAGGTCGATCGATGAGTAAAATGTAGGAAAGATTTAGTGGAGAGAAATCCCAGAGGCAAATGGGTACAGAAAATTGCATACAGCTTAGCTGTGAATGAGGAAGAAGATGGAATGAAAGTTACAGGCACAAGTGGGATTTGTTTTTAGAGAGAGGCAGACCAAAGCAGACAAGGTTTGTGAGGAAAAAGAGCAGAAAAAAGAGAATGGGCAAGGAGAGCAAGAAAAGTGGCTGTGACATCGTTTAGAAGATGGTTATGGAGGAGTGAGATGATTAGAGGAGAAGAGGAGGTGAAACTTTAGGAGCAGGCAGGGAGTTGTAGATGGGAGGTAAAAGACTTATCTTATTTTGACTGTTTTCTCTAGGAGGAACTCAACAAGCTTGCGTGCAGAAAAAAGATACAGAGATAGAATATAATTATCATATGCATTAATACACAACAGAAATAATGTACAATAACTACAAGGTAAATAACTGCTCCTAGCAGTACTAAAAAGCTATATATATACACTTGTATGTGCATGTGTATATACATACGCTCCTATAAAGGGGTTCTGTCCTGAAGAATTTATATTAATCCTTCGCATTTTGTCTTAAATTAGACGGTATCAAGGAACAAAAGCAAACAAGGAGGAAGTATTTACAGGGTCTTCCCAGGCTAGCCTTAATGATTTGAGTCTTATATAATGAAATAGTAAAACCCATCTTTTTTTTGCATGTTGCCTAGTGGCCACAGCAGTCACTGTGCCCCAAAGTCTGGTATACCTCTGAATAGCTGTGGGGACCTAACAGGCATGAATGCAGTTTCCAGTGCTCAGCCCCTGGCCTGGTTACTGCCAAACACAGTTCTTTTGCTTCACTTGCTTGAACTGCCCAGTTGCATACATGCAGCGTGGTTCCTAAACTATTCCTCTGAGCCATAGCAACCTGCTGACATTTGCTAAAAGTTTACTGCTAGCCTGGGTTTTGTTCCAGTAAGTTTTGTGGACATGAGATGTGCTGGCATGTCAGCCCAGCTTGTTTTGTATGTGAAACAGCTACTGCAGGGCAGTGGAGGATCAGACCTCCTCGCATTTCCAGTCTTCCGTAGGCTGTGGAGACACCACTGCTGGGGCTGAGAAGGGAGTTTTTTCCCTTAGCATTTGTAACGATATAAATTACAATGTTATTTCTTTCCTTTTTTGATGCTGGCAGCTACTTGCCAGACCAAGAAACCAAGTCAGTTCTTGTAGGCTACCAAATAAAAATTGCATGATACTCACCATGTTGGTGAATGGTTTTATATCTGTCTCAGTCATCAAAATACTTGCAGCATGGTAGACATAACTGCATAATAAAGGAATGTGTACTCGGCAACTTTGCCATTGGCAGGACATAAACACCGTAGAGTTTATCAGTGTTCTGGGAGGTGTTTATTACTTGAGTCTTACTAAGTCCTTATCATAAAAGAAAAAAAAAGAGAAGTTGGAAGGTAAAAGTTAGTTTCGCTTATCAGCAGAGACAGGCATGGTAAGATTCAATCGTTATAAATGCAGATGTTTTGATCTGTGAAGGCGTGGCAAATCAACTATTTATAACACACGGATATATAGGTGCTATAAGATCACAGAGGATCAAGGTGCTGATCTAGTCTAACTTTCTCTATTACACCATCAGACGACTTTCCTGTACTTAACTTGCCTGTACTTAAACCCATCCACGTCCAGTGACAAGTTTTAGACTACAGCAGATCTTCTGGAAAAATACCTGAACAAAATGTCAGCTCTGCAGTGCTAGAGAGTCTGTCACCAGCCTGAGTCCAGTGCTCTTCTCTGTTGAAACTGGGAGCCTTGTTTCTAATCTGAATTTCTCTAGTTTAACTTCTAGCTCTTCATCTTTGTAATTGCTATTAGGTAACTGTAATTAGATTAGCCATAAATTCTTGTAACGTCCCTTACCTCTGGGTCAAAAAGCATCAGTTATAAAATTTTTGTTGATTACATATGTATTAATATTACTGATCAAGTCATCCTGCAAGCGCCTCTCTTTTGAGCTCTCTTTCATTTTTCTCGTGGATAGCACTGGAGCCTTTGCAATTTTCATCCTTCTGCTTGAATTGCAGACACCAGACCTGGGTGTAGTGTTCTGTTAACAGCCAATTCAGGGTTAGACAGAGAGGCATTATAGCCTCCCAATTTCTGCATAGACAAACACATTTTGCTTTAGTTGTTTGGATGCCAGCAACCTCCATAGAACTTGTCAGCCACTGTTTGCCCACCATAAACTTCAAGTCGTCTCCAGTCAGTGTTTCTCAAAACACAGTCTTCATTTTAATCAATTGTTTTCCAGATGTGTGGCCTTGTATGTGGTTGCTTTAAAATATATAATCTTTGTATCTAGCCCATCTAGGGATAGAGAGCAGGTCACTGGTACAAAGCAATCATCTTTATTTACTGTGTCTGCAGTCATTTATCACTGACAAACTTCATGACTCTGTAGTTGTTTCCAGTCACTGATACGCAAAATTATTGTAGCTCTCCAATCATATAAGTATTTCCACCAGATTCAGTAATACCGGTCAGGACTAATTTGTGTATTAAATGAGCTATTCCACTTCTTGTTTATTACTTGGGTTTGCAGCGTTAGAGTCTACACAATTAAGGAATCTCTTCTCTTTGAGTCCCTTGGTACCTTGATTAATTTTAATCTTGACATCTTGATTTCTGGCTAAATGAGTGCTCATTTTCACCCTTGTCTTTTGTCATTAGCTTAATACCCTCCTGAATACTTTAGCCTGTCTCCTGAAAGACTTATTCCCTACCACTCAAATGACAGCCAGCCACGTTGTACAGTCTCTTTTCTCTGTAGAAGATGGACCTGCACTGCTGAAAACTGAGGGTCTCTGCCTTTCACCGCTTAACTGTTGATTTTTTGAATCGTATATAGCCCTGTAACTTGAGTCACGGCTCGCAGAAATGAGCACTGTTCGGAGTACTAATTTCATTCTCCCTCATAAAGTTCCTTGCAAGGACTCTTGGTCGTTCTTGAATCTTTCTTCACCAGTGTGCTTGTGTCCTTGCAGACTAGGCTGCCTTGCTCATGGGTATATCCCATATAGCTCTGTCGTCTCCTACTACATCAACTGTCGGATATTTTGACAGGTTTGGGGTTTGCAAATGCTCTGTTACTTGTGTGCGTGAGGCTGGACTCAATGTCCTCCACAGGTCCCTTCCAACCCCAAATACTCTATGATCCTGTCAGAAACTCTTCTCCCATTCCCATCTGGATGAATTTTTCTCCATTCTCCCATTTATGAACTGCCAACCATTTTATGTGGTCTGCATCCCGCCTTCAGCTGGCAACTGTAGTCCTATAAAGACAATATGTGTTTCTACCCAGTGTGGAATAGCAGCTTGTGTGGTGTATGTGTTCAGCAGAGGAAAACGAGTCAATTGAAGTGTTGCTTTTTTGTTTTTAATTACATTCTTGTTTCCTTCCCAGGCTTCTCTCTTCTACATACTTACACGTGTGCCTCTGGAGGGAGGATTTCAATAGGCTGATGAACTGGAATGTTTAAAAATAAACCAAAATTTTGTAATGAAACATGTTCTGAAAGAACCCAGTTGCTATAGGGATTTTTGCAAGGATGCAGTCCTTCGTCTTTCATTGCTCAAAATAAAGGTTTTCCTTCCTTGAGCCAAATGAGGGTTTTCTTATCCAAGCTTTGGAGCCTGTTCAATGTCATCTGGATGGACTAGTCACTACAAGACAATATTACTCATCCCACCCCTACATAAAGCAAACCCATTAAACTTCACTGCATGTGGTTTGTATTTGGGGTTTCATTCATGAGAGTTGAAAGTGCCCAAACTACTGCAGCATGGAAGTGCAACCCTGACAGGATTCTCCTTCAGTCACCACCAGCCAACGAAGCATTCACTTCCACCTTCTCAAAAGCTCCCTCAAATCTGATTTCAAGGCAGCTCTTTTTCTCTTAGCCAAATCTGTGTTGGCTCTCATCCGCTCTGTGGAACCTGCATGAACACCTCTGTTCAGAATCAGAGTCCCTGCTCCACTTGTAGTACAAGCAATTTACTTTTCTTAGTATCTTTTACTCATAAACCTGCTGAAAAGTCAATAGGTTAATTATTACTGCTTTGGAATTAGAGTCTAATTTTGTTGTAAACAGTTTAACTGCTGGTCCTCCACCCTGGTCTTAATACAGTCTGTGTTTAGCTGTTACCCACCCTGGTATATCTGCCAAGCACCACAGACATTTTATCTGACATGTTAGTTATTAACAGTTTCTGCTCTTGTTGGAGCACGAAGACTTGATGAAGGGGTTTTTTTGGTTTCTTCATTTTCATTTTTTTTCTTTCTCTATTCTGGTGTGCAGAGGTTTCCTGAAGTGAAAACAATACTTTTTCATTACATACATGCACACACATATAGGTAATATTTGTCTTTTTTTTTTTTCTTTTTGGAAAAAACCCAGAAAATTCTATAACAGGAAATTGAAAACTACTTTGGATTTACATCAAAAAACCAAACTTTGGCAAAAGAGTTGTCTAAGTTCTCTCACCCTTACAACAAAAACAAACAAATAAACAAAACCCAAGTGAAGATTCATGGACCAGTTATAATGGTGATGCATCACTTTTGAGCAATTTTTGTTTACCTGATTGCATCCTCCCATATTTTTGCAGCATGTTAACACAGAGTCTGAATGCAGGAGTGTCTTGATTATCTTCTTTGTCGGTTTTTCACATGTTGGAATTCGCATAGTAAAAATTTTCTCATGATAAGACATGTAGGATTGGCTTTGTAAAAGTACAAGCATGACTTTGTTTTCCTGTTCCACCACAAAAGGCTCTTCCCTCCAGCCCTCCCTCCTCCATCTTCTCAGTTCTTCCAAAGTAAGAAACAAAGATAACTTCTGAGAGAGAGGAGGGAAAGTCATGTACCCCAGCCTGCATGTCTCAGCATGGACCAATACCGAATCTGTGTCTGGCTTTGAGCTTTTATGTCTGCTCATATGTTTTGTTGACATATTGTAATTGTTTATAACCCAGCATCTGAAAGATAACTTCTGTTCAAGGCTCTAAGGTTGGCAACTTGAAAATATACTTGAAGGGGGGAAACGATTCAAATTTATCTGATATTTTATAAATTGGTCTTATTTGTAAGGAAGCAGCAATATTAAAGTGACATTAGTGTTTGTGAAAAATATGAACATCAGGCTAAACCCAAAGGACGGGTGAAATGTGAGTTACTTTATTCAATATCATCTCCCTTCCAGTAACTACAGCCCAGAAAGTAAATGTCTTTAGAAAGGGAAAAACCATTTATGTTTCAATTCACTAGCCTCAGTGTGGTCATCTGGTGCCATGGAGTGTCCTAGGATAGCGTGGCCTCTGGTTGACATTCCCAATGGATGCATGTCTCTCGTAGATCCTGTGCCACATCTGTCAGCCCTGTCCAGGACCAGGGGTCCCTGGGTGCTGGGTGCCCCTGTGCAGACACTGGCGTTGCACCCTTGCTGTCCAGGGCCAGTTAGTGTCTGGTCCCTGCTGGAAGGTCTCCAGGGAGCATGCAGCTGGTGAATGCTAGTTCTGGAGCAGACAGCTGGATACTTAAAGACCTTCCATATGGTGGTAATTTCTGATCACCACCACTAACTCTGCAGGCCTTGTTTGATATAAGTGGAAAGCTGCTGTGGTGAGTGTCAGTGTAAGGAGGGACAGCACTTGTGACTCTTTCTGAGGTGTATCTGACATTGTTCCTTTCATATGCCTGGCACCACGTGAAGCAGTGGACTGTATCCTCGTGTCTAGGTACTCCAGCTACAAAGAGTGGTAGAGCATGCTGGACGGCTGCATTCCTTACAGCTGTTTGCAGGGCATGTTTCTTCCATCAGAGACCTTTGCATCTCTCCATTTTGCTTCCCTGCAAGTTCCCTGAATGTCTTCTGTCTCTCTTCCCTCTGTGCCATGCCTCCCTGCCCTGTCATGCTAGACATCATGCTGTGCCTTCCCCTGCCGTAGCAGGGCTATGTATCTCCATCTCCCATGGTACCAGGTCTGTCTGCAGCCTCTTCCTCTTTCCCGTGCTACTCTTTTCTGTCTCCACAGGATTTGCCATTGCCTGCCTTGTGCCTGTACTTCCATTCACTCATATTCTTCAGTAAGGTCTTACCTACTCTAGTCTGTAAGGTCATCCCTCTTTCCCCTTACCTCTTCTCTGTCTTCCAGGCTCTTCTCCATCTTCAGGAACCCGCTGCTCTTTCCACATGCAGCCAATCATCCCTGCAAACATCCCTTCTTCCCTCATGCCTCCTTCCCTCATGCATTTTTCCATGCTTTGCCTCCTCTCTTTACCTCCCTGGGCAGAGTTGTGCCCGTTGGCACCTGGAATATCCCCAGATCTTCTGGAGCTGGTTGGAGGTGATGTTCTGAGGTTATCACATTACAGAGAAACGCTGCCAAGCACCAGGCAGTCCTGGGTGCACTTTGACCCCTCACAGTAAGGCAAGAGTGGCTTCTTCCTCGTGCTTTTGGTTTGCCGTTGCCATATGGAAATGGCAGATGGTGTTGATCAGGAAATTAATCTAGAAGCGTATCCGTTTCATGCCGTACGTGAAAGATTTGTTCATTAAACTTAGAACTCTAATTTAAAGCCAATTAACAGAGTGATTTGAAGAGACTTGTTGGTTTTGAAGTTCAAAAGAGATGCTGAGTCTCTGATTTCAGCCTTTGTACATTCCAGAACCTGTATAACTATTGCAGTGTTGCCAACTCTCTTGGGGTTTTTCTGTCTCTCTCTTTTTTTGTTGTTGTTTTTTTTTATTTTTTTTTTTCCCCTACCCCGCCCCATTTTCTTTTTTTGTCCCCTCCTTATTTTTTTGAGTCATGCAACTTTTGCCGTAAGCTGGAACTGTTTGGTGAAGCCTTATAAACTCCCAGCTTTCTTAGCAATTTTAGCCCTATGTTTGGGGGTGGGTGGGCAGAATTTGCGTGTCTTTCTATCCTCTTTGCTGAAAGCCAGCACAGGCCTCTCTTCCCTCCCTTTGGCAGCCCAGTATTAGTCTTCTGTAAGCAGGAGTTGGGGAAGGAGGTAGAAAAACTGAAGAAGCCTTGAGCAGCTCTGTGCCCTCCTAACGCCACTTCTGTCAGCATGGGGCTGTCTCTGCTTCCTTCCCTCCTCCCCATAACATCTCCTGAAGCTGCTAGGGACCCACCACAGAAGCTTTCTCAAGCTTGAAAGGGACAGCACGGACCTCCAGACAGGCAGCTCTGCTCTACACGCGCACGCCCCAGCGTACAGCTCTAATTTGCATGTGTAATCAACCCTGTAGGATTGGCCCAAGTAGACCATTCCTAAGAATTGGCAGGATGGGAAACCTTGTGTCAGGAGAACCCCCAAAGTCATTAGTTCTGAATTAATATTTATGCTGCTTTTACCTGAGATTGATATTCTGTAAACGCTTGTAGATCCTTCAGCAACAGACAGCATGTTTGGATAGTCCCAACGTTTAGTAGCAGCATGTGTACAGAAAAAACTTTCTTCAGTAATTTGAAGCTGTTGCTGATATAAAAGAAAATAGAGGGGTCAAGTTTTCCTGTGGTATAGAGCCTATGACTTCACTGGGTTAACTGCTGCTACTTCCGTGTAATTGAGAACATAATTTGGCTCAAACCCTGGGAGACTGAAAAGGATCACAGCAGCCACTGTATTAAGGCAATGTTCAAAACAGTTGGCTCACACTGAATTTCATAAGCAGATCATGTATTCAGAAGGCTTTAGCTGTATGACACAGTCCACTGCAAAAGAAGAGATGGTGGGTGTATCTCTTTGTTTATCTTAACTGAAACAGCACGCCAGGAAAAGCTATCAAACTCGGTATTGTACCTACGTGGGAGGCGACATGGCAGAACAGATAAAGTATCTCCCTGTGGGTGCGTGAGGACAAACCTGGTGAGAGCTGCGTGAAGGCTGCCCGCAGTTATCCCAGCTCCCATCGGTCACGCTGGGAGCCAGTGGCAGAGGGGCTTCATCCTGGCTGGGTTGCGGTGGAGGTGGTGCTGGTGTCAGCAGCCAACGCACCTCCGTCGTGTCCCTTTGGGGGTGATGGCACCTCGCTGGCACCGCTGGGGCTGGGTGTGAGGAGGTCAGGTAGAGATGGACTTTAAATAAAGGAGAGGATAGACATCGGCCTGAGAAAGCCCAAAATATTCACAAAAGCAGAATGGCTGCTGGAAGCCTCCTTTGGAAACCCCTTCCTGCCACCCTGTGGAGCTGCCAGGCGTGAAGGTGGCATTCAGTGACTCTGGTAGCTTGTGGAAGATTGGACCCGTGTCACAACGTCACTGGTGGCACCTGCCCTCTGCCAGAGGGTCTTGCTTCCACGCTGCTACTTAGTCTTTGAGGAAAGGTGGCCAAAATTGGCGATTCATGTTTCACAGAAAAGCTTAGGGGGGCAGATATCTATGTTTTCTATGCTCTGTCTAGGGGAAGAGAAGGGGGTTTCTTGATGAAAGAAAAATCCTGAAGAAGGAAATAATGCTTTTACAAGAAAAGAGTGTGCAGGGAGGTATGGTTGATTGAGTAGCTGTTTATTCCCAAGTTTGCTGGCAGTCCTGCTCAGGCTGATGTCCTCCAAAAGAGACAGGCATTCTGGGACTGCACTTTCGACCATTCCTCGAGCACTGAGCGGGAGGGATTGTTTTATTAGGAAAGTTTACGGCTTCTTGTTTTCCCTCAAAGGCAAATGTGACTTTGTTGTTTTTAATTCTGTTGGGATTTCTCCCTTTTAATATACAACGCAGCTGTTAAAATAGCTGGGGTTGTCTAGGGCAAATCATATAGCACTTTCCTTGTTCAGATCTCAGATGGCTGCCTTTTTAGTGTTGCTGCAGAATTATATTACAGGGCATATGAATAGTGCTGGTATTAGTGTCAAAATCAATTACCCAACCCTCCTCCTGCAGAGAAAGCTACAAACCTTAGGAACAATCTGAGTAATCTATTCTGGGTTTCTAATTCTGAGTAATGACGGAGGGCAGAGTTGTGCTTGAATAAGTGCACAGGGTCTTTCTCCGTATAGTCACTCCTAAATGCATGCTCTTTACAGGAAAAAGCAGGCTCCCTGTGAAACCCTTTTTCATGCCAAATGGCTCGCTGCTAAGATTAATCTGTCATTGAATTTATAAATTCTGTGTGGCACAGAGCAGCGGAAAAAGTTTAGCATTGAACAGAAAGCAAACTATGTATTGCTTAAAAAATGAATGTTGTGCTCCTGGATGGTGTGGATTGACTGCCTCCATCAATATATCTTCTTATACTGGTAATAAAAATACTTCCATAGCCTTGTGCCTCCAAGGATCTCAAAGCACTTTGCAAATAGGGCAAAGTACTATTTCCTATTTTATGGCTGTGGAAACCGGCTGTGGGAGAGGTTAAACTTTTTGCCCAGGGACACAGAGGAGACTGTAGCAGAGCCAAGGTGGGAACCTAAATCTCCAGAGCTGCAGCGCTGTGCAGCGCACACTGCACCAAAGCACAGCAGGGGAGTCTGCTGGTCACTGACTCTCAGCCATCGTCTGTGAAACCTCGGGAGGTGGGATATGAAATCAGTGTCGGTGCTCCTTCGCTCCCGGGTCTCTGTCCCGGTCTGTGGGTGGGTGTGCTGAGCAGGGCAGGATCTGGCCGGGGAGGATGCTTGTGTCCTCCCGGGCTGGGACGGTCAGCTCTGGTTGTGGGTGGCTGTGGAAGGAGAATGACTTTTGGTCACTGCTGACTTGGGGAAAAGCTCAGAGCCTCGCATCCAGCCTGCTCTGACCCAAGCCTTTACGAAGCAAAAATAACTATAGACTTACTACCCTAAATCCTGCAAGATTAGAGTAGTTGTATGCTTTCTTTTTTTTCCTAAGCCAGTATTTGAGAAGGATTTACCTGTTTAATACAACCGTTTATTAGAAACACTTGATTTTATTATTATTTTTTTTAAATTCATAATTCATCTGAAAAGAGAGCATACAGCTACAAAGGCCAGATTTTCAAATTCGGGCCTGATCTCTTGTCAAATTCCAGTTGGATAAATGACACATCTGAAAACCTGGGTCCCTACTGAGGGGTCTGTGGCAGTGGTTTAGAGATCTCGCTTCAGATACCTCTCTGGACAAAAGCATGGCTCTAACCTGCGTGTTTCACGGGAGAACAATTTCTATTACCAGTTTTTTCCTTCCCCTCCCTGGCTGCTGTGCTCTGCAGCCCGCAGCCCCCCGAGGAAGCTCCCTCAGGCATGAGGCTGCCCTGAGGGTCAGGGTAACCGGGGAGGCAGGAGGCTGGGAGGGGTGCGAGGGCGAGCGTCTGGTTTCAAACAAAAGTGCAAAGCCTTGAAAGGAGGGACTAAGAAGAAACAGGTGGGGGGCTAGTAATATAGCCTCTGAAGTTTATTTGCTTAACGAACAGAAGCCCAGGCTGTCAGACCCAGGTCAAATACTCCTCCAGTTTGAGTGTATTTATTTCCTACGTGGTCTGTAACCCAACCTGATTTCTGGATTAAACCACTGTAAAGTCCTGGCCCCCAGGAACCCATCCCATGTTTGCCATCAAGCCCAGCACATGCCGGGGCAGGACCTCGAGGGGCCACCTCGGTATTCACTGGAGCCTTGTGTCATCAGTAAAGCCTGTAATTGTGGGTCCCGTCATTTCCAATGCAAGCTTCGCTGTTTACAGCTGCAAATCGTGACCGCAGATCCATCACTTAGTTGTGCCATTAATGCGAGCCATGCCTGAGGGCTCCTGGGATAAGCTGCTCGGGCTGCGGCACACAGTTGCTCCGTGGGCCATCGTCCTGCTGGAGCCCAGGCAGCGGTGACAATGCTGGAGGACAACATCCACCACATGCCAGCTCCCTGTAGGGTGCCAGCAAGGCTAGCTCTGTATTTATAAGAAAGTTTTAAAGTAGCTCAGAGGAGGAAATGGTTTAGGACAGCCTGTCTTGAACAGTGGTGCAACGTGGAGGGTCTCCAACGGTGGGTGCGAGGGAGCCTGGGAGCACGGGGCCACGCGCCGGCTGTGCTGAGCCGTGGAGCTCCTCCTGTAGCAGGGAAAGAGGGTCTTTGCTTTCCTGCTTGTCTGTCCTGAAGTTACAGCACAAAAACTGCTTGAAAACCAGCAAAATAGCAAGAGGGGGGGAAAAAAAAATCACAAAACAAAGTGCTTACGCCAGGGTCATGAACAACTGAAGGGTAAAAGCTGCAGATCACACATGGGAGTTTCTGAAATCTTTGTGTGTTTTAAAGTTTTTAGGAGAGTTAACTTTTTAATCCAAGATGTTCAGGAGTCAGTTCATCCTCCAGAGTGAAGGGGGGGAAGTTTGAGCTGGCACAACAGCAGTAAAACTACCTGCAGACAAAAAAATGTTTTCTGGTTTCCCAGACATTTTTTGGCTGATCCCATTAATTCCAGTAAGGTAAACAGCCAGTGTGCTCCAGAGTATCTCAGGAGCTGAAAAATTTGCATCTGAAAATTTGCATATGAAAAATTACAGATCTGCATTAAAATCAGAAAGGAAAGGAGGAATTAGCAGTGGGTTTTCCCAAGACCAGACTGAGGCCGGTAGTGCCAGGTAACTGCGTGGGTTCTGCGAAAACAGGAGTCACGTGGTGACATTTGAAATAAAACAAGTTAAAACGGGGCAAACTAAAGTATTTGCAGTCAGCAATGAAGCATGCCTCCTCATTTAAAAGAAGCCCCGCTTTTACATTAAATTTGGGATACGCATGTGTTTGCTTTTGGGAGACCAGTTGAGTCATGCAGAACAAACAATCGAGCTAACAAAAAGTTTAGGAGCTGTTATTTTTCATGGACCTAAGTTTAAAAAAAACAGGTTATTTGTGCTTTGGTATCTTCTTGCTTCACAGAGCTTTCAGTGGCACTTAATTCACCATTTGTAATGGGGGTAGAGCTGTAGCTGATTTTCAGATGCGACCGGTCAGGATAGAAGAACTTGCTTAGGAGAGAGAGGAATTGGTAGATGTTAGTCCTTACCAGTGACAGCTGGATGGGTTCTGGCAGACCTGCTGTGGCTTATCCGTAAGCCCTGTTGAAATGTTCTGGTCAGGGCACTGGCTCAGAAACAGCACACAGAATAAGCACCAACCAATAAGCAACCACCTTAAATGTATTTTTATCTCTACTTTTATTGGAAGTTTTTAGCTGACTCAGTTTTTTGTTACGATGGGCTAGGTTACGTATGGGATGGACAAATTGGTTTTATACACGCTAAATTTTTTGCGTCTCACCTGTCCTTTAATCCTGGAAAGCCCTTTGGACCTGTAAGCTTTATTATGTAGCCCAAGTTTAAGTGGGGAAAAAATGTATTTTGGTCTTGATCCTTTTAGGTCTTCAACTGCCTGAAGCCAGCGGGATGTGAGAATACCCAATCCCTTTGCAGGGTTGTGTCCTTTTTCCTTGCAACTGCTGTGCTGGCTGCACCGCTGGAGTTAGAAACCCTGGAAATCTTTGCTGCTCGCCATTTACTTTTGAGCTCTGCCGAACCATCGGCCGCTTCCTCGTGGAGCTGATTTTGCCTGTTTTGTGAGTGGTGACCAGAATCTGGTTTTGTTTTATGTCCTGTAGGGTTGCTGAGCTGGAAGATGCACATCTAAGATGGAAACTTCTGCTTCAACTGCTGCTGGGAAAAAAGAAGGGAAAGGTGCAGTTCTGGAGGGGAATGGCTTTACGGAGACGGGGAAGAAACCCACTCCTTTAGCAGCTGCAGGAGCAGCAGTGGCACAAGGAGGTACTTTATGTTTTCCAGAATTTGAAAGCAGCAGGGGTGTTTTTCATTAGACTGTAAGAATTTAATAAGTACAGTGGCATCTGTCCTCCTGTGAACACGCTGAGTTTATTGGGGTTCTCGGCCGTCGGAGGTCACAGGAGCGGGAAGCCGTGTCACCGCGTGGCGTCCAAACGTCACTGCACCGTGACGAGTCGCCGCCGCTCCCAGTGAACTGGGCTGGGGTGAGGGAGAGGACGGGTGGGGAGAGGTGGCTGTTGGAGAGTTGAGGCATCCCATCACTCTTGCCACCGGCCGACCGACCGACCGGTGCTGCGCGGTGTAGGCAGCACGGTGCCTGCTACTCCTCCACGGCTGGCTGGGGAGGCTGGCTGGAGCTGGGGAGCACCCTGTTATCACGGTTGGGGAGGGGTGTTGTGTGCCGGCTGTGATCCTGCTAATGAGCTAAACAGACTGCACCGTCTTCAGTTGTTGCTGCTGGGATTTCACAGTTAGGGAGGCATTTGGGATTGTCCAGTTCCAATGCAAGAAGGTTCACAAAGAAACTCCCCAACTTGCGCCGTTCAGAAATAGCTCAGGTCCTGATTTCTTTTTCCTGTCGGTGTTTTCGGCAAGATTTTGGTCCTGCTGGTGTTGAAGTCAATTAGGAAGCTGTCGTGGACACCCATGGGCATGGGGTCATTTTTGGCAGGTATATATAACAGCAGTGTGCGGGGGTCATGCAGGCACGTTGCTCCTGCCTCCTCTCACCCGCTACAGCAGACAAAACACAGCCCCAGAAAACACGTCCCTCTCTGGCACACGTGTGCTGGTGGATTGCCAAATTGGTGCCGGGGCCCCTTTGCGGTGGCTCCAGCTGAGGGCAAGGCTGTGCCCACCAGGGAGGCACTACACTGCCCTTGCTGGGGAATGGGACTGGGACTGGGCATCCTTTCTGGAGAGGGCATAAGGAGACAAACTTAGAAGGGGCTGCACCAGCTTGGATGTGACAAGAGACATCACAGCTGTGTAAACTTTGCAGGCAGCTTTTTTTTTCCCCTCTCTAAAATATACCTTATAGCTAGCCAGAGTCTACCTCAAAATAAACCCTTCTCCTCCCTCTCCTTCACTGCAGGGTGATTTCTCATCACCCCAGGAGAGCAGTACGACTCCCCTGTGGGCTCCTCTGTTTCTTACACAGCTCAGCTGGAGAGTTTTTGTTTTCTGTTGGCTGAGTTTTGAAGATAGTTCCCAGCCCAAATTGCTTAAATCTGCTTTATCCATCCTTCCTTTTCAACACCTTTGTTACTCAGTTTTCATTTCCACATTGGCCTGGGAAGATTCAGGTGTACAGAATAAGGTAGCAGCTGCTAGATTATAATCTATCAGATTAGTTTGTGTGTTTGATAAACTTTGTTAGCTTTTGATATCCAAAGGAAAGGTTTTCTTAAAAAGAACTAGAAAATCTTTTACACAGAGTTGTTTGGAGGGAAACACAACTTCATGCTGCTGAATGGGTCTGAGCCACCTTCCTTGTGAGCACTATGCAAAGTGGTAGAAGGGAAGGCTTGCTGGGCAGCAGAAATAGGGGAAAGGCAGAGACAGCAACATGTGGAAGTTTGCCATCCCCCAGCAGATTTTGATCCCTGTTGAAGAAGCACAGGCTGTAGGAACAACTGAGGCAGCCCACTTGAGGCATCATCTCAGCAACTGGCAGAACCAAAGGGCTGATTGGCGCCAACAAAGTCCGAACGTGTGCTAGAATTGAAAACCCACAGATGTGCTGTTCTGAATAAACAGCTTCTCCCCACTTGGCACTTGCCTTGGGAGTGCCTCCACCAAGGAAGCAGTCACCACATTTCCAGAGATGCGATGGAAATGAGGATGCCCCTGAGGTGGAGTGTCCATCGGCCCATTTGGCACCCCCGGAGACTTGATTGGTTTTTAAGCGTCAGGTATTATATGTCCCATTAGCAGTGTGCTCTCGCCTCTGGAAAGAATGATTTACGGGCTCAATATTTCTCCTTTTATTAAGAGGAAGTGGAGAAGTAAGTGGAGGATTGTTTGAAGATGTCAGGAGAATTGTGATGAAAGCATTGTGTAATGAGATGTAAAGAGCGAAATCTATGTCATGCTGTGAAGAGAAGTGCTCATAAATGACCTAAAATGGCTAGCAGTGGAGCAGCATGTGATCAGACACCAGCCCCGGGACCCTTCAGGTGATGCACATGCTCTTGTGGTTCGGAGGGCTTTCCTTTGAATTCTGCCTAGACATAATACCCGATCCTGAAAGGGAGCAGCATGGTGCGTGTGCTTGTAAGTAGAAAAATTAATACAAAGTCATCTTCTAACATCAGTTAACTGCAAAGTGGGATTTAGCAGATAATAACAAAAAGGCTGAGTAGCGATGAGACTGTTCTTAGGTGGTATTAATGCTAATATAACATATTTGACTCACTAAACTAGTGTAATTACTCATAACAGGCCAGAAATATATACATTTATGCTCATTCTTACAGAAGAAAGCAAATGAGGCATGGAGATTAATTACGATGTTCATCTTGAGGAGGGGAACAGCTTTAAAGGGAGGGCCTCTGAGCTCCCCGCCCTGCTTTGGGGCCATACGAACAAGTCTTTATTCTCATCCAAGACAAACTCTTGATTTTATTTATTGTAGAGGTTTTACTCTTTGTACTAGCATGTGAGAAAGTGGCAGCAAGGCTTAGCTAGTGCTGCAGATCACTAAGCTGCTCTCCAGAGCCAAACAAACGTAATTTGTAACACATTTCTTCTCCTTTATTCTACTGAGTCACACAGATGGAGTGCCAACATAGCATGTTTTTCAGATCATAAGGCTTTCTTTTTCCCTTGTAGAAATGAATAGATTCATAAGCTTTTATTTATAATTAAGGTAATTGAAGCAATAAACTGAATATTAGTTAAATAATTGAAGAATAGCTATTTTATTATATTATTATTCAGACTATATTATTATAAGGTAATGAGATGTTCAGTCCCCATTTCTAGTTGCCGTGCTTTGGATATTTGTCCCAAATGTTTCCAGCCTTGAACAAATTAAGTTATAGCTGTAGGAAAAGAGATGGATATTGTTGATGCTGTCAGTGGAGAAGAGTCCTTTTGTACTAACAATCTGCATTTCATATTTTTAGTCTACTGAAGCTGCCATTTTAGAGATCTTCTGTGACATTTTTTTATAGTAACTCATTGATCAGATGTTCAGAAATTGGCCTCACAGAAATGACATCAGGGAAGTCTCTCCTAATTTTCTATTTTTCCATAAATCATGCCAGCCAAGGAGTCAAAGCTCCTGTCTTCTGTTTCAGTAGGTGCACATGTGTATGTGCGACAGAGATGGAAACTGCTTTTAATGACAGTATGTAGGAGTTGTAGACAAGTCAAATCTGTAGAAGAGCCTCTCGCTTTCAGTGCCTCCACTTCTGGAAGGGCAAATCGTAACACTTCATATTTAGAAAACCCTTTTGCTGAATGCAGAAATGCATATTGCTGCGTAGGGTAGGAGACTCTGGAGCAGAGCAGCATGTGAGTGAGACTGGGTTGTGTCCTCCAGGCTAGCGCTGCGACATCCTCTGTATCAGCAGGCACAAGGAAGCCCAGGCACGTGGCTGAAGGAGAAATTTAAATGAGCCACTCTTTCAAAGGCAGAGATATTTAGGAAGATGGGTTTCTCATCTTGTAATAAAAATTAAATACAAATTCTCCTAAATGCTAACTGCCTAACTTTAACAAGGCCCAGAATGCACCTTTCCCTCTCCACTCCACCCTCCGCATGACACAAACACCAAGTTCCCAAATTGATGGTGTTTATGTTTGAAACATTTTTCTGATGTCTGGCTCTGTCAAGACTAATTTTAGCATTTCTAAAGCTGGGTAAAAATATAGCCTCATTACTTTGATGTCAGAGCATAGTTTACTATTAGTATATTCTGGGGTTTATCATTTTAGTCATGTTTAACACGGCTGCAGCAGGCATGCACTATTAAATCTGGCTTATTTTACATTCCTGTCTGAGATTATTTATTTGGAACAATTTCCTCTCTATCAAAAGACACGGCTAATGCTGAGTTTTAATGTGTTATTTACACACAAAATAACCTATTTACAACTCAGTATCTGCCGCAGGGAGAATGAATGGGGCAGTGCTCCCTTCATCCTGTTGTATCTGAGTTTAACAATCTGGATTGCTAATAGAACCATTTATCACGGGGTGGTAATTTATTTTATGTTAGCTGCACAGGTCTCCCTGCCTCTGATCTATGGAAATACTTTGTATATAATGAAGTTCAACAAGTCATTTGGTGTAAACATGGGGAAACCAAGCTGCAGAACCAGTAAGACTCTGGCTACACTTTTTTTCCAGAAGGTAAAGACTCTGATATTAAGGCTTCGGTTGATGAAATACAGCTCTTCGACCTGCGTGTGCTGTAAGGGCAGAGTGTGGGGCTTTTCTGCAGTGGATCAGAGATTGGGATGGAGTTTGGTCACTTGATTTACGGGCTGGCGGGAATGCTCAGAGCTGCAGAAGTAGCACACTCAGCCCTTTCATAGGCAGAGGAGAAGGGCAGTGAGCACCTCCCATCGCTCTCCAGAGGTCTTCTGTAAGCAAGCCCCGAGTGGCGCTGGCAGGGAGTCCTTGTGCAGTTCAGCTTGTCTCAGTGCTGGATTATGGGAAGACCATGTAAATGAGGAGGAGGAAATGCCAGCATCCCAGCAGACCTCAGCGCACTGAAAAAATATATAGTTTGTGTGGCCTGAGACGCAGACAAATTAGAAGGAGAACAGCCCCAATGAAGTCATCTCCTCTGTCCACCCTGGAGGGGCAGGGATCTTCTCCAAAGAATGTTTTTCATTCAGTTGTTCACATGTTCCAGGAAAAGGAATATAACTAGTACAAGCACATTTTTAGCTTCCCTGCCCTGTCTCGCTTTGCTGTACACAACTTAAAACGTTGAGATACGTGCTTAACAGAAAAGCCTGGGTTGGCTCCAGGAAGGAAGGGGGCAAGTGGTAAAAACTGAATAATGGGGAAATCCCATAATTTAGACTGCAAAATTCTCCTGACAGCCACTGTCTCTATCATGTGTCTACTGCGTAAAGCTCAGTGGCCCACACCTTGGGCAGGGCTTCAGTGCAACACTGCCGTTAAGAGTGGTAGCAATCAAGAATCCTACTTCTTCCCTGAACATTTCCATCAGTCTTAAATAATTCTGCTGGGTCCTAAAGTGGATTTCTTTGCTACCGTAGCCCTTCTGGCTGGCCAGATTGCCTACAGGTCTCTCTTGTGTACCCACTCCTGTCCCTTTGGGCAGCCGGAGGTCTCAGAGGCTCAGACTGGGGCAATGCTGAGGCTGTTCCTCAGTCGCAGGTTATCAAGGCCTGTGACTAGCTGCCAACTTTGAATCACGCTGGTTGCCTGGCACCTGCTCTTTGGGATAGTTTCGAAGGATCCATGTAGAGATGGGTGAAGTTAAAGCCGTGCTGCACCATTTTTATGTTCAGTGAGCGGTATCTGGTGTGCGGGCATGGTGGAGAGCACCCTGGGAGCAGCATGTTTATTCCTTCAGCTACATGTGACAGAATTTTAGTAGATAAGATTGCCACAAACTGCGCCACAAAAGCACTTCTTTTCTTCTGCCTGCCCTCTCTCCTCTATCCGTGGCTTGCAATGTTGAATCTTCTCTAGTCTCTTCTTTAAAACAGTCAGCAATACATCTTTGTCGGGTAACCCTTTGCTTTGCTTAATCAAGTGACTGGAATCTGACTTCTTGTCTGCTTGGTTTTGGTTTTGGTTTTTTTTTTTTTTCCCCTCATGGGGGAAACCCCTTTCCTGAGCGCCTGTACTGGGTTTCTCTGTGTTATAGCCAGCCCTGTGGGCAAAGGTGCAACCTCAGAGTGGATAACCATTAATATTTACAGACTTTTGGTTCACATTGCGTAGACCTTACAGATGCTGCTAGAGTCCGTATCACCAAAGCGTTTGATGATGCAGCAACTTTATGGTTGGACTCGATGATCTTAAGGGTCTTTTCCAGCCTAAATGATTCTGTGATTCATAACATCAGCCAGCATTTGCTGATTGTATACAGCTCCCCAAAACTGTCATACCAAAAGTTCCTACAATTTCAGCCCATTATAGATGCTGAGGTACTTTGAATACAGAGTAATTTAATCTCATCCCTAACCACGTTGCAAGATTGCACACCAAATTGAAAAGCTTTTATGGGTTTAAAATGAAAAAAGGTATTCTTCACAGGTTGGTTCTGGCACTGGTGAGCCCAACCATTAAGTACCACCTGAAAGACCTTTGTATTTTGTGAGTGTATTATTATTGTTATTATTATCATTAATAATAGTTGTAATAATGGTAGCTTCCACTTTTCTGTTATTTTGTAAGCTCCAAAAGCTTATTCTGGCAAGTACTGATATATCTTCTTTTCTGTGGATCCAGTTTAGACTTCAGTAAAGCGCCTCTCAGAGGGTACCTAAATATAACCTTTTTAGCTGATGCTAAACTTACCTATTTGTGCATTGGTCATTTATAGTCAAGTAAGAAAATCCAGCCACAACAATGGATTATATTTATCACGATGCTTTCCTGGACTGTCTCTCCTCTGTGCTGCCAGCATGTCCCCATGGTTTGAATTTTTAGTATCTTTGGCAGCTTTTTGCCTGAGCATCTGAGAATTTGCACATGTTTTGTATATTAATTTTCCCAAATCCATCCATTAACTGTGGCATTTGAGTCTGCTGTAATCATGGGGGATAAGGAATGGGACTTGTTTTGTCTGAGGTTGGTTGCCTAAATGTTAGGTGTCTAGTTTGGGATCCCTTTGTGTTAGGGTGGAGTAAATCATGTTGTGGACATGCCTGCTTTGTTCCCTTGAGGGCTTCATGCCTGGTTTAAGGTGGCTAATGTTAGGTGGGCAAATCCCAGTTTTCCTGACTTGGCCAAAATTGCAGAGTGGGGTTAAAGCAAGGAACCAAGGTGGGACTAGATTAATGCTTTAAAGCCCTGCATTCACGTTCATCAGTCTGTAGCCTGATGAGCAGTCTGAGAGCCCTGACTGCCAGCTCTGAACTGAAATCTCGCCCCACAGCTTCTCAAATCGGGGGCAAACTCGAGGCCCAAGTGTCAACACAGTTGGGGGAGCTGCTTCCCAGAGCTGCTCCAGCTTTACACCAGCATTGACAAAACTAGTGTTTTAACAGTCTGTTCAGAGAGTTGGGCCATTTAAAATCCCCACTAAAAAGACAAGGAAAAAACTAGTAAATTCTAAAGGCTACAAAAGGCTCCTAAAAATAACGCAAGTGGAGGAAGGCTATTAATGCAAAAGTAAATAATTATGTTAAGGGAAGCAACTAGAGAGGCCAGTTGTGTAAATCACTTTAAGGGGAACAAGCCTTAGATAAAATCCATTCTTTTATCACACAGATTAAGTCTTCCTTTTGACGCTAAATAATTGATAGGGTTTGGCAGAGCGCTCCACTGCTGCCTGTGCAGAGCAGTGGGACTGCTCCCGGGGTCAGATGAGTGGCAGAGAAAAATGTTCTTAGAAATGCTGTGCATCCAATACCAGCACCAAGAAATGGGGCTTGTATTCCCGGCACTTCCTAAAGAATTTCTGCATGGCTTTGAGAAGGTATCCATACACCTCAGACTGAAAGGAGGAATTGCCATTGCTCATCTCCTCTTTAAATTGCCCTCCATGAAACCAGGCAGTCTGTTTTGACCGTTTCGTGTGGCAATGAGTGAGGTGGCAGAGGCCTGGGAGGACACAGCCCATTTTGCTGCACTATTTTTCATTTTTTTTAATTAGAGAACATGAATTGTGCTGTCTGGTGGCTTCTGGGAGGGAGCCCAGGTCCTCTGGGGGGTTCTCTTACCTTGGTCAGCCCCAATAGTGCCTGAATACTTCAGCCTCTTGCACTTCTCTCCACACGTGAACATCCAGGTAAAACAGGGAGATGTCATTGCTCCCATTCTGCAGACAAGGGGCACAGAGGATTTTCCAAGGCCAAAGTGGCTGTAATGGGTTCAGCTGTTTCAGAGAGATGTCAAGAACTGTTTATCTCTGCAACTTTGGAAATTCATAGGTGGCATACGTGGGACATCCATGGCAGTACGGAGGACTTAGCCCAGGTCTCTTGGGTCACCATATCCACTAGCAAGTCCTTCCTCTCTCAATAATATGTCACGTAATCATGGTCAAGTGACTCAAATTCTCATGCCCATCTGCCAAACGTAGGAGTTGTTTCTTTCCCTTCAGGAGAGTTGAACACAAGTTGTCTATGCATCATATAGTGCTTTTGAGAACATCACATTGGAGCAGTCAGTACCATTCCTTTTGGTTGTATAAGGGTAGGAAAATGTTCAGTAGCACTAATAGGATTTTACTGAATTTAAACTCTTTTTTGGCAGTGCCTTTGTCCAGTACCTAGCACAGTGGGCTCATACTTAGGGGGCTACAATTTTTTCCAGAACCAAATGGGACATAACTTGCAGAAACCTGAAATTCTGAAATAAATCCATATCATATTAATTCTGTGTGGGTTCTACATTTGGCAGGATGAATTCTCTCATCTTAATGGTAACGACAGGAATAAACCTCAGCCAAGATTGTAAGTTTAGCTCTTGAAGGAATGAAGTGGATATAGTCTCTTCATGCTGACTCGTTTAGGATTATGTTAAACTCATGAGTTTACATGTGTTTGGAATTGACCTGCACTGGGCGTTCTGCGACTCCTGTAGTGGTGTTGGGTTGAAATCAGACAAACCTTGGTGGAAAGAACTGAGCAAAAGTTTGGGCACATAGGCTTACTGAGTTCAAAATGAAAATAAATTAATAAAAAACCCATTGAGTGTGATCCCACATGAACACAAATGAAGAAGATTTCACACAAACTTGTCTGAAATCATTCTGTCTTTTCTACAGTTTGTTAGAGAGCTCCATGGGGTTTTTCTCCTTTTCTTTTTTATACCTTTCCTTCTCCTGGAATCCTGGATATTTTTAAGACTATTCCATTGAAAAAACTTCCAGTTGTAGGTAAGAACAGGAGTATTGCAAACAAAATATTTATGTTTACTGCCACTAATATCTGATTTTTAAAATACAGCAACATTTGCAGGGACTGAATGATGCTGTTTTGGCCAGAAAGCTGCTCTCTTCTCTTACATGGATCAGATCCTGACTGACAGATTTTCAAAAAAATCACAGCTTGAAACAGATGCATCCTTAAGTAAACAGTTAAAGTAGATGTTTTGATGACTTCAGTTGTATTGATCTAAAAGATTGGTGTCTGAGCATTCCTGAAAACCATCCAATAGAGGAGGTATCTTCCTGTAAGTCCCTGGCCCAGTGTGTGCTGCTTCAGTAGTTTAATTGTTTAAAGCAAATGGAGATACTTTCTGCACCTAACAAGGTGCTCTAAGCCTAGAGAGAGTGGTAAGGGCTCAGCATTCCTGAGCCTGGGTCCAAAGTGTTGGGAAATGTTTAGATTTTCCCCAAGTGAAATATTTTGCTCTGTTTGCCAGGGGGGAAAAATGATCTTTCTCTGCCCTGTTTTTCTATTGGGGCTCACCTTTGTTTATGGCTGCTCTCTGTGGGGTGGACCAGCAGTAATGGGGGGGGAACTAAGCAGCATCCTCTTCTGCATGCTGGCTGGTGTGAATATCGGTGTCCTGTGTGAATGCATGCAAATGCTGCCTTCCTGAGACTCGAGGTTAAGCTAAATCTTGTTCATATCAGTTTGCAGGTAAAGCTGGTGATGTTCTTTCTGAGGCAATTACAGCCACACTTTAAAGCAAAACCAGAGAAACACGAAGGTGAGGACTTTAGGCATTGGTTTGCACGTCCCATTTTAACGAGAGGAGTTATTATGTGTTGTGGGAAGCTGACCCGACTCCCAGAGGCTGCTTGTGTGAAGATACCCAATTTTTTTGGTGGCTCCCTATGGTGAGGGCACAGAACTGAGTCTGGAGAAAATTAGTTTCAGTTCCTGATCCAGCCCCAAACTTCCTTCATGATTTTGGAAAAGCTGCTTGACTTCCCTTCGCTCCCCCGTTTATATAATGAACGTGCGTTGTTCTTTGGGCCTCCAGGCCCATCCATCAGCATCTGGTTAGCATGTTTATGGCATTGGTCATACTGAAGCACTTAACGGGTCAGACTACATAGAGGTTGCCTTTCCCCCCTCCCCACCGCCTGCAAGAGGGTGCTGCTGCCCCTGGGCGCTGTGTTACAAGGGTGACCTTGCTCATATGTCTGAGGTGTCAACCTGCTGCTGTCAAAGGGGGCCAATAAAACAGATTTGCAGGGTTAGGGAAGATGAGGTTAAGTTTGTATAGTGAAGGTATTTTCAATATCTGTAGTGGAGAGACTGTTTGGGATACATAGAGATTGACTGTATTCCAAGAGGTCACGCTGTGCTCTGGAGTAAGAAAGTTTTTCAGGCGATCTTACCTGGCAAACTCAGTTGGAGAACATCGTGTTGTTAATAGCTGTGTAAATCTTTTGTATTGAAACAAGAGAAATGAATTTTCCCAGTTTAAGAGGGTTTCCTACATACATAATCTATGAGTGAGGTTCATCAAACGGTTTGCTGAGGTTCAAGTACCTGGACAGAGTTTTGGACAGACCTGGATGAATTTACAGAAACCATGCAGAGCTTCAGGGTTTCACCCTGACCCAAGTAAAAGACAATGGTTTTAGCAAAGTCCTTTGTAATTAGGCTTTTAGGAAAGGTGTTATTCTGGGGACCAGGTGGTGGAAGGAGAAGAAAATCACTGATGTGGGATGACAGCCTCAGAGGACACCTGAGTTTCAGCTTTCCTTCCCACTAGCCTGCTGTGCATGTGCATGCTCTAATACTGTAATAGCTGCAGAGGAGCTGGCAATACTATTGTGTGGTGCAATTTTTTCCCTTTGAAAAACTCCAGAGGAACCTTCATGTGCTGTTACAAAGACATCCTCAAAACATCTTTACTGCAGGGTCCTGTATTTCAAATGCTGGAGCAGTGACTCTTAAAATAGACATGAGATGGCTGAATGTGTGAAAAACATTTGCATCTCTTTTTCTGAGCTCTGTGCATGCTACATCACTTTTGTAAGCAAGCTAAAAGGGTTGGGAGGAAAAAAAGAGTTTTGCAAATTTCTGTGCTTCCTTTAATTCCACTTGAAACAATGTCTTAGCAGCTGAAATAAGATCCAAAGCTATCTTTTGGCCACATAGTGTCAGTGACACTTGAAACAGGCTGGATTTATATGTAGTTACTAAAAAATATATAGCAAAATGAAAGTCTCAGACACTGAGTTCATGTGCATTGCCCATTGTAAAGATAAGTAACGGCTGTTATAAGATCACTTAAATGGTTACCTTTGGGACATAAAAGGGATCTTTGAAGACAGTAAGTCTTAATACAGAAATGTTTACTCATAAAAAATACATTTGGAATGGGGGAGGGGAACACATTTCCTATTAATGTGGGTTTTGCCTTTTATGGCAGGTTGTAGCAGGTCTTTAACCTCTGTAGCACTTGAGCGAGGATAGAAATGAGCTTCTCTAAGTATCAGCCCAAAGGGCCTTTCCTCACTGCCCGTATCAGCAATGTCTCTTGTAAAGATGGTTTTAGTTTATTCTTCCTTTCTGTGACCCAAATGAAAAACTATTCTTTTCCAACTTCAAAACCTTCCAATAGTTAAGTCCTGAGGGCAGAATAGAAATGTCCTCCTGAATTTGGTTCACCGAAACTTGTGTTTTTTGAGGTACGGAGCTGGTGGCCCAAACGATGCTTAGACACAATGGGAATCTGAAGCCTATGTCAGCTGACTAAGGCATGAGAACAGAAGAGGGAATTGGCCCTTGAATGCTGTGGTTGTAGATACCACAAAGGAGGGATGATATTTCTCCAGATGCTCACAAAGGGTGCAGATGTGCAGGTCCCACATTCCTGATCTGCCTCTGGGTGCATATGAAGAAGGTGGTGGCTGATGTCACTTGTGAGTTTTCTGGTAACGGTTCTGCAGGTTATTTCGAAATACTTTTTCTAGACAATTGTTATGCTCCTAAGTGAGGCAAAAGGTAGTGTCAGCAGTATTTGATCAGTGCTGTGTGAACCCATAACTAGGGAGGACATGATTTCTGCTTCAAAGTTTTGCTAAATTATTACTAGATGGGGTAAGACACAAGGTGCTAGCAGTCTCAGAGTGATAGAGAGAAGTTTAGAGTCCTTTATGGAAAGCATGGTGGATTATGGTCAAAAGTCTTTACTTGGGTAAGATGATTTACAGAGTAGCAGAGGTGGCCTGGACCAGAAGTGCAGGAGGAAGGCTGAGTTGTATAGAGGGATCAGAAGGCCTTTGACCAGCTGTTGTCCAGAGATGTGAGGAGCAAGACTGTAACAGCAGGGTTTGAGCCAAAAAAGACCATTTTGTGCAATCTTCAAGAGGAGAACTTGATAGCAAAGGGAAAAGTCGTAAAGTATGTGAGCAGAGGAGTTACACGCTCATAGAAGGATAAGAAGGAACTGGCTAGGTGCAGAAAAAGACAAAAGGTAGAGAAGGTAGAAAAAAAGTCCGTGTTTGTTGTGAAGATGAGGTTACCAAGCTGAGACGACTGGATTTCTGATGAACCTTTTCTCTAAGCCCATGGCCCACTGCAAAATTAGCTCTCCACATGCCAGTGACAGGGCAGGACTATCGGTGGACTTTGTTATTGTTATTCCAAAACATGATGCTCATCCAGGCAGGAATCCTTTAGGTAAGTAACATAAATTAGGTTTTGAGTCACATACTGACCTGTCTTTGTAGTTAGAGTGGCATGTTCTGGTCACGTAATGAGACAGAGGACAGATTAAATGAAAGACAGGCAGGATTTTCATTCAGGAAATTGGTATGGTAATGACAGATATGCGGTCTTGGCATGTTTCAGATAGGCTTCATCTAGCTTCTTCAGGTAGCAGATACAAGCACGGCTCTTGCTTATATTCACCCAGTCAAGCATGAGGAGGTAACAAGTTCTCCAGAGAGACTGGTATTTAATATCTGCCAGATGCCTGCCGGAGAATACTAATACAGATCCCAGGTTTAGTGTGCCCTGGGAATGCAGATGGTTGGTAGCAACATGCCTGGCCCGACAGCCACATCTCCCTTAGCTCCATGGCAGAACTGCCTCGGTTTTCATCCCCTTCTATTTGGATTGTAAAAGTGACAGCTTGGTCAAAGAAGCCTTTTGCTGACTTTCCTGGGAGATTTTCTGGAGGGTTAATGGGCAAGAGAGAGAGAGATGCTGAGGTTTCCGTCGGGGTATCACACCAGTGGGTAAGGGGAGCGGCAACTTCAATTGCCCCAGACGTCACTTGGACCATCCTCTCGGGCAGGACAAGCCAAGTGCTGTGATGCAGCGACGGCCACGGGGAGGGTTTGTGCTCGAGGAGAAGCTTCAGCCAGCTCCTGTGGTGTGTGCATCCCCCTCCGAGACCACGGCGAGGGGAGAGGGAGGGTGGCATCCAGGCCTGCCGCAGCCCTTGCGGGAAGCCCTGGAGATCCCACAGCTTGTCCTCAGGCTGGAGCAGGGAAAGGATTTCTATGAATCTTGCTTTCTTACCAAAAAAAGGGAAGGAAAAAAAACCAAACACAACCAACCCCTGCAAGGCTCCATATAAATCAGGGCAATAAAACTGCCTGTGGTTGCGATCAAATTATACGGTCTAAATCTATATAAAAGAACTGGAGCAGGTTCAGTCCAGTACTAATGTCCTCTTTGCTGTAAGCAGTGAAAGGGGGGTGAGGAGGAGGGAGGGCAGGCGCTGGCCTCCCGGCACCAACGCACCGGGGAAACAATTTGCTGAGGTGGTTGAAGTACATGTTTTGAAAATCTGTTTGTGTCCATAAGAGTTTGAGAAGAGGATGTCGTCTGCTTACTCGGTAACTTGTGTGTGGCCTGCGAGTGGTTTCAGATGCTTGGCCAAAACCAAATAATCTCTCCTTTTAGGAAATTTGAAAAGTATGCATGCATCCCAAAAAAGAACGGAGATTTGCAGTGATGTCCCGTGCTGCTGCTGCAGCGCCTTGTGTAATCGTAGCACCGCGTGTCGGCGAGATGGTGAGAGAGGGATTGCTGAGCCCTCTGTGCTAGAAACACAGACCAGTATTATGATTTGGGCTTTCACAAGAGTCTGACTTAATAGATTGTTTTCAACAGGAGAAAAGACTACCGGGGTATGTCATATATCTTCAGAATTCAGCTGAATGCTGCAAAAATGTCCAAATTAGGACATGGTACTTACTAGAAGTGAAATAACAGAACTAGTGAACTTTCACAGTGAGAAGAACTTGCAGATAACATTGAAATTTATGATGGTGTAGGAGATTTTTAAACTGAAGATTTTGGCTTCTTTTCCGAGTACCCTGGCCATGCTGACAAGTTTATAAATCTCTTCGGTGTTTGGCTAATATCCTGAGGATCTGCACTGTCCTACTCAAAAGTGGTAGCTGCCTTCAATATTAATTAAGGGCTGTATTAGGGAAGAGTGGTGGGAGCAAGAGGAGTCTTTCAAGTCCGGCAGCCGCCGCTTTCAGAGGAAATGAGCAGAGAGGCTGCACACGAGCAGCCTGAAAGCCGGAGGGACTCCCCGCGTCTGCGCAGCAGCTGTGCGGGGCCAACCAGAAGGTGTGAAAGACTCATCGGCTGGGGGGAAACATCAAATCTCCTGGGGCAAGGGGAAAAAAAAAAAGCCGGGAAGCTAAAAGCAGTAGCAGGTTTAGGCACAATCCATCGAAGACCACTGCAGACTTAGATGAAGGAAATGGCACCAAGAAATTTAATAACCTGTTATATTTATGTAGCACATTTCATCCTCAAAGCATTTTACGAACTTAATGATGTGCAAACTATGCGCGCACGTATCCTTTCATCTGCCAACGACTCTAGCCGCCTTCAGCGTGAAGCCTGCTGATGGCTGCTTTGCAGCATCACAACAGTATAGGACAGCAAGTGGAAAATGCCTTAACTGATTGAATTGGCAGCAGGCAACTTTAGGGAGGCAAAACTTAACCTTTGGACAAGACAGAGGGATTGAGAACAGTTGTGCTGGCAAAGGGCATGTATGGCAATATCTTCTGCGACTGCAATCAATAAGTGATTAATCTTTTAGAGATCCCGCCAGATAGAGCTTTCTTTAGGGAAAGCTGGAAAATTACCCTTAGCTGGCTAGAAATCTGGTATGAGCTTTCTTCAGTGCCACTTGGCAGTCTCCCACCTCAGAAAGTACTTGCTGACTCTGACTCACATGAGCCGCTTTTCCACCTGAGATCCAACGGGGTCAAATAACGAGGTTCTATGGATGGCGGTGTGATGTTGTCCATTTCTTAAATTTTCCCTCTTAATGGCATTCTTGTCTCAAAGGAAGGGTGTTTATTTTTAAAAAGGGTCAATAAGTGAGCATTAGAAATCCTGGGAGATGTACAAGTTGATAGCATTTCAAAGTTGTCGGGAAAGAAAAAAAAATGCCACACCAGCAGCTTTGCCCCTGTTATCTTCCCAAGGAAGTTCTGTATTTTCAGGCATGATAGTTTTCAATGTCACCCGCCCTGTAAGAGTTTTGGTGTGCCGTCTAATCCCCCAACTTAATGAGTTCTGCAGGGATGCACCATGATAGCTAAAGATCATTTACCTGAATTGCTTTTTAATTTCTGGAATGGGAAGCTGCTTGTGCAGCAGGATAATTACATTATAATTTACAGCAATCCAAAATCAATAAATTTAGTCATATTGGGATAGAGAAGGAGGGTGAAAAATCCCCCCACCATTAAATTATTTCACACTCTGTACTTGATGTTCCAAGAACTCAACAATAAACTTTGGGGGGATGGGAGAGAGGAGTGGAGAACCACGGGCTTCCTGAGACTGGTCAGTAAATCAGCCTTGCCCGGTGATTTCTATAGTGAAATAACACATGACTGTGTTTGCAGAAGAGGGCAAATACAGCAGATAACGTCCTCTTTCTGATTTATTTTAATTCCAGAGTATTAAAGGAGAGAAAATGCTTTGTACTCTCTGGCCCCTTATTCCAGTGGGGAAAAGCTGATGAACCATCGCCAGCTGCAAGCTAAACCTGGGCGTCCACCCGAGCTTTGCTCCCTGCCAGAATGTAACAGTGGAGTTGAATAATTATGGGGTTAAGCCACTATGGGAACTGGTGGGGTTTCAAGCTCTTGATGTCTTCATCAAGATGAGATTGGAAGCTTTTCTCCAAGTTAGTATTTTTGCCATGTACAAGCTATGGGGCTTATTGCTGGGAGAAATTAATGAAAGCCCATGAAGTGTGTTGTAAGGAGAACGGGCTACGTGGCCTCAGTGTTTCCTGAGCTTCAGAGCCCCTGCTTCTCCCTACCCCGTACCCAGACCACACGAGGAACGGTCTTTTTTTTGGAGAGTCTTCAAAACCCAGCAATGCTCTGGCTGCAGGAAGCACTAAGGGAGGAGGGGTGACCTTGCAGTAAGAAGGTTGGTCTCGGGACCTTTGTATCTGCTGCCAACACCTCTCTGGAGCAAGCCAAGCCCTGGCAACACCAGCGCTGATCTGGCCGACCCCGGACCACCGGGCTGGCACTGTCCGCCGTGCTCTGTCTTTTCCAGGGTCCACCCAGGAGTCGGGTTTGGTTCCTGCAGGTGGGAGGAATGGCAGATAGACACAGGTAGCCCGAACACACCCCTTCATGATTTAAGAGAAATATTATTTGAGCAGACAGTTCAAAGGGGTTCAGTTGGGCACATGGAGATTGGAGCTGTGGTTTTGGTTTGGGTTTTTTTTCCTTCTGTTTTCTTTAAAAGAAAGCTTCCTGGTTGTATTAAATCTCACCCATGTCTTCACTGAGGTATGGCCTGCTGAATTCATCTCACAGGAAGATGTATTAGGTGTTTCTGGACTTCCCCCGCTCAGACTGACTCGATTTTATTTTTCCTTTGAAACCACAGAAAAGCTGTCGATGCTGCACCCAAAAAAGGATGTTGTATGAAAGGAAATCACTTTGTCTCTTGTATTTGAGGAGGATTATGATCTGGCATGACCTCATTATGGGTTAGCCGAGGATATTTCTGGAAATACTAATTAAATACTTTTTCCATCCCTTGTGCCCTTGTAGCATGTGTAGACTTTATAACAAGAAAAAGAGAAAAAAAGCTGTCTGCAAGGAATTTTTTCAAGCTCTTTCTCCAGTCAAATGAAGGAAGTACAGTTACAGTCATGGTAGCAATATTAGAAGCTATTAAACAAAGTTTTCTTAGTTGTGATGAACTAAAGGAAAATAATTATCTGAAAGAAGACAGTAAAGCTGGGACTCTCCAGGCGCTTTTGTCTGTGCTTGACTTTAGGAGTCTGAATAATTCTTGTAATTTCAGCAAGATCACTCTGGATTGCTGAAAACATCCCTCCTTCTCTGTAGTTTTTTTTGCTTTTAATTTTTTTTCACATTCAGATTCAGTGAGCACAAGCAGTAGTGCACAGCCTCACAAACCGTCTCGTTGACAAAAGCTGGTGGTGAGCTGTGGCATGGGGTGGAAATCCGTTACACTGGCGCAGCCAGGGAAGAAATTACGTGGCACCATGTCTTAATATATTTATTAATGGATACCCTCCTGTTATTTCTTATGTGGTGTTCTCCTCCTGGGCTTACCCATTTTGCTCCAAGAGCCGTGTCCTCAACTTGTGGCATTTCAGTGAGTTCTAGCAGCTCCGAATCCAGCCCTGACCGTCTGAGCTGTTTCCTATTGAGGTCAGTGGGAGTCTTCCAGTTAACTTCAATGGGAGCTGGACTTGGCCACTGACAAAATGTCTTTAAAAATTGCCTTCAGCAAATAAGCTTGTAAATGTTAGCTCTAAAATAGCAACGCGCAGGCCCAAATATGTCTGTATTGAAAACACATGCTGTCAGATAAAAATGTGTTCTTACAAAACCTTCAAACATCATCACGTGGAGGTTGTAAAGATATTTTTTTCTTATTGTGAAATGATTTTGATTGTATATTTAGCACTTTGGTTCGCTGCCCTGTTGTGTGGCTCTTCACATAGGGTTGCGTCTAACGAGGCAAACCCCTGACTTGTCTGAATGAACGGTTGGTGGTTTTTGTTTTCGGTTATTGTTCTAAATCCAGGGATGTGGTTCTTCTTTTTCCTGTGAATGTGAGATTTTCTCCAAATCACAATATTCCACTGGTATGTAACAATATCCAGTCCTGCATTTTGTTTAGTCTCATTGCCCCCATGGATATGAAAGGAGACTGCTATATTGGAGCCAAACGAGGGAAATGGATGCTTTCTCATGTTAACTTCAGGAATTGCTTTCTGACCTGCAAGTGGCGAACCTTACATTGTAACATTGCAAACGGAGAGAAGATGTGGCGGAATCGACCACACTTTTACACTTTTTCACTCTCTGTCCTTCCCAATGGTTAAGGTAAATGAAAGCTCTGGTTAGGGTGGCTTGGGGCAGCCGATGTGTGGACCATGGCTGGCTGGTTGCTCGCTTCTTACTGAAGTGCAACTGCTGGAGCAGTTTGTCTGTCATCAGCATCCTGAAGTGCTGCACTTGAGAGAGTGATGGTTAAGGCAAATGGAGCTGGGTGATGGCTTAAATGCCTGTTGTAAATTGTCAAGCCCCAGGAGTGGATTGATAATGGATAACTTGATTCAAGGCAAAGGAGGGGCAGCTGTGGAAGTGGTAACTCCATCAGCCATCCCAAGCCCTGCTGTCTCTGCCTGTCATTGAGCCAGCGGCACCTGGCCTTCAGCAAAGGGAAATGAAAAGATTATATCTAGGCTCATCTGAGATGACTTGTGTAACCATCTCCGTCCTCCAGATTCAAGTCGATAATGTTTGAATACTCCTCCCAGCCACCCGGGTGATGCAAACGCTGGTGTTGCCTTTGTTTCTGTTTCTCTCATCAGAAGTACTTCTTTGCAGGGGTCAAAATCAAAGTCTTCCTATGAAGTCTATTAAAATGAGTTGAACCTGACTGCCCGGAACAGGGAACAGGAAAATCTTCAGCAGGGTAAACCCTCTTAGGGAGCTAATGGAAGTTAGAGCTCAATGGATAAAACATCGAGATGGGCTGGAGTTTGCCAAGACAAACACTTGGACTTTTCCAGACCCTGTCCTCGCCTCCCATGGGACACGCTCACATCAAGGGATCCTGCCGGTCCTCGTGGGTGGTGGCAGAAGCACGGGTTTGGTGCTGTTGGTTTGGTGCGACCCCCTTTCCTCTTGCAGGAGGACTGCTGAAAGAAAACTGCCTGTTAGTCAGAGCTTGGCATTTGTGTTCGTTGTTGTTTAACCCCAGCTGGTAACTAAGCGCCATGCAGCCGCTCACTCAGGACAGTTATCTCAGAGAGGCCTCTCCAGCCTCATCTGCATCAACAAACTCCTCCAGTGGAGAGCACAGTTTATACCAGCAGAAGGGCTCCTCCTGCAGCTAAACCCCATTCCCCAACCCAGCACAGACTACACAGTAAAACGATGTTTTCCTGCTTGCTCTTTTCTTTTTTCAGCTTTTTTTTTTTTTTTTTTTCTTTTTGGCCAGTGCATCTGTCTGTGCTCGGGACTTGAGGAGGGTAGAGCAGGGTGCAGGGGAAAGGTATCAGGACGCAGCCCCCTGCGAGGCAGCTGACGACACCTGCAGTGCTTTGCAATTTGGATGCCAGGTGGCCAGTTCAGTCTGAGCCCATCATCTAGGGGGGAAAACCATGCAGAGACTTCTGCACAGAGATTTATGCATGCCACGACATTTTTGGCTTTGCAAGAGAAGGGGCCCCGTTCTTCCCTTTAGCCAAGGAGGCTTTTGAGAAGCTCCAACCTTCTTCTTCTCTGACTCTTGAGCTGAAATAGGTCTGTACCTTTGAGTAAATGCACTTGTAGGATAAAGGTGCAGATGGTTCAGGTCCTGGTCACTGCTGTTACAACATGCAGTGAGACTAAAGCACAGCTCAGCACAGACACTGAGCCCAAGCCGATTATGTGAGAAAGTAACATATGAGGAAATTCAGGGTGAGGCAGAAGAACAGTATGGGATTTAAAAATCTCAGCCCTGTTATTAATTTCTCTGGAAAAGGTGAACTAATGAATCTGCTTTTAATTCATTATTATTTAAGCTAAAAATATGTTGGCTCAGAAAGAAAATGATAGAGTAGACGGGAAGATGTAATAATATCTCCCTCCTCCTCTTAAAAAAAAATGTTTTGCACAAAGTAAAGACAATTCACTGATTAGAAATGAAAGTTGTAGTCCTGTGGGGCCAGGCTGGAATTACTGCATACCACTTGCCTTTGAAATCAAGGCCTCCAACCTTCTTAATGTCCAGGTGGGGAATTCCGGTGGCTTTACTCTAATCCAGGCAAATCTGAAATCCAACCCTGTTGGGAGGAAACAATGTGGGAAACAGATTCATCTTGATCTCGGCTTTGTGCCTTGGAAAACGATTAAGACCAACTGTTAAGCAGCTCCTGATAGAGTTCACAAACCTGCCGGCCTCTGTGTGACACAGATTTCTCAGTTCAGGCTTCACCCCTTAAAATAACAGATGGAACTGATCTGGTTAAGCTACAAAGTGGGTTTCCCTTATTCCCCAGTTGTTAAAATATTATTTCTGTAGTTGCAAATGATTTTTAATCTGATTGCTTTGCTGTGATTACTTTTTTTCACTTTCTATTATTACTTTGAGAAAATCAAAACCAAACAATTTAGTGTTGCTGACAGGCAGCCATGCTGACTTCTTTGAGTGATGCCCTGAGACACTAAATCCCGTGCACTACTGTGGAGGTCACACACATGGTCCTATCAAACTCACGCAGTAGGGTTCCTTCTCTACCCTTTTTCCTGTCCCGATCTCAGTCAAGATAACTGGTTTTATAGTAGCTTTTGAGGATTTCAAAGTGATTTAGAAAATCAAGTCCTTTGAGGTAGAGAAATACTCATGTTCTGCACATAAATAAAAGGGGGAAGCAGAAAAGCTGCTCTTTGTTAAAGCTTATTTTGGCAAATCCATGAAGAAAACCAAGGACTTGCAAGTCCATCTACTGATATTGTTGTTAGAAAAATTTCCTCAAGGGAACCTGCTTCCATGAGATTTCAGACCTGGTGAATGCTAGAAGGACATCCTGACCTTGCAGAAGCTTCCTGAAAATGAACACTAGAAAGTTTTGAGGTCTTTAGGCTCCTACAACACTGGTTAAGGGAGGGTGGTAAGGAAAGAATAACTAAACATTCACGTAATCTTTGTTATTCTTATTTTTCTTACTTATGTTAATTGCATATGGTTACAATCAACGTCCATGGGTAGCAAAACTTGTTGCTGGTTTGATTCTTGGGTAATTTAGCAAGTGGTTACTAGCAGATTTGTGAAGTTTGGCACTGGACTATGCTATTTAAGGATGGGATTTCAAAAGCTTCCAGTGGAATTTGCAGCACAGATCCCTCCATTTCTCCCCTGCAAATAGACATTTTCTTCTTTACAGTGGAGTTATCATTATTGCGGTTTTGGCAAGGACGTATCAGCAAATTTTGTTTAACACCATTCCTCAGCATTCCATTACTTAAAAGGCATGGGCAGCTTTGTTCTTCACCCTTCCTTTTTAGACAGCACATCCAATAGGTGATTTTTAAAAGTGCAATTAAATATGCAGTATTGTGCATGTCTTTTGCACTATGTCAAGGATAGAGGGATGGATTCTGCTTTTTTTTCCTACTGGAAATATTTTGCTAAAGCTGTGTGTGTCTGTGTGTGTATACACACGTGCACTGGCCACCAGTTCTGCTTCATGCTTTAGGCATAGTTGATGTCTCTTGCTAGGACCAGGAGGTGCTAACAAGCCAGAAGAAGAACCAGTCTGAAAGTCTGTTTCAGCCTTAAAATGGGGGCAGAAAGTTTCATCGGTTTGTCATGGGGAAAAGTTTCTGCTGTTAGTGGGGTTCCTCGAAGTCGGGTTTGTTTTCCTCTTTATCAGCCCAATTTTCTCCAAAGATGGCCCCATTTATCCCTTGGAGGCTGTCCAGACACCACACATTTGAGTAGAAACCGGAGCTTTCTGGTTCGCGGGCTGGCTCGAAGAGGCGATCTCAGCCGTGTTCCCGGTGCCCAGCAGGATTGAGGGGCCGCGTGGCAGCACTGGCATCTCCCGCGGGCTCAATGCCAACGCAGCCCAGGCAGGCAGAGATGGGGGCTAAAGCCTCCCGCTGATCTGTTTCGGGGCTGTGCTTTGCTGCCTGCAGGTAGTCCTGCTGCCCCTCGCTCCTCGTCTGCAGGGCTTCAAGTGCCTTCTCCACCGAATTGCATCCGTACCCTGTAAGCATCAGTGTTCTCCTTCCAGTGCACTTTGCTGTTGCCCCTGCTGAGTTCAGTGATATTTAAGCATGTCTTTAAAGTTGAATTTGAGCGCAAGAGTTGGGCTGAAAGGGGATGTCAATGTAAAAAAAAAAAACCGCCGTAAGGTTTTGCTTGATTTTGCTCTTCACTTTTGCAATTTTGTAGAGTTGCTTGCAGTTAAGTATGGGTGTTTCCTTCTTCTTACATGCTGGGAATGTGGTAAAAGGGGGCTCTGTTAGCACCAAGCCAGAAGTCCGGTCAGATAGTCGAGGACAAGTTGGAAAGAATTTGAGATAAATTCACATCTGCAAATGACTAGGTTTTTATGTAGCAATATACATATTTAATTTATGCTTGCAGCGACAGCAGTTGCATATGCAAAAGCAGGCGTGCAATTACATGTGCACTTCTGCTTGGGATTCCAGGCCTTAAGAAAGAAGCGATTATCATCGTAGATGAGTTATACTGTAACGGCTCTTCATGTTGTATAAGAAGCATCTGTATGCCATATTATGCACATGTAAAACTATTTTTATTATATTCATTTGATTTCCAAGGGAGATGGCATAGTAACCATTTCCACTTAATGGCTGCATAGAAACTTGTCTTGCAAAGAGTTCATCGTTTATGTACACAGCTCTTGATACACAGAACGTACCTAGATGGTTGACATTTGCACGTGTATAGTTAGTATTTTTACAATGAAAAATCCAGTTGGTTTGCCCCAGAGGAGTTGCCTCATGAGATTTTCATTGTAATTACAAACATGCAACTTGCCAATTATTCTATTCAGGTACGTTTCTTAATGAATAACAAATTTGTTTTGGTGAGAGTTAGTCCTCTGTTCACTGATTATGAGAGAATGATTGGAGGTGGATGGCTGTGAAGGAGCTTTTGCAGTTGCCAGTGTAAGATCTCTGCTTTTATTTATTTATTTATTTATCTGTTTTGAACAGTGATTTCCTCTTAGGCTTCTCCCCGATAAAACTCCTCACTTTTCACAGGATGTAATTTCCTCATTTTCCTGGTTCTTCTAAGGCTTAGGAAAGTACGGTTCAGCAGTTCAACCTGCTATATTGAGCTACCTCCTTAAGAAAAGAGATGCGCCAGACCTTGCGTCAGAAGCAGTGGAATATCTAAACTTCTCCCTTTCCCAAGCTCATCCTTTAACTTGGTTACTTATTGTTTGTCAATGTTGTTATCCATACAGATGTTCAGGTCTTTTTTGACTTTTCCTGAATTTTGTCCACACTAATTTCTTATGGCAAAAGGTTCCCCTGAGGAGCCGCGTGTCAAAATCTTTTACGTTTGCAAGCAGTAGTGAGCGGTGCATTACAGCTGCCCATCTTGATTTCCAGCTGAGACTTCAGGCAGTGTTGCATTTGAACAGGCTCCTTTGCTTCTGACTGTGCTTTTTCCAAGGCTCACAGTTTCCAATTTTCAGATTGCCTCTGTCACAACCAGGAATTTTTTTAACTTAAAGAAAACAACTCAGGAGGGAGGGTGCATGGATGATCAGCTCTTCATGGTTTTCATTCTTTGTAATACAATAGCAGGATAAAGAAATTACACAGGGAGAGATGGATTCTAAATAATTATGTTGATTCAGTACACAGAGATATGCCAAGCCTTGCCGCAGAGGTACTGCTGCTCTGTTTTATGTGGCTTTTACGTAGCTTAGAGGGAGACCTGTGAGCACCACAGCAGGCTTTCAAAGTCTTTCAAGGGCTGTCCCAGTATACTACCAGTCCCCTTCCACAAGAAGTGCTCAAGGGGAAGGGTAGAGGACAGGAGGATGCTGAGGACTGCAAAGAAAATTCATGTACATTAATAGAGTAAGAATTTTTGGTACAGAATTTAAGGTTATTTTTGGCACTGGTAAAGTAAATGTTCCTCTGTGAGTTTTGTTAACAGAATATTTAAACTGTAGGGGTAGCCTAATGATGATGTACATCTTGGTGGGGCTTTTCCCAGTCTTTTTCAGGCTCTGGGTTTAATAATAGTAATGTTCTTGTCATATATTTTAGATGATGGTCATCATATTTGCCTGTCTCCATAGGGAGACCGTGAAAATTAATTAGCTAGTGTTCATAAAGGAGGACACTCAGATCCCCTTACTCTGACTAATTACTCTCTGAATACCTGTATTGATTTAGCAGGAGTGTTCCCAGTATGGGTTGATGTTTTGCAGGGAGAAGGGCATCCAAGTCTGGCCAGGAGTGCCTTGGGGATGACACATGCTGCTGGTTTCCCAGCCAGCTCTGAAGAGTATATTGACAAATACCTGATACTTGAATAGGTCACCTTCCCTTCTCCAGGCTCTGCAGGATGCATTTGTTGCAATTGATTATCTCCATGGTTTGTTAGACCAAATAAAACATGACTTGAGGGGGGAAATCCTCAGGTTTCAGGGTCTGAACATTGGGGAAGGCTGTATCTATTGTAGGCTAATATATGTATGAGTGCGTGTGTTTGGGTGCATAGATAATGCTTGTACATGTCAGATCAGGAGAAATGCATTTCAATATGTATATTTTTTCCTGATCTAACAAGTACAAACTTCAACTGGTGGTAGAAGCACCAGTTTGTAATTGTATTTAATAAGGGGATGGCCTGGAGCCAAGCACCCAGAGATCTCAGCACTACTGGGTTTGGGATTGAAGCAGATATCGGTCAGGGCTCTACGGTGCAGACGCATCCCTTCCCTGTGCTCTGTCCTGGCAAGGGCTCTGGCACCCACTGTGGGTGACAGATATGACAGCTCCAGCTAGATTTTCTGACCAGAGAAACTGGGGCTTCAGGCAAAAACTGGGCCAGAAGAACATGAGCTGAAAGGAAAAATGCAATGACTAATCAACTACCAGGTAATACAGTTCCCTGAGTTTAGCATTTAAACCCATTGTTCAGATAGCAGCAGCAGTTGAACCTCACTCAGCAGCCCAGACTGCAAAATCCACATCAGCCCTGTGCAGAATTAGCCTGTCCTGAGGCCAAACTACCACGCTTTATCTTGCTGCCCAAACCAAAGGCAGCTTGTCCTGGCCACCTCGTGGCTACCGGTACAGACGAGCAGCTCCCCTCGAGCAAAGGATGAAAGCGGTGCATTTGCACCAAGGGGTTGGAGAGTAGACAGCAATCAGTGGTGTAAAGCATGGGCCTTTAGCCCTGGACATCCCCAGTTTCATGGCTTGCAGTGCTCCAGGTCCACGGTGCAGACCGGAGAGTGTACAGAGCAAGCAGACCAGCTCCTCTACCCGACCCCAGAAATCTCATATCTCATCCTTTGCCTATCACCAGCCTCTGAACTGAAGGAAAGTTTATCCCAGGCCAGGTACGGAGTGAAGGGTATGCATTTCTGCCTGCTATGACTCAGAGGCAAAGTAGCAGCTTTGGTCTGGTGGAGGTGGAGCTGGGTATATGTTGCAGCCCAAGCATAATAAAGGTCTGGAGGCTATAAGTGGGGAAAACCATTCACAGTCCTGACTTGGCAAAGCTCTTAAAAAAAAAAAAAAAAAAAAAAAAAAAAAGAGCTCTTTGCCCCAAGCCACAGAGCCTCCCAAATCTCAGTTGGTTCCCAGAATTCAGACACCAGTGTTCCTACGAGAAATGAACACACACAGTTCGTTTTAATAAGGATCGAATTGGCAGCTGCGTGGAGTATTAGTTACAAGAACATAATAGACATCGTAGAGGGAACCTTTAAGCCACTAGAAGTGACTACAGGGATGTCCTGTCACTCCTGGAGTCCTTTTCCTTTGGCTTCTTCCGAACAGTTGTGCAGCAGCAATGTGTCATTCCGGGGAGGTGAATACACGACTATCCTTTCAGTGGGACAGCGCTCCTCATGAGGCTTTCACCGCCTCCTAGATTGCATTAAGGGTTGCGCTTTGCTGCAGCTTTTAGAGACACTTTTGCTTTTGTAGGCCTTTCCCATAACTGCTCCACAAGCCCGAATGTATCCTGAGTGTTGCGACCTGACAGCACAGCATGTATTTTTTGTGTTACTCTTGCGATATTGCCTCATTTAATAGTAATGTGGCATCATCTCAGCTTCACAGACTCAAGGGTCAGATGCTGTGAAGACTCAGTTGTGGCAGGACAGTACTGCTCACCGTTACGAAAGTTTCTCCCTGCAGGAACTCTGAGTGTGTGTGCGCATACATACATTTTCATGGTTTATTCTTCTTTAAGCAGCCTGAAATCTCCGTGGATCCCTGACTAGATGCAGGGAAAGCATAGATGTGACTCGATTCTAATTTTCTTTGGGACTTAATGGCATTGCCTGTTAGAGCAAGATGTATGTTGTAGCGGGAAGGCCTTAGATGAGATACTATTTCTGTGCAGCTCAGCACAGAAGCTTTACTGAAACCCCATAAACCCTGTTTGGGACATGCTGGTGGTGGTGTACGAATGAGCAAACTGAAGGTTGGGGAGGTTAAGGTCATGGCATCAGAGGAAGAACCTGGAAACTGTGAGTTTCAGCCCCTTTGACAGCATGGAAGAGAAGAAACCAAAGTTGCTGGTTCTCCCTGTTTGGCCACTAAGCAAAACTGCTCATATTGTACTGCTGCAGCAAAGTGTCTTCATCAGAGGTGGTCCCCTACATAGCCTGGATAAACCACTGAGGATTAAACCACAACAAAATATCCTCGTCACTAAGTCTGCAGATCTGGAGGGGAAAGAAATGAGGGATAGAAACAATGGATGTTTTTTGCTGGTTGCCAAGATTTATAATGATGATTACGATGATGATGAGTAGCTGAAGGAATGTTGCTCACATTGTAAACCACTGATCTCCTGACGCTCATCAGCAGAATTTCAGCTCTCAGATATTTTAGCGCTGGGGTGTTTTCTATCCTTATCCAAGTGGCTTATTTAATACAGCTGCAGCCAAAACCCGAGCATGGTGGCTTCCAGCTGCAGAGCCTGTGAGCCCCCTCCCCAGACCCCCCCTCGAGCGGCTGCCGTGCTGAGAGCCCAGCAATGGGAGGAGGAGGAGAAGCGGCAGATGTCACCGTGTGACATATCTTGTTTATCTTTTATTTATTGCAGGTATTTATACAGGGCAGGTCTCTCTGCTCCCTACTCACAACTTTGCACCAGCGGTGGCTGCTGCTTGCCAGACAGAGGCAGGAGGAAGGCGAGGGAAGGGGCATGAATAATGCAGTGCAACATATTTATCAACATTGTCAAGTTGAGCCTTAGATCAAGTTTAGTGGGTAAAGAAGGGGCTTTGAATTCCCGCCGTACAACACATTAAGATTCAGATAACTTGATTTTGTAAAATAAGCAAGTCCGAGAGGCTGAAACCCAGGAAATCTGTGTACAAAATGCAGCGCTTCCCCCCCCCCGCCCTGCTTGTGTCACTAGCGTGGGATTTGAGGCAGGGGAAATTGCCTGAAAAAGATTAGCTGGCCACGAAAACACACTCCTCTCCTTCATCCACTGCACATCTCTCCCACACTGCAGGACTGCTGCCCTGTATGGGGAAGCGTTGTTTCTCTGCCTCCCCAATCCTCATGCAACTTTTGGCACTTCTTTGATATGCACTGTCATTTGCAATTGTCAAGGCAAAAGTAATAAACAATTCCAAGTCAATAAGCCTGGGCAGCCGGATGGACAGGATTTCAGCTACTTAAAGTCTCTCCTGGCTTTTGTGAGCACTGGCCCTGATGGGGCCAGGCAGTGAGCCGCGCACCATTTTGGCACTGCCCAGAAACCTCAAAGCTGCATTTGATGGTCGTGTTGGACTGCCGAGCTCTGTGGCATCCCCCAGACATCGCTCCTACCCCTGCCGGCACTGAGGAGCAGAGCTCGGTGGAGATGAGCGATCTCAGAGTAAGTCCTCCCCCGCTGATCCGCCATTTCCCCTTTCTCCCCCAGCTTTGTGCGGTCCTTTCCCCATCACAGGCTGCGGTGCAGCCATCGCTCCTGGTGTCATCTGCATGTTAGTGGCTCTCCAACCTCATCATTGGTACATGCAGGGTATGGCACGGCTCCTGGGGATGGCTGTCATGCTCCAGCAGTGGGATGCAGCCCTGCTTGCATCCCCGTGCTCACAGCAGTGTGGGCTTACCTCACTGCCCTGGTCAGCTGCAGGAACAGTATGAACTACTCAGGCTTAGGGAAAAGTGATTTATTTATTTATCTATCTATTTATTAGAGCACTGAACTAGGACACAAGAGAGATCCTCTGTCACAAAGTACTCCAGTTGTTTCGAACAAGTCATTAGGGCTGGGTTTTTCTTAAAGCACACGGCAATGGTTGAACTCTTCTGCTGTTTGAAAAGAATGACAGTAAGACCCCAAAAACATCAAGGGGCGGGGAGGAAAGAAGCGAAGTGCAAGTTTGAATTGAGGTTGAATTAGCACTGAGGACTTAAGAAACCCTTACCCCTCGTGTTCCTATTTTCATCTCTGTGCAATGTTTTCTTACAGCGTAGAGCACCCTGAAGCTTAAACCACCTATAGCTGCAGTGGCTTTGCAACACTGTGGACATGAATAACTTATTTCAGCAAAAAATCAGTATATTTTTATATACAAAAGAGCGTATGTAATCCCATTTTAATGTGAGTTGCTTGTAACCTAGACAGCCCATGTGTTTTGGGTCCTGGACACCAACATCCCTATGCCCCATCTCTTTGGTGTTAAACTTTGGTTTGTCCCCTGGGTTTGGGGAGGCAGGTGCTGGTCCTGGGCTCTGAGGTTAAGAACTCATCTGCAGCCACTTGCCCATGGGTAGTTGTTCATTAAGGCATAATTCAGGGGATGCTTATTTACTGATATCACTTTTGGCTGCAAATAGTAATTCCAGAAGAAAAAAAACCTAGTAAAGCTAGGTAGAAGCCAGGCTGGCCCTTGTGTGGTTTATAGACCCTGGTTTTTAAATGTCTATGCAAGGACACCCTGGTGTGTGTGTGTGTGAAATTAAAATAGGATTGTTATCTGGCCTGCATTTTAAGTGCCTAACCTCTCCATTTTGAAGACATCCTTCTGCTTTGTGGGAAAGCTCATACTCCTTAAATCGTTTTTTTTTTTACTGGGGAGGGGGGGGGAGTCCAAAGGGAGTTTCGTGGGCAGTTCACACTGTCAACTCAGCATTTTTGCACACTCAAAACCCATAAGTCTTCAAAGTAAAAAAAAAAAAAAAGCCCCTAAAGAGATGATCTTAATTCTTAGAATTTTTTTTTTTTAATTTTAATGTGAAGGGTCTAGGCATTTTTTTTTTTTTTGATTCAAACAAATATTTTCCAGAAAGCAAACATAATTTCACTCTGTCTACAGCACACAAGGGAAAGAGAGAAAAGGCTACTTGACCCCAGGACAACATGATGCTCTTTTTTTTCCGTTGTCTGGTTGTGGTGCAGGAATGTGCAATCTGCAGTCGGAACTGGCAGATGCACAACTTTTGTTTGTAAAACTGACTTCATTATTCCCGCTGTAGGGGTGGGCTGGCCGAAGATGTTTGGGATGCTGACAGTTTCTGGCCTTCATGTTGAATCATCCATATATTTGGCCTGGACCAAAGGAGCAGTAGCATCACTAAGCTCGGATCCAGGGTCTTGGGAATGAGGGAGCAGCTGGCATCTTTTAAGCATAGCTTTTTAACACTAGTTCTCATTATCTCAGCGTTATCATGATTTTACTCCACCCCGTTGCTCAGTTTTATTTTGTCATCTGCTGAGACTACAGACTTTTTGGACCAGGGTCGTCTCCTCACATCGCATGCAAAGAGTGGGGCAGAGATGTTTTTTACTGGAGCTTTAGATAGCACTATCACATTACAAATAACTATGATCTAATGTTATATATCACCCTAGAGCTAAAAATCCCAGCCGCCCACCAGTACTTAGCTATATTTTACTTCTGATGGCTTGTGCGGCGCTGCGCCTCCTGCTTGTATCACTCTAATGACTGTCTTCCCTTATTTACCTTCTCAAATGTCTGCCCTAATCTGAAGCAATTCCCTTAAGGTTAAGACAAAGGCACTGGGGACAAAAATGATGTGTGATTATGTAATTAAAGCCTGTATTAATATATGCGAGGTAGTCAGAGCAGCCCAAACTTTTGCATTCCTTTTGGAGCTCTTGAATCTATCTTCTCATTTGTCTAGTATGACAAAACATTTTTTTTCCTCATTTTCCAAAGTGAAATTTCTTTGTTTTCTTAGTGGAAAACCCTAGTTCCACTATGCCCAAAACCCGATATTTCTGTTTCCTTTGCAACCACCCGTGGGGTTTGAACCACAGACCTACAGCACTCTAACAGAGGTCTCCATCGTGTGCGCATTAAAGGGATTAAAACCAAAGTTAGACAGAAGGGGAAAGCAACAGCTCGGGGCTGAGCATTAGAAATGGGGGGTTGATGCAGGGACACCTCGCATCCCCTCCATGGCAATCCCCGGCTGATCAAGCTGTCTCCATGAGTCACCTCTTGTGTCCCCCCTTGCTGATCAGACCACTGACCTTCCCCGTTTGTCACCTGTCCCCTCGCACACCTCAGCTGTGGAAACTTTCCCTTCCCAACGCTGCGGGACTGGCTCCCTCCTCCTCTCCCCCTCTCTGCTGTTATTTATCTCTCTAATTGTGTAAAACATTTTGGGCTGTAGTTTCTGTGAAGGATGCTATGCAGAGTAAAGTTGGTGCTGTATATATGAAATTGTGATCTGTAATTTGTATTTCCTCCACTGTATAACTCAAGATTATTAAATAAGGATGTGGCTGGATGCAGTTATTAATATCGAGTAGACAATGCAATTTGTTTTTACTGTTTCCTTTTGTTAATCCCTCTTTATTACTTCTCGTCTTGCTTGGAAACACAGAACGTTTGATTCGTGGCTTTGTGAGCATTGTAGCAGTGCGTCAGAGATGCAGGAGATGGAGAGGAGGTTAGGAGGCACGATTTGAGCGTCTGTGACTCAAAGTGACCAGAAAACTCCCCAGGGAGAGTTAGGTGTCTGCGAATCTCATTAGGTTGTTTATTTTATCCTACCTTCCTAGTATTTGATTTTTGCTAACATTTAGAAATCTTGCACTTCTGAATCGCGTTGGCTTGGGATCTGAAGCACCGAACAGCTCATTACTATGGCAAAGCTCAACTCCTTTGTGTCTCGTGACACTCCTACAACTCAATGACCTGGGTGGTGGCCCTACTAAGGCCTCTGATCCTACCTTTTTGTCAGTATAGAGAGGAGAAAAAAAAAAAAAGAAGAAAAAAAAAAAAAGAAAAGGCATTAAAATTAAAGTCTCATGACTGTAATGAAAAGATTATTTCCCCTTCTCTCGCAAGTTAAGTTCTGTGCAATATCAGCTCACTTTGTCCTGTCCATCTCGTAGTCTCATTAGCTGCCGGGCCACAGAGGAATTGAGGAGAGAGAGTTGGGGGTTTTATCTGCATGTCGTTCCAGCGTGGAAGATTCAATGAGACGATGGCTTGTCATTTTTTATTAATGAGTTGGAGCCTGATTCATTATAGATGTGTGGAATGAGCTCGGTGTGGCTGCAGGGGGAGGGGAGGGACTCTGCCAATGAACAAGTACCTCCACCATGGGTCTTCTCCTGCTTAGTCTTAAGCAAATTGGCTTGCCAGTGTTGCTTGCCAGTGTGCTACGGGGCAGCTGAGTTAGCGTGCGGCTCCAGCTTCCCACTCCCAAGCCTGCGTGTTTCAGTGTGTGACAAGTAGCCCCAGAGGAGAAACGAGTATTTAGCGATGCTCAACAATTAGACATTACAAAGAGGTTTCTAAACTGTCCCTTAGGGGCTGGCTGGCTGGCAGGTTGGTGGCTGAGAAGAAGGTTTCCAAAGTTTCTGTTTGAGGCAGTAGATTGGCATGGTGGAGAAAATCATGTTCTTGCCAACAGAAGCAAACAGCTGTGTGTCTTTCAGTCCTTCTTTACGTGCTGGTGGCATGAATCGTAAATATGTGTGATACGTGTATATATAGATACACAGATATATATACACATATAAATGTAAAAAATAATAATTTTATATATATATTTATAAAAAGCCATGTGGACACACAGACCCGTTTGTGTTCAGAAGGAGGGGTGTCAAGTACTGGGGAGGTCGAGGGCAGGTGACCCTTTTGCCGTTGGCAAATCCAAACACCCTCAAGCAGAAGTGGATGCTGATGCTTTGAGGACCCCCCCAGCCATGCCACCACAGGAACTCCCTCTTGGTGCAGGCAGAGGCAGCATTATCCACTGCAGCCACTGACCCTTCACCAGCAGCTCCCAGCTCCGGTGGCCCCGCCGGCAGGCTGTGCCCACGGTGTGCTTCTCCCTTGCCGACCACACGTGCCTCCTGCGAGATGCTTCCTCGGGGGGAGGAGGAATAGTAAGAGCTGTTGAATTTTAGAAAACAGGATTAAATACTGAAAGAGTATTTAAGCCCAGTTTAAAGAGTATTTAAACCAGCTTAAAAAGCCCAGCCCAGGCTCTTCTCCTTGCACAAACTTAATGAATTCTATTTTTGGTGCTTCTGTGTTTCTGCCTATCGTTAGAAGAAGCCCTGAAAAGCTGTGAGAGGGGCTCCTCTCTCACACTTCTTGTCCTATTTCTATGGGCCAAAGAAGTGCAAGTAAATATCCCAGCTCTTGGAAGTGTCTGTGACAATAATCTGGCCTTTTGGAGAGTCACCAAGTTGCAGCTAGAGGCAACTGGGCATCATTTAGCTTGCCTGTTGTATTGTGTTTATTATGTGTTTAAATTTGTAAGCTCTTTGCTCTTTACAGAGATAGGTAACCATTCAGCATTAATCTCGGTGCAGACTGTCAGAAAGAGACACACAGTTGAGTTGTTTGTCGTGTCTTTCTTAATCTAAAGGGAAGGTCATTCGGATTGAAGTTACATCTGTTCTTTGTATACAGAAAAGCTTAAATTCTCTGTGTTTGGCGATGGTCTCCCACTGGCAAGGTGTGGTATGTCCCCCTGTGCCATGCTGGTACACTGATTGGTGCACAAGTTTCTTCTCTACATCAAACCACCAACTTGGAACGATTGAGGAAATATTCTTGAGCGTCTTAGAGAATCATTAATTTAATAGCTTTTGTTGAATAAGGGAAATTTTTCCTGCTTTGCATTTACACTTGCCCTTAGATAAATTCTGGCTGAGGTTATGTTCTGGTGATCTGCAGAGGACAGAACGTGCTGTTTTCCAGTATTGTTATTTATAATCGTGCAGTGTGGTTCAAATGTTTTAAATGTAGCTGCGCAACTGGGTACACACAAAAATAAAGATATGCTGCTCCCATCTTCGGTGAGAGCTTTCTTTTCCAACATTTTTTCAGGTCCCCAAGTCTTTTCAAATGGTTGGGGGTACTATGTAGAAACAAATAAAAACTCAGGGTGCTGTTTGTTATTCTCTGCTTGCAAGGAAAATAAAAGATCAAACTGTCCTTGCAGTAAAAGTGCAGGCTTGAAAGGGTTAATGCAACAAACACACCTAAAGGAATCTTTTCCCCTTGTAAAATATGCAGCCAGTGTGACAGCAGTATTCCCAGAGTCAAGTTATCTTTTACATTAGTGAATGTTGTTCCTAAAGCTTTAGCTGGGGTAATAAATGATTCATGGTAACCACACCTTTGTGCACAGCCGTCCACTTGATGTTCAGTCCATATGCGACTTCAAGAAGCCTTGTGCAGGAGCTCTACGGCTCCAGTTCAGCAGTGTTCTCCCAGTAACTGTGACAGGCTGAAAGGCATTTGAGTAACAAATGGTAAGTCGAAGGGAAAGGTTTCTCTTCTGCCTCTTAAAGTGTAAATTAGCAGTGTTTGTTTGTGCTTTCTGTGCAACCCGAGTTTGATGCACACTCCTAAGAGTCTGGATGCGGAGAGGAGGCTAAGGAGGAGGCGGCTGAGTCTATTCTCTTCGGAAAAAAAGAAAATAGGAAGGGAACTTTAAAAGTTGTGCATGTCAGTTCTCCAAGCGCTTCCCCAACATGCAACTAATGAGACCTCCCAGTACGTCTGTACTGGGAGGGAGCAGGGGAGACCCCCTTGCAGAGGAGCTCCAAGACGGATGACATTTGGAGTGGGGCTGGAGAACAGGTCTCCCACTCCCTGACCTTCTGCTTACGCTGTTGAATGTCCACCGAGAGATCGAGCTCCTCCCAGACCTTTCCGCGCCCAAATGCAGCTGTGGACCCAGGCTCCTTCTTCTGGGAAAAGGCGGCTGGCCCAGGTAGGAGCTCAGCTCTGGATTTTAGAAGGCCAAGGTTCAGTCCCTGCTGCCTCTGCAGTTTATCCTGCTGGGTTAGTCATTTATTTGATAGTTAGTTATGTCACTTGATAGGACATGTTAGATACGTTAACTTGACCTGACCTAAAGCACGATACACAGTCTATGCTAAACCAGTTAAGCCACTGGCATAATTAGAGATGCACATCCAGAGGGGTCTTCATGTGATCTGGAGGACGAATTGTAAAATGGTTGGGAAAATTGCTTTTGGAAGACTCTTTCCACAGATGGAGAGGAACTAACGAAAAGTTACACATACGAGAGATGAACCCTCTCTTTACTCTCTCTGGTTGCATTTATACAAGTAAAGAAATCAGGGCAGGACGTATTCTCTGGCCCTGCAGGCCAGTTTAACAGCACCGCTCGTGTCCACACAGCTGCACTGCCTTCCTCCTCAAAGCAAAGCGGTCTTGTCTGCACCACATGCAGGGAAGAGCCCCGGGCCAGCACTCTCCTCCCAGCTGTGCCCACTGCTTCCTGGGCACAGCGTGGGAGGGAGGTTGCTGTCAGCCGAACAGAGCACCCCGCTAGCTCCCTGGTGGGACTCACAGCCCCGCTGACACTTCTGCAGCGGAGGTGACTGCGAGCGTAACTGCTAGATTTTGAGACTTAGTGATTACTAGATAGACTTGTCCAACCAGTAGGACTCGTGCAAGATTAAAAAAATCTAGAAGAAAGTCTTCCGATTGGGACAAACGGGGTAGGCACAAAGTTTGACCCAATTAGAGAGTGGACATTGCTAACAGGCCATTATGTCAGGGCACTGGACGGTGATTTAGAACACTCTTTGTGTTCTGAGATCCAGCAAGAAGTGAGTGGAGAGGAGATATCTAAAAGCAGGCTTGGACGAGCCTGAGGCATTTCTCAGCAGTTTAGAGAGGAGCCCAGAACTACGCAGGAGAGCAGACATCCAGGAATGACAAATACTAATGAAGGGAATTTGGCCCAGTTAATTCATTTTTTTCCACAAAATCATGTGGGGAGGTTTTTGGTTTTGCTCTTGAGTCGACTTCCAAACGGATAGTCCTTATGTCATTCCCCTTATCACTCTCCCCTGTGCGAGCATCAACATCACACCAAGTGTTCAGCTGACTTTCCCAGAGTCTGGTTTCAGAGTGCCACAGCTCTCTGGAGGAGCAAGCGTAACGTATTGGAGACCTGCGTTTTATGTATCTCTCTCTCTCCAGCAGTTCATGAATAGTAAGCACAGTGGGTTTTACAAGGACAGATATGGAATAGTCTCCATTGCATTTGAGTAGAAAGCGCAGTATACAATTGACATAGCTCAGTCTTGGGCGTTTGCTGGTTTAAAAGAAAAAATGATTTCCAACAATTGAGGGTTTTTTCTTACCAGACCAATCACAAACTTTTGAAGCATGAAATGAATTTCACTGGTCCTTGCCAATAAGCTTCTTTCTCTGATATTGGTTTTTATAAAATGGCTATAATCTTTGCAGGTAATGAATGAAAGCTACACTATGAAGTCCAACCTAACATTCTTCTTCTTGATTTATGGTGTATTGGTTAAAATAGTAAACTGATAATGATCGCAAAATAGCGATAAATCACTATAGGCTGATGTATCAGAAACAATAGAAAATGTTCTGGAGAAAGAAACTTGGAGCAAGTTGTGGAACAGCTGGGTGTTCTGCAGATATGAAAGATATCAGGGAGTCCACAAAAATACAAATTAAAAGACTCTCTCCCTTTGTTTCTGTCAAGATTGGGCTGTTCCTTGCTTCTGTATGAAATAAACTTGAGACATTTATGATGAATTAAGGTTCCCACACCCCCAGTGTATCAAATCTAATTAGAAAGTGCTGGTGGAAATCTGTTCAGGCCAAAATCCTGGCTGGATCTGAAGTTTGGTTCTGGACGTGATCATTCCAGTTTGTACAATTCTGCAGAAGACTAGTATTTAGATCTCACTCCTGCCAAAAAATTACTCTTGTGGATAAATTTATGCTATGAGTAGTTTTCTAAAGGTGAAGCAAAGTAATGTTGTTATCTTGTATTGCCTCAGCTTCTAGATAATGCACCTTTTCTCCTCTCTTTTCTGTCCATCAGATGTGTTTTCAGACAGTCCATATTTTTTTGTTGGGATCATATAATCGTAATGCATACTGGCTCGGATGTGCTTTGGATAATGATATGCCAATAGATAAAAGAAAAGATGGAGCAAAATCACCCCTGCCTAAATGTAGTTTGAAGAGACCATGATGTCTCCTAAAGTCTCCTGAGAACCAAAAAGTTACCTGATCTTTTGGGGAGTTGACCTATCCCAAACTGATCTTCCTAGAAAGGTTTTGGGTTAAATTCTCCCTCTTGTCTTGTCTTGTAATGGAAACTTTCTTTGGACTTGGCGCTAATCATACCAATGAGCCAGCTCTGATTGGTACTAGCTTGCAAAAGGCCTCTTTTGTTCTTGTTAGAGTATCTAACCTCTAAATCTATTTAATACCCTTTCCCTGGTTGTCCATCATTATGACACATGATTTTCCAAAGGATTTACTATTAGTTAGCAGCACAGGGCTTTCTCCCTGGGGTAGCAGCTACTTGCAGTGAAGAAAATGCATGTTCGATGTAGCAATTTGTCTTTTTTTATATATTTATTATAAGAGTAAATGAGTTATTGTGGGGGACTTCAATATTATTGCAAATTAGGTGCTACAAGCCAAGCCGTGCACATTTGTTATGTTTCCAGGCATACACAGCATGCATAGCAGTTCAAAAATCAGCAGTCATATTGTATCTAGGCCTTTTCCTGGGCAGCTGCTACTTTGCAGGTATTTTTGTAGTGTGACTGTTCCATAACTCTGCTTACTTCAAATGAAGGGAGGGGGGAATCTGTCACAAAAGTGATTGCTATAAAAAAGGTTTTGATGAGCATGAAGGCATGAATTATAAAATCTCTCAAGATTTAGTTTCCAAAGTAGGCATGGGCTAATGAATATACAGAGAGCATTGCTTGTCGTATATTCCTTCTATAATAGTAATTTATGAACTGGGTTCTTTTTTCACTTGCACCTTTCTGGATGTACTTGCAGGCTGGAAACTTACCGAAATTATAAATTGTTCCTTCATTCAGAAAAGCGTACAGAATCAAGCAAAGCACACAGAACCGAATCCTACCCAACCTCTGCTTCAACAAGGGGCTTAAATTAACTGCTGAACTTTAAGTCAGCAGAATTAGTAAAATATTTTTGTTTCAGCAGCTTGCCAAAGCCAGGGTCTCTGTGTTGGGGAGGGAGAGGAGGGAGTTCTGCCCCAGGTCAACCTTCTGAGTTTCTGGTTTGGGGGAAACCAGACTATCACCAGAAAAATCTCTTTTGACGTAATTTCATCTCAGAAGGATGCAGAAATGGCCAACTAGGCAAGAGACCCTTACTCTCAGATCCTCTCCTTCCCGAACTGAGCCCTTTTCTCTAGCTTAGCCATCAGCCTAATCCTGGATTTAGAGGCTAATCTGGATTCAAACTCTGTTTCTTTTGATGTTCCTGCAGGACAGGTGGTGTCTGGTGGAAGGGGAAAGCATCCTGTGTACAAAACAGTAAGGAAAAAAATTCTGAAAAGTCTCCTTGGCTCCATCAGCTTTCAGAAGAGAGGAATAGATAAGAAGGTGGAGCCCTCCTGCATCTCTTCTCTTCTACTTTTCCTTTTTTTTTTTCCAAGAAGAGAGAGCCCATGTGTCATGTTTCATGTAACACTCGTTATATTCATCATAGGTGACCTGGATCATTTGTACTTGTGGTTTATAGTCTCTCGACATGCATTGTTTTCTCTAGCTTGAAATATAGCACATTAATGAGGTATGTATCTGTTCAGATGTATGCAGTCAGCTCATGAAAGATGCTTTGGTAGTACTTCGACTACTTTGTCAACAGCTAGCATTTTGGCAGCTGCAGAGAAAAAAACATCCCAAATTCATACAAGGGACTAAGAAAATCTGACATTAAACTTTTGGGAGCCATGTTTACACATGCTGGAGCTCACTGTGTAATTAGGCATGTTGTAACCTCCCTAACGCAAGCTCCAGTGAAGTAGCTATCGCTTTACAATTAATGCACATCCACTTCTGATGGGGCTATATCGATAATTCTGTGCCCTCTTTGCTGGGAGTGGACTGCAGCTGGTGTAGCCAACAGCCTGAGAAGGTAGGGCAGCACTGGAAAATAACACCAGGGTTGTATGCTCACAGCAGTTCACATTGAAGAGTCAGGATGGGTACGTTTGGTGAGAGGAACCAGGGATGCTGAAGGCACGGTGGGACAGCCTGGGAAGCTGGTGCCTGGGCTGCTGCTGCAGCTGGACCAGGTTGTGACCTCCAGCATGGGAGATTCACACTGCCTTTGGTCTGCGTGGGATGGCCCATGCAAGCAGCCTGCTCCTTTTGCTCTGTGAAATCCCCCCATTTCACCCGTGCTTTCCTGTTGAGCATGAGCCGCCGGTGCTCGGCAGCGCCCACCTGGGCGCTTTGCTGCAGCGGCTCCCCGCGTGCCAGTTGCTCGCTGATATTCCTGGTCTGTTGCAGTGGCATCTTTGCCCTTCCTTATTACAAAAAGGGGTCACTTTTTATTATTCTCCTGTATAAGATCTGGAGTTGCTTGGTGGTGAAAAGAGAATGACTGGGAAGTGCTGGGAGTCCTAAATTTAGCTGCTCATTTGGCTACAGGTTGCAGCTTTGTGTTTACATGCTTTAGCAGTGCCTCGGAAAGCTGTTAGTATATGGGTTTATAGCTGTTGACTTCAGTAAGCATTGGACTAGGACCTATTTGCTACATAATATTAGATCTACAGGAGCATTGGGAACAGTTTGGATTGTGTTCCCAGTTACCAGGATAAGCTGGAAAGACCTCTCAGACAAACGTAGGGAGGAAAAAACGTTATTGCTGTTTCTCCGTCAGACAAAGAGAAGAAAAAGAATTTTCTTACTGAGAATTTGTGAGGTTTAAGCAATTGTGGAGTACAGTCCTATTGTTGCACATGAATGCAACTTTTTATTTGTTAATATACAATCATCTAGAAAGCTGTCTTAGTTTGCAGAAATAATTTTCTTTGCATGTTAGTGCCTTCTGTATCAATGGATTACGGGTACCAATCTGCAATGGCATACTAAGGACAAAGAGCATGAAAAACTACATCTTGAAATCCATCTAAACTTGAATAGTTCAAGTCTCAAGGGGCAAAACTGTGTTATAAGTATTCCTGTTGAGTAGTAACAAGTAGTCCCATTAAGCAGTAGCTAGAAATCAGCATGCCTCCGAGACAACCCAGCAACATTTATTCAGAGACTGTTTGTGGGTGAGATGAGCGGCAGTGTCTTTGTACTTTGCTCTGAAATACTTATCCACCAAACATCCCTCTGAGCTCCTGGGTTTCCAGAGGCCAGAGCTGCCTCTTAATCTTTGTTTGCATTCACCTCTCAGAGATCAGTATTTTCTCGTTACAAATTGCTGTGCTTTTTAAATGACAATGAAGGTAACTTTTAGCCCAGAGATTGAGCCAGTTGTTTGATTTAACTGAACTAGTGGTGTATATTTAGGGGCTTTCTGATTCCCAAGAGTTTGTGTGTATACGTTCTTAGGAGAATCTTTGCTGTCAGGGACTTTTTTTTTCTTGTATAGAGACTCTTTATCAGAGCTCATGCGGTAGGTTTTGTAGGAGCTGAGACCATGAGAAGTTTCTCCCAGCTGTACAGAGATCTTTATTGCCTTTAATCGTTCAGTATTCCACAGAAATAGTATTGTCGTCATCTTTTTTTTTGCATGCGCCACTCTGATATAAATGCATCTTTTATGTTCGCAGATTTGGCCAAACCAGTATGTTATTTCAGCTACTTTTCATTAACAACTTGGGGTATTTTAGCTGCGCAGTAGTTCTTTTCATTGTGTTTCTATGCTACTTTACTATTGACTGAAATTTAATACATTGCTTATAATTAGCAGTGAGGAATGTTACCCTATCATCAGTTCACTGCTACGAGGCTCGCTTAAAGATTTTAACAAAGAAAATACTCTTTACTCTTGAAATGCTTTGCAGTTCCACCCAGGCTGCTCAAAATAAACATTGTTTTTGAACCAAACTCTTCCCCCCTGCTCCCCCTTCCAAAACAAACAAAATATTTTCAGTGGCCATCAGATAGAAATTTGACCCTAATTACATGCTTTGTCTATTCATGCCATGTAGTAGGGGTCCAGAGGGTGATAGTTTGAAACTGAATGCACTTTAACGTAGCATCAGGTGCTGGTAGAAATACACAGCGTGTGTGTCGAAAGGTGTAATGAGAGTTATATGCTCTTGTAAGCTACAATTTGCGTACGTGAAATGAGATGGGATTTTTTTCTATAGTGATAAGCGGTTCTGGGACAAGCCCAGAAATCCTTACTCAGCTGTAACTCCTGATGCTTGGTCATTGTTCATATATTTATAATATAGAATCATAGAATAGAGTCATAGAATCATTTCGGTTGGAAAAGACCTTCAAGATCATCAAGTCCAACCATTAACCATGCCCCCTAAACCATGCCCTGGAGTACCCTGTCCACTCACTTTTTGAATACCTCCAGGGATGGTGACTCAACCACTTCCCTGGGCAGCCCATTCCAATGTTTGACAACCCTCTCAGTAAAAAAATTTTTCCTAATATCTAACCTAAATCTCCCTTGCTTCAACTTGAGGCCATTTCCTCTTGTCCTATCTCCAGACACCTGACAGAAGAGACCAACACCCACCTCACTACAACCCCCTTTCAGGTAGTTGTAGAGAGCGATAAGGTCTCCCCTCAGCCTCCTCTTTTCTAGACTGAACAACCCCAGCTCCCTCAGCCGCTCCTCATAAGACTTGTGCTCAAGGCCCCTCACCAACTTGGTCCCATATAAATGGGACTTTTGCATTAGTTGAGTTTCCAAAGACCATCTCATTTCTTGCACCACTACGGGTTTCAGTAGTCTCTAGGGCAAATCTCTAGTGCTCAACACTGCAGTTTTACTCATCACCTCTTGCTCTAGAATCAGGATGCAGATTTTCGGGGCTGGGAGGGGGGAGGTCCCTTGGAGCTGCTGCCCAGGTCTCTTTGCTTGTTAAGTCTCCATGCTATTGCTCGAACTCCTGGGCATTTCTCTGGGGAGCCCGGGAAGCCAGATGGCATCTGCTGCTCATAACAAAGCCCCTGTCGATGGCTGGATACCTTCAGTCCCCAAAGCCCCAGCAAAGCACCCAGAAAGGGGTCTGCCCAGTCCAGGCTCTGCTTAGTGGGACATGCTGCAGATATGGCAAAGCATTGAGTGCAATGGTTGTTCCCTTGGGGTCAACTGAAGGAACACCTTAGTAAATATGCTCATAATTTGTAGCAGTGAGGATATTCATTTGGCTATGCTTTTGCTTATGTCTGTGTGCACCCCAGTGGGGTCAGTCGGTGGCTTGGACCTGGAAGGTGCTGCAGGTTGGTGCTGGTATGGAAGTGTCCACGCAGAGAGGTGAATCACTCAGCAGAAGGACTTTTTACTCTTCTCTGGGTTGTTATGGCCTTGTTGCACTGTCTTAGCTCTCATGACCCAGCTTCTTCTACTGAGCTCAGTATGCCACGCTAAGGTCCTGTCCTTCCCAAACTCAGTGCCTCTTCTGAAACCCGAATTAAAAATAATAACATTAATGTTGTTTCATTTCCCTTTGGTGGTTCTTTTTTGTTTGTTTATTTCCTTGTTTTGAATTCAGTTTATGACTTTGGTTTCTCTGATGCATAAGAAAATTTTGTGGCAGTTCTGCAGACATTACTTCTAGGCAGAGACCTAAAACAAAACGAGAGAGAGAGAAAGGAGGAGATTGTCTCTTAGTTACAGAACAGCTAGTTTGTTTGTATTGAAAAAGAGACTAACTCTTAAAGAATGCACTGTAATTTGTATTGTAGATCTAATTTGTGTGAGTCTTAAGTGCAGCCATGCGTTAGAGTGTTTGCAAAACTTAAAACTTGGAGATGTGGGAAGAGATTGAATTTAATTTGTAATTTGTGCAACATTTTAATCTCCCTCACAGAAGACTTGTGAAGTATCTTTAAGCCCAGAACGTTTAATTGTTCAGACAGAGCTTTTTCAAGGGGCCCAAGGTAAGCAGGGACAAATTCTCGAATGCAAATCACATCCTTGGCCTCTGTCCCTGTTTTGATCAAATCTGCACTTTCCACCTCAGCCACATGAGCTACCAAAGAAAAGTGCTGTGGTGGGTCCTGCATGGTCTATGAGCAATGTCAGCTGTGGCTTCTGAAGGAGGTATGAGCATGCATCAGATACAGGTATTCCTGCCTATCTCAGCTATATAAAGTGAAGAAATCATAAGTACAGTAAGTAAGCCAGCATTACCATTGGATCCTAGAATGAGAAGGAAGAAGTGAATTTGTTCAGCAGCCATGTTAGAGACTCAGTTTTGAGCTGCTTTGATGGTTCTGTGGCTACTTCAGTCAAAAAGAGAAATGAAAACGAAGTACTAGTTTATTGCATGCCTCCCAGTCTGAAATGTCTGTACCAGGACGGGGCATTGATGGATGTTTGCAGCACTTCTGCAATAGAGGCTTTTCAGTAAGGAACATCAACAAAATGAACAGAACTGTTAATTTTAATACATTGTTATTATTACCCTTGAGTGGTGTACCTCAAGGGTTCCTACTGGGACCAATACTATTTAGTATCTTCATCAGCGACATAGACAGTGGGATTGAGCACACCCTCAGCAAGTCTGCCGATGACGCCAAGCTGTGTGGTGCGGTTGACACGCTGGAGGGAAGGGATGCCATCCAGAGGGACCTTGACAGGCTTGAGAGGTGGGCCCGTGCAAACCTCATGAAGTTCAACAAGGCCAAGTGCAAGGTCCTGCACATGGGTCAGGGCAACCCCCAGTATCAATACAGCCTGGGCGATGAGTGGGTTAAGAGCAGCCCTGCGGAGGAGGACTTGGGAGTACGGGTGGATGAAAAGCTGGACATGAGCCGACAATGTGCGCTCGCAGCCCAGGAAGCCAATCGCATTCTGGGCTGCACCAAAAGAATCATGGCCAGCAGGTTGAGGCAGGTGATTCTTCCCCTCCACTCCACTCTCGTAAGACCCCACCTGGAGTACTGCCTTCAGCTCTGGGGTCCCCAGCACAAGAGAGCACAGAGGAGGGCCATGAAAGTGACCAGAGAGCTGGAGCACCCCTCCTATGAAGAAAGGCTGAGAGAGTTGGGGTTGTTCAACCTGGAGAACAGAAGGCTCTGGAAGATCTTATTGAGGCCATTCAATACTTAAAGGGGGCTTATAAGAAAGATGGAGAAAGACTTTTTACCAAGGACAAGGTACAGCGGTTTTAAACTGAAAGATAGCAGCTTTAGATTGGACATTAGGAAGAAATTTTTTACAATGAGGGTGGTGAGACACTGGAACAGGTTGCCCAGAGAAGTTGTGGATGCCCAGTCCCTGGAAGTGTTCAAGGTCAGGTTGGATGGGGCTTTGAGCAACCTGATCTAGTGAAAGCTGTCCCTGCCTGTGGCAGGGGTGTTGGAACTAGATGATCTTTGAAGATCCCTTCCAACCCGAACCATTCTATGATTTTGTATTATAGGTTGTCTGGCTTGAAGCAGGTATGCTGAATGTTTCAACAGCAGGAGACAAGCTGCCTGAAAGCAGCACAGAGTCTCAAATTGGACTTTCAAAATCTCTTTAAATGCTCTTGAAATATTTCTGTGAGCGTGGTGAGGCTCTGTTACACCCTCTTTAACCTGCTCTGAAGAAGGTACAGATTTGGAGTGTGGCTTGCCTCAAAGGCACTCTCCCAGACAATTTGGATGCTGTGCTCCTGGTAATACTGAATGGTGTGCCATAAACTGGCTATTTTATATTTTACACACACCCAGTCATCAATGGCTTCCTGCTTGGGAACTGTGGTATTCAGACACATTAGCAGCAGCAGCAGCAAAGACATGTAAACACATTTACACCCATTAAGTCAAGGCCAGAAAAATGTTGGCCCATTCCCACTAAGAATATAATAACTTGCTCACTAGTGCAGGTCCAGCTCATGTGCTGGGGTGGTTTCTGGAGCAGCCCAGACTGGTGGCCGCATCCCAAGGAAGCTCCATGACGTTGGGGTTGACTGAAGTGTGGGCCAATTGCAAGGCCATTGCTGTTCTCTTCTTTCTCTTGCTCTGTTGTGTGTTTGAGGGATGATGGCCATTTAGGTCATAGTTTATTTCTGGTGTAATGTTTGTTTCTCAAAGTCACCAACGGGTTGCCAGTTTCACTATTCATGATGGAAAGATGAGCAGAAATGATGTTGAAACCCACCATCAGGATCTGCTTGGGCAAAGCCCTGTTATTTCATAATTAGCTTTGATGCTTTTGGCCCAGCTGCTTAGGAATTGGCTCTAATCCTCTTACAAAGCCTAATTTCTGGTTTTTTACTTGGCTCTGGCAGTGCTCCTGCAGTAATGTGATGATGTCTGGCTCCAGGGATGCTTACAGTAAGTTTGTATGACCGAGTGATCAGGATGGAGCAATCGTACCTAGACAGGCATTAAACACAGCCTTCAGTGGAGTACATTGCCATGTTTTTGGTGACAGTTCTGTGGATGTGGTGTATCAGTCTTGCTCTGTATCGGAGTCGGTATTTTTGTACCTTCATGTGTGTAGGTGCCAGCAGGCACCACTTTACAGGCAACTGAATGTACTGTAGTACCAGTGCTCGCCACTGAAGATTTCCAAAGTCCTCCAGAATAAGCTCCAAATGGTTGAGAATATGGGGAGTGAAACCAGACTTTGTTTGTTTGCTTATTAATTGATATACTGATTGATTTTTAATGCATTTTGGGGGTATGTGTGGGTTTTTTTACAAAAGGCAACCTGCTATTGCAGCTCCAGCCTCAGTAGCCTTAGAGGACTTCTACACACATTTCGCAATGGGTCTTTGAAGGCAATGACTCATAGGTGGTTTTGGCCTGACTCCATTGAAAAGTGATTTTGATCCCTTCCAACAAGGGGCACTACTGCCAGTCTGTCAGCCAGCATACACTCTGTTCTCCTTCTGTGTATTCACGTTTCCCGTGAACCCATGACAAATCTGAGCATGTGTGTGGCAGTGTTTTTCTTTTCTAAGCTAAAAAATGCAGTAGCAGTGGTCCAAGTCAAGCCAAACTTAAGCACTTAGATAATTTGGGATTATTCCCGTTATAACAGATAGGAAAACTTCCATTGCACAAAATGGATTTTGCAAATCCAAGTGAAAAGCAATGAATGGAAAGCTCATTAGAATATAGTCATTAATTCTTGAGCTAAATTAACAAGGTTAAATATAATTTAGTGAGTTTCTCAATGTAGGTCTGCCCGATCCATTAACAGGAGTTTAAAACAAACACTCTGTGATAACCACATTTCTTAAGAGCTGCATCAAAAGCGCTTTCGCAGAAGGTCAGCCCTGGATCTGTGATATTTTGGGCTACCCCATGCTCTTGGGACCACTTTCAGTGTTTAACATGCAATGAATAAATATGCACTCCAGAGCCCTTTTTCTTTTTTTCCTTCTTTTTTTTCTTTCCCCGGGTGTGAAAAGCTGTGAGAAACAATATTGGCAGCAGGAACACCTTGTGCAGATGAGAAGAAAAACCTCTCCTCTGACTTGAGTTGACTCCCGCTAATTACATGGCTGGAGATGGACCTTTAGGGAAGCTGCTCCACGGCATTGTCCTGGACAATCCCCACCAAATTAGGGCCGGTCAGGCCGAATACGAAGAGTGGTGATTACGGAGATTATTTTCTTTTTAAACATGCTCCTTAGCTCTAGTTTGCTGGGTGTTGGTTTTCAAAAGGGACTTATAATAAACGTGGGCCATCTATATATAGCCCAACTTTTGTTCGTTTGCACAGTTCAGAAAGCCTACTGTTTGAGGTTAGCCTTGAGTAAACTTGTACCATTTACTTTGGAGCATTTCAAAGGGAACAAAAACACAAATCATGATGAGGCTAATAAGAAGTTTGGGTGTTTAGTTTAAATGTGTACACAGCAATCATTGTAGAGGAAGTCCTTCTCTTTGGGAGTACATTATTATTAAGCAGCATTGCTGTTTGCCTGGTTTTGTCTGGTCCACAATTTGCATTCACTTGATGGATTGCCAGGGTCGGAGGTGCACTACTTGGGAAACACTGAAGTGCCGTCTCAGCAAACTCTTAAGAGGAAGGGAACACTAATACAAGCATTTGCCCAAACTCCTTGAGTCTTCTTAGGCTTCCTTAGGCTGTGCTAGATCAATATGACAGTTTGCTAAGAAGCTTTGGACATGCATTCACAAACTCTCTCTATTGGCTTTCTTGGCATGTTATTCAGGAGGTAGCTGCTAGTGAAACATGTCTGCTACCCGCACAGAAGATTTATACATGCATTTTCTTCTCCTGCTAAGTGATTTATTTACTAGCAATAATGCCTTGCAGAGCTGCTTGGTCCAGTTTGCAGAACTCATTATGTCGACCCTCAACAATCTATAGATGAATGGGATCGCTCTCTCTCGTTCCCCCCCACCCCCATCCCGTTTTTTTAACCGTGATCACATGGCTCCAATCCTCCTGTTCAGTGGAGTGAGATGATCCCAAGCTGGTGAACATTTCTTTCCATACTATGCGCAGAGGTAAGTTCTCTTGTGTCACCTGTCTCAGAGCAGTGAAGGGATTTGCTCGCTTGCTTGCTTGCTTTAATTGTAATCATTTGCTTTCTGACTGCTTATTGTCAGTTGCTTGCAAATGGACGGGCTTATATGGGAGACAATTTATACAGCTTATTTCCCATGATCTACAAGCCCTGCAAAATAGAGGAAAAATGTAATATTGCAAAAGTTTTCAATGGCAAAAACTTTGCACTGCCCTTTATTCACAGAGCACTCAAATCTCTTCTGTTCTTGTTCCACCAGAGTCTCACTCTGGTGCCTCTCAGCCTTCCCGCTCGCTGGCTGGCTTTAATTCCTGCCTCTCCTGAGCACTTGGTGAGATTCAGCCCTTTCGCATCCCACTGGTGGAGGATGGGAAATTGGCTGCTCCGACAGCTCTTGCTGTTGATCCCTCAGCCGGGGAGGTTACGCAAAGGTGAGAGGTGACCAGATTATTCACGTTTTTATCTGTGAAGCACTAGCGGTGCTCTTCATGTCACTTACGGGAGGGATGGAGGCAGTCTGGTCTCAGATACGCCAGGGTTTTCGCGTTTGCCTCAAAGCCTCGTGGCCCCGTGCGTTGGGGAGGTGCTGGCCCGGCTGTGGCAGGGCAGAGCTCCTGGCTCCCTCCACGGCTGCGGGCAGCGGGATCTCTCCCATCTGCGATGCACTGAATTTTCACTTAGTGGTGGAAAGTGCAATTCAAGATTTGGGACTCACCATCCTTTTGGGGAGTGGGGACCCTCATCCCGGTCTTCCTACTTCACCCGAGTCTTTGCTTAGGGAGCTCCCCGGCACATTTGGCGTCGTCCCCTTCCCCAAATGCCTGAACAGATATATGATTCCTTGGACATGTGATTTAAAAATGTTCCAGGGCATCTTAAACTGTTTTGCATTTTATTAGCCCTGCCAAGTTCTAAGCACACCTTGAATAAATTCATAGTTGGTGGTTGTGGCGTATGTACCTTGGCTATCGTGGGTGGATAAAAAATGTTTTATACCCCTGAGGAGCAGCAAAAGAGCTCGCTCGCTCCATGCAGCGAGAGGAGTGAAAAAGTTGGATTAAATCATGTCTGTCTGCCTGTGGTTGAACTAGCAATGAGGCATTTTCAATCAGAGGTCAGGGCTGTGGTCAAATTTCTGCTTCAGTTTTTGCTTGCCGTAATTTTCCCTCATACCAGATTCTCTGTGAAACTCCAGGACCGAGACACTCTCTGTGTCTGACCTTTTCGGGGCAGGATTTTTCAGACAGTCCTGTTTCAATTGAACTCGCTGCCAGAGCATGCAGGAAGGAAGTGACATGTGTTAGTCATACACCCCGGTGTGTGTTTAGCATCCAATTTATGTACAGTCCAGGAATAACCCGGCATAATTCTGCAAAGCTGGACTCATGCTTAGATGTTTTGATGTTTGGGCTAGGAGGGGATTTCTTCATACATGAAACAGGCTTTCAGCACTCGGGAAGGATCAATACCTCCCCCCGGGGAGCTCAGGCAGTGAAAATATTTTTGCAATAGATGCTAGAGCTCAACCTGTGCACGGGTGTCTCGGGCTGAGTGAGTGCATTTCACAGCTGGAGTTTACCTGCGTTTACCCACCCAAGCCAGACCCGTCACGGGCGCGTGCGGGCATCGCTGCCCCGGCTTCACGGGCAGCATCGCGCCCCGGGGTCGGCCGATGTTCGCCAGTTTGGGGGGAGCGTGTGCCACAAAAGGCAGACTGTGAGAGGTGTGGGAAGAGCCTGAGCGTGCTCGCCTTACTCACCAGCCTTTGGAAACGGCGCTGGGGGCAGCCGCGCCAGGCTTGACATCTTGAAACAACATTAATTAAAAGTAACTTTTTAATCCTTGAGGGAAGAGAAACCAGAAGTGACAGTCTCCTGGCTACAGCCCTTCAGTTTTAATCCCAGTTTTGACTTTTTGCCTGGGATCGACAAGCCACAGAGAACAAAAACATATTTTAAAAAGTTTCTTTCAAGGCAGATGAATGTTAATCATGAGGGTGGGATTTTTTGTTGCCTTTTTTTTTTTTTCACTGTTGCCGGTCTGAAGGAACTGCAACAGCAGACAGCCTCGCTTTAAAAGGGTATCATTCTGCTCCTATACCTAGAACAGTATTTCTGCTCTTTGGCAATCAGTCGTACATTGTGTCTGGCTATTTTGGGGACAAGAGGCTGCCGTGCAGGATGGCAGGTCCTTTGCACCACATGAGCATGGTGCTGGGACGGTCTCTGTGAAGGGTCCTTGACTGTGGTGGAAGGGACTGGGATGAGCCAGTATTTGGATCCATGCAGTTGGATATCCTTGAAAATGGGCTCTTTGAAACCAAACTGGAAGTAAAGTGATGCAAGAGAGGCAGGAGATGCTATTTCTCTTCTTGCTGCAAAATCCCACCCTGTTTTCCCTCTGACACAATGTACTAGTCAGCACATCTGCTCCCTCACGAGGACCTTGGCCCATTAGCGACTGGGAGCACCTCAGCAGACCTTCTCTTCTCAGCTACCTGTTAGAGCAGCAAGCCCAGGATTTCCGAATAACCCATTGATCCAAAAATGTGTGTGTGCAGTGCCACAATTAACATTCCTTCTGAGTGCCTTGCATTAAGCATCTCTATATGTGTCTTGAAGGAAACCTCTGAGAGATTGTCTTTTATGGAGGAGTTATAAGAGATTTCTTATGGCTGAGTTCACCTATAGAAAATACAGAATTGTAAGTCTATGTAGTTCAAGAAAGAAAATGAATTAGCCAGACCCAGACAAGAATAAGTTAACAGTACTCACTAAGGAGCCTTGAGTGGAATTAGAAAAGAGAAAAATGGCCTGTTGATAAAAACAAAAGCCTAAAAACTCGAAGAAACCCTTCCTTCCCCCATCCCCATCTAATCAGTCCGGGACAGAGCAGGAGCGGGGGTAGGAGGGAATGCGGGATCTACTTGATGCCAGTGGTATATCTCCTCCTTCCCTTCTTTATTTGACCCTCTTTTAGAGGAATGTTTAGCAAAGCTGTTTATTTTGCATAAACCCAAGTAATAACGTGGCCCCGGGTGACAGGACCTGAATGAAGATGACAGCAGTTTGATTTAACGATTAGCCACCTGACCCGATAGCACCTCTGGAATCTCAACTGCAGAATAAATTCCCATTCTTCCCTCATGGGCTGCATGTTAATCACGGGAAGAAAAGCAAAGGGTGGTTGCAATAGGCCCATTGTTCCTGGGGGCGAAGGCTTGAAAAGAAATTGCCCGTCCCTGCCTGCTTTGTGCTGGCTTCATGCTGAGTCTTGGACACTCAAGTTTCTTTTACTGCTTCTGTAACCCCCCTCCAACGAAATACTGGTTTCCAATGGGGCAGATTCAGTCAGGTTCATTCACTGGGGGACTTGCCTTCTCCCTGAATTATCACTACATAGTTTCTAATATTTTTTTTCAACTGAAAGTCGGCGCTCGCAGCGCGGGAGTCTCTCTATTTGCAGTTAGTGGAGCAAGTCGCTGAGGGATCCCTGCTTTTTCCAAACGTTCCCTAAAGCAGCTTAGCAAAGTGGTAGGGCTTTGTTTTGAGGGAAACCAATTTGGGGAAAATCTTGCTGTGCTTTTTGTTTCCTCCCTCCCCTCCCCCTGCCTTCCCAAGTCTTTCAAAGCCTCTGCATTAAGCATGGTTGTAATGGTACAACCCTCGCCTTAGCGGGCTAATATTCACTTACAGTTCAGCCTTCCAGCTTGGTAGCACAGGGAGAGATGTGGCAAAGGGGAATTAAAAAATGATTGCAAAGTCAATGGTTTAAAGAGTAATTACAGAGTCATTAAAGGTTATTACGGGGAAATGTTCAGCTGAGCAGCGATTAGCATTCCTGATACCTCAAGTTCACCACGGTTTGAGGGCACAAGTGAGATGAGTTGTAGAGGTCTCTGCCACGAGGGGATGGAAGCGGCTCCCAGCCCTGCAGCTCCTCTGGGGCTCGCAGCCGGGCGCTCGCTGCATGCCTCCTGCCTCCCTCGGGGCTGCCGGCTCCACTGTCAACTGAACCTCGGGATCGTAACCAGCTCCAAACTACACACTGCCGTGCTCTGCCCAGAGCAACACTCGCTTGGGTTAGCTTGTGGCTGGTAATCCCAGCCAACAATTCAGAGCTGCCTCAGTCCTGCCCCGCTTCCTACCCATACAAAACCTTCAGGTGCCGTCAGGATTCAGCTGTCTCACGACATGGGTGGTAGAGGGCTGCGTGCTACCGTTTACACCTGCAAATAATTTCAGCGGTTACAACACCCAGCAGGCAAATTCTTAAAACCAGCACCTCGGCATCGCCCTTGCATGGTCACTGCGATGCACTTGCATGGCCATGTCACCCCAGTGCCCAGAACTGCTGGGGTCTGGGGTGCTGTCCTTGACATGGATGGACCTTGCTCAGCCCCAGTGGGAAGCTGGGAAAGCCTGGTGTCCCTCTGTACCGTAACTGTGAAAGTCTTGAAGAGCAGCAGGAGCAACCAGTGTTGTCTCTTGTGTGTTTGTGTTTGTCCGTATGCAGTGAAAAAAAACACAAATCCAAGTCAGGTCTGTTGTGTCAGTGCAAGACGACTGAAATACTGGCCAGTGTCCCTGACATTGTGTATTGAGGAAGGCCAAGTAAGTATTTAAACAGATAAAACACATAAGTAAAATAAAACTAAGTATTAATGACAGTATTAGCAAGTTACAAATATTTAGGTACAAAGCAGGTACCGCTCTCATTGCTCAGGCAGTTGGCTTCTGGTCTGTGCTGCTGTTTGGCTTTTCTTTTGAGCATTGAAAAGGGCATTAATACATTGCCAGGAAATATTATTTCCAAGGTAAATTAAAAAAAAAAAGAAACGGGCACAGCAAGCCAGTGGCAGCCCTGGGATATGCAGAGGCAGACCCCGCCGGAGCCCAGCGACAGGGCAGGAATGCGCTTGTGCTTGAAGGGGAGCAATGGACAGGCGCATCCGAGGTGGGTCTCTGGGCCAGTGAGGCAGACTCAGCTTTCCTTCTTGGGTGAAATAAACCGGGATTTGTTTTCGGATTAGAAAGAGGTGTATTTCTAAAAAATCAGCAACGATAAAAGGCTACTTTTTTTCCCCCCTCTGAGGGCGAAAAACACTTAGTTTGCTTACCAACTGACACCTCGGGAGGAAAACACTGCTGCCTTTTCACCGCGCCGCTCCCCGCATGTCTCCCCCAGACGGACAGACAAGGCACGTCCCGCCAACCCGGCCGGCTTCCCGGGGATCGCAGCCCATCCAAAGAGAGAGGCTGCGCTCTGAGTCTGTCCGGGCAGCTGGTATTCATTTATGTTTTACAAGAAAGCCTCTCACTGCAAATAGCTTTTGCAGATCTCTAAGATGTCGGAGCAGCGTAGGGAGGGAGGCCGCGTTTTTGGCTGCACGGGGCTCACTTCCGCAGCGCTGCTCGACACCAGCCTCTGCGTTTCCCCCCGTCAGATCCATGCTAGTCTGCTGCTGGCGGGGGGATTTTCACGCTGACGTGACCAAAGCTCAACCAAACACGTTCAGTTAATTCAATTGATTTAATTATTCTTGTAGGCTGCTTCCACCCTCTCTTCATAAATCCTGTGACATCTGAGACTGGGAGTGGTGGAGGCGAGACTTTGTATCCCGGGCTTTCGAGGCCCAGCAGCGGCAGAGGGATAACCAGGCGTCGTAGCTGGAGCATGGTGCACGATAACTGCTTTACGTCTGAGCTAGGGGCACTTCCGAGGCCGTCAGCTTTGCCAAAGTATCAAGGGTTGAAGCAGAGCCTCTTGCTGCTGGTGCAAAAGAGCCAGCTCCCAAGAGCTGGTTTGGGGCCAGGAGTTGGGGGTTTGCAACATGTCGAGCGAGCAAGAGGTTAGTCTTCAGCAAGCAAAATAGCAAAAGATAAGGACCCCCAGCCGCTGCAGGCATCCGGAAATATTTCTCACCTGTTTTTTTCCCCCACTGATGGAAAGAAGGGCAGCCGTGGGGTAGCTGTTACGTTTAGCTGAACAAAAGACATTGGAGGTAAGAAAGACCTGACTCAAGCAGGCATTGCTATTAGCCCAGCTGGCTGCTTCCCAGCCTCCCCCCTGCTTCCACAGTCCGCCATGCCATGTCGGGGAGGGGGGGTCCACAAAACGTCAACGCAGGAGCAGCAGTATCAGCTTAGGTCGAGGTCGAGGTCAAGATCCGCCTACCTCTGGCTCCAGCTTTGGAGAGGGGTGAGTGCCCAGTTGCAGGGCAGGTGTGCAAGCAGCTTCCCAGCGGTGTTCTCGCAGCCTTGCAAATCTTCCAGTTCAAGGACTGTCTGAATTGCAGGTGGTATCACGGGATTTTTCGTCCATGTATTTGTAGAGTCATTTTCTGAAGTGGTATATCCTTTTAGTGCGAGCACCATCCTACAGCGAGGAGTGCCACAGCTTAGCTTTGCGCTGCGCAAGGGAACGCCTTTGATCATCCTAGCCTGCGTCCTCTCCGTGTTATTTGGTGGCTTGCGGGTCTTGCATGGGAAGAGACTGTGAACTAGCAACCTGTAGCGCTGTCTTCATCCCAGCCACAACTTGCTGAACCTCCTTTGGTTGGTTATTTTTGCAAACTGAGGAGTGTAGGTCTGCTCACTCTCTGCATTGAGCCTCATCACAGGAGCAAAACTCAGTCTGCCAGACCCGAGGCTCCTCACTTTTAAGCACCTGAAGTAGGAAACAGGTCTCTCCAGGCCTCCTGAATAGTCAAAGGAGAGAAAAAGCCTCCCTCTGGCAGGAGAACCAGGCCACCCAGTCTGATCCCCTCGTCTTTCCTCTTTCTTTCTGCATTGTCTTTATAGAGAGACTCTTTATGTAGAGACCACAGGGTTCAGGTGGCGTGATTGTCGCCCCTGTAAGCTAAACAGCTCCTACCTGTGACTGTCAAAAGGACTGAGTGACTGGGTGCTGCTTGGGTTTTGATGGGTTCCTACAAGCTAAGGTAGGGTGCTGTTGGATTGGGGGGGTTCTTTGTTTGTTTTGTGGGTTTTTGCTTCTGGTTTTGGATTTTTTTTCCAAGGAATGGGTGCGGGACACATCTTCGAAAACAGACCCCTCTGGTTATGTACTGGCAATTGCTGGTCTCCTCTGAGAATTCAGGCTATACTGTCTTTTCTGTTGGCTGCTAATGGTATGTAGTCCCGTATTCATAACGAGCCAAATATATAGCTTCATGGTGGGAGTCCTTTCTGCATGGCTTGCCCTTTCTGTTTGTATTTTGGTTGCAGGGGACTTGCAGTCCCTCCCTCAGACATATCCTCCAAGGAGCAGTATGTTTTACCTTAGGAACAAGATGCAAACAGAGAGACGTGTTCCCTGCGTAGTTAGTAATACCGATGACGCTCGGCGCACTGTGCAAAACGCCTGGGGCTGTACAGAGGTGTTTTGTGCAGACCCGCGACCTGCTGGCTATTCACTTTTTCCCTGAAAATATTTTGAGTGCGTGACAGTGCAAGGGGAAAATGGAGGAGTCGGAAGAAGGGCAGGAGCCAAGGATACTTGGGCAGGCGCTCGGCACATCTCTACCAGCTCAGCCCCGACCTCTGCTTTTTCTTGCCTTTGCCTGTCCCGTCTACCTGGCGGCGGCAGTGGGGCTGGGAACGCAGGCGGGCGCCAGTGGGAATCTGCAGCCCCTCTTTGAGTTCGACCCACCCAGGCTCTGAACGCAGGTCTCCATGGGTGAATGATCAGTGCCTTAAACAATTGCGCTGTGCTCTCCCGGCATCTAATTACCAGGACAAAGCGGTCCATAATAATGGATATTGCAGAATAGCTTATTCTCCTGGAGGATTTGATCCAAACCCCAATGAAGTCGGTGGAAAGACTCCCATTGATTTCAATAGACTTTACGTCAGGCTGCTAGTGTGCTGTTGGTTGCTTTGCCGTTAACCACAATACGCTTTTTCAAAAGTTTTTCATTTAAGAGAAGATCTCAATATCATAAATGATTTACTCAGAGCAAGGAAGCGCCGTCCTTTTCAGAACAACTGTCCCTCTATCTTTTATTGTGATGTTGATTGCTAGGAAAATAGGATCACTTTTGAATATTGCCTAGTTTAGCTTTAGTAATGACAATTGGTAATTACTTGCATTTTTTTATTTTCCAGTAAGTAAAGCTGTGCAGGATTTTGTTCTAAGATCATACCATTTCAGGAGCCTGGCAAAATATTTTATTTGCTTCCTCTGCTGAAAGCATACACGAGGGCTGACATATACACTACAACACTGTTCTCCTGTGCTTTCGCTCCTTGTGGCTACAGTCTCATTAACATTGCTGCGTGTAAAAGACTCCTAAGACTTTTTTTTTTTGTAAACTAAAAGTTTCCTCATCTGATATTTTCATGAGTCTCAGGAAAATATTTTGATGTAAACTAATGGAGGAACAGTGAAAATTTTTATAATTTGTATGAGATACATATTTAAAAAAACATGTAATGCTTTAAAATTCTTATGGTCCCTTGGGATTCCCTACCACCACACACTGCTCTGGGAAAAAAATGCTTGGTTCCCGCTAACACAACCATGTCCCTTTAAATGGACCATTTTCTTTAGGAAACTAAAATTTTAAAAGTTGGTGACATTCCTTTGCAGCTTTCTGGTTTGACCCTGGTTAGCAGGAGGATGTGAGATGACAATGCCTTGGTGAGGACTTTGGCTGAAGGTTCAACACCCAGGGGGTGAGCCTCAGAAGTGCTGGGGGAGGCGCAGCCTCGACCTGCAGGGGGAAGGTGTTGGAAGGGATGGTGCACATCCGGGAGGGGGAATGCTTTGGGGTGCCTGAGAGTGCTGGAGACATGCCCAAGAGCAGCGGTGATGTGCCTAAGAGATGGAGAAGGGGTTCAATGGGGAGACTGGTAAGTGCTGACACCCTCAGAGCTGGGAATCCCCTAAGGAAGGAGCTGGAGAAGGGCCGAGGGGTGGAAAAACGGGATACCCATTGTCATCATGTTTAGGGAGACGGTAGAGAGGCCAGAAAGAAATGAAGCAAAAGGAGAATATTGAGAGGAGGACATTCAGAGCTGCTCCGGAGGAGGGTGCCTGGGAGAGGACAACCAGTGGGTGGCTTCCTCCTAGCCAGGCACCACCAGTGCGGGTCATGCAGCTGCTGAGCATGATCCTGTACCAAACCCAGAATATCATGAGCTACCAAAACCAGAAGAAACAAGCCAGTACCAGGAGGGAAGGTTTCACTGTCTCTTTGTTACCTGCTGGGCCAAGGACGGGAGGTATTGGCACAAGAAGAAATCCTATTTGATTCCTGCACAGGAGCTTATCCCAACTCAACAGGCAATATTGGGCTGTGTGTAAACTTTATACTACAGCCATCCTTGCACATGAGCGTACAGGTGCCTGGGCAGTTCTTTCTGTCTGCCAGGCAGACAAGCCCGAGGGACGAGCTGCACTGAGCGCCATGCTCAGCCCGACGTGCCGAGTCCAAGAAAAACAGCGCGCTTCACTGCCAAGAAAGCGACAGCTAAATTTGTCTTCAAACTACAGCGATTTGGAGCAGGATCCCTGCAAGGGGAAGCAGGTTCGTCACAGTTCAGAAGATTATTCGAAATGCGTGAAATTTGCGTGGAATTTCCTTAATCTGCCTTTACAGGAAAATTCCTTTCTCATTTCCTGAGGGCAGGCCCATATTGTTGAAGGCAGCATTCTTTAACGGGGGGATATCGTTTATTATAAAGGATCATGGGTCAAAGTATCTTAACCCAGATCAAGGGCAAGGTCTGTGGGGACTGCCTGGAGCCTTTCGTGGTAACTCACAATAAAGAGCCAATTATAGAGCGAGAGGCTGACACCAAACCCATGCCGTGGCTGCAGATGGCAAATGCACCTACTTGGGTTGTGCATCTTGTAAAGGGAGAAATTACCATAGGTTCAAATTCTTGAGCTGGGTGACCATGGCTAGCAGGCTGATTATGCCTTTCCAAAGTGAAATCCATGTTGCTTAATGCTCGCTGTATTTTTCTCAGTAGTTTAACCTTGATATCTTTCCTGGGATTAGAGAGTGATGAAAGGTTGAATTATTTGTCTCTGAACTCCCACCGCGAGCAGTCTGACTGCATCTGTTCAAGTTCCTGGTTTCTCAATATTGGTGTTGCATGCAATGCTCTGAGGGTGTTAGGCACCAAGACTGTATCACTCTAAACTACTGTTATTCACTTGGGATGCAGTTTACTGGTTTGAAAGAGACAGCGGTTCCAGGAAAAAAAATAGGCAGGTAGGGAATCCCATGTAATTAAAAGAAAATTTAAAAATTAAGGGGTTTACATATATATGCATGGATTTCTGTCCAAGCTTTTTTGAAGCCATTTGCGAGCATTGGTATAGTTCCTAAAAGATTTTTGTAAAACTAAGGGCAACTTTTTTTTCAATTTTGCTGCTGGGGAAACTGAGGCACAGTTTGGCAGGGAAACCTCTCAAAGGTTATTAAATACAAAGGTACATCTCTGGCTCAGGACCCAAGGTGGGAAATTGCCTGGGGGGAGTACTTTGGAGTATTGTGGTGTGCACCTTCTGGCCTTGGGGTCTTCTCTGGGAGATGGCCACTATAGAGATAGGACACCTGGAGCCTTGTCTGACCTGGTGGGACTGCTTGGAGGTCCTTGGATATTGCTGGGTATTGCAAGGGCTGATCAGGATGTTGGGAGAAGGAGGAGGAGGATGCTATCCACTTCTAAGTTGTAAAATCTGCTTATGGGGCTCTTTTGGAAAGCCAAACAAAACTGTAGACCTGTGTTTCGTTCCTGTTTTGCATGTATGCTTTCGACACGTCCAGCTAACTGGCCAAGCTGGGTGTTTGCAAACGCAGCCCTGGTGCACGGGGAGCTCTGCAGGGGAGTGGAGGCTGAGGGAAGTTAGCAATGCGTGGGATATCTGTAGCTGCTCTAAGTGCCAGGCTGTGCTAGGAGGTACCGTAACCTCTCCCTATGTCATTAAGGCTTATCATTGCCACAGACAGTGATTGGAAAAGGCTTTTTGCAAGGCTGAACTGTAAGCAATAAAACTTGCATTCTGATACAGGCATAGTGCACTTAGCTAATAAAAATAGCCTTGGTGTCAAAAGGTTTCAGTAAATGTGGCTAAAGATATTAGCAGTCGCCGTGTTCGCCTTTCACTTCTCTATAGACCCAGGATGAGGTGAGGTGATAAAAATGAGCTTTTTGTTTCCACTGGGAGTCAAAGTCGCAGAACTTTACTTAGGATGCTGAGGGAGCAGTCCTGATGTTTCCCAGTGCAGATCATCTCCCTGCTCTTTCCCCCCTCCTTGGCAGCCCAATTATACTCTCCGTCATGACGGGTTCAGTCTCGGGTGTCCCAGTGCGGGCAGCAGAATTGCCCTTTCCTCCTGACCCTGGGCGGAGTGCTGGAGCACAGGTGACATGCCTGATGTGGGTGGATGGAGACCTGGCCCTGCCTTTCTCACCACTTGTGCGTGACCGGGCTGAGACACTTGCATCACGTTGCTTGAAAGTTCAGGCTGTGAAAAGTGGGATAACTGCGCTGTGATGGACATGAGGATGTGGACCATCACTCTCCTGAATTGAAAACTGTTTTCCAAAGCCTAGGTCTGCCATCCAGCCCCAGCTGGAGCTCTGTTAATTCAGTGGAACTGCTTGCAAACTGCGGTATTACCGGACATAAGTAAGTGTAGCAAAACTGGACTTACAACTAATAAATTAAGGGTTTCTTGGGACCAGATGCTGATAAAAAAAGAAACATCATGTAGTTGAAGGTGAATGTTGATTTGACAACAAAGCATTATTTGACAACAGAGCCATTAACGTCCATTATTTGCCCAACTGTTAACAGATTTCTTTCATATGATCACATAGTCATTTGAGTCAGAGGAAAGTGTATTAACCAGTCTGCCTGCATTTCCCAGTCGTATGTCAACCACACGGTGTTTGCCAGGAGAGGTGACAAGGGTGCCTGTGAATTGGATTATACTCCAGAGGTCCCTTGTCAGCTGGGAGCTGTGGTTGCAACAGTTAATAATAATTAGCACTTATATGTACTGGCAAAGCTGTGTTTGGCAAATCTTTTAGGCTACGGATGTGGCTTGTGTTTATACTAGATGAGACAAAGTCAAGAGAATAATGCACCCTGAGAAATGGAGAAAACACAGTAATCCAGAAAATCGTTGTGCCCACAAACTCGTTTGCTAGCCAACCGAATAACTGAAAGTCTCGTAGGGAAGTGTGTGAATAATTAAACATAGCCATAGCCATTTGTGGTGATTGTAGTTCAATTAATAATTTATAAAGGTATCTGCCATGGCCTGTCTTCCCCTTCCTTCACATCATAGCTTCCTCTGCTCTTTTTCTTCCTCCTCTTCTTCTCCCCCATCTTTTTGTAAATGAACATGGCAGGATCTGTGGTACCAGCTGATTCCTGGGGAAATGTGATAGGGTCCTGTGAACCCACCAGTGTGGTTAGATGTGCCATCACCTCAATCAGTCATGGCCTTGACAACCAGCACGATGCCAGCACGGGTTCACCTGTGCCCTTTCTTTCCTTCCTCTTCCTCAGCAGCCCCAGAGATGTTTCAAGGTGCTGGTGCCTACCTGGCACTCTTGGTCCCTGAGGAACAAAGTCACCCTTCTTGCAACGTGGTTTCTTTGTCTCCCTGGTCCCTGACCCAGATCCCTTCTCCTTTTAAGTGCATGCAGGCATGTTTGCCTACGAGTGAAGAATTGTGAAATCGGGGTTGGTAATGGGAAAACGCTCATTCACGTGTTCAAAGGCATCTGCCACTGGAGCTCAACTGAGGATGCTGATAGTGCTCCCCAGCAGCGGGTGCCCTGTCCTAGGGACATGTCCAGTTTATACTGATACCTGCCCTTTTGGGGCTGGGTGAAAGAAATCGTCCTCGGACTGGGGGCCAGGAAACTGAGCCTCTGGGAGAGCACCGACCGCTGCCAGTGAGGTGGCGTGGGTGATGTGACATGTGATGACGTGAGTGTAGAGATTAAGGCACCACGGCTTCCTCAGCTGTCAATACAGCCTCATTCACACGCATTAGAAATTCACTTGTAATTTTCAGGAGGATACGCAGAAAAGTTCCTCTAAAACAACTCTCAGTGAGAGTGTCACGAGCTCAAAGGACAAGCACTCATGTAGGCCATATTTGAGTTATCAAACCCAACAGCTAGAGGCAAATGTCAGCTTATCATAACTGCTCTGTAAACAGAAATCATCGCATAATCTTCTGTCTCACCCATCACATGCAGGTGACAGCCCAGGAAGCCTATTAGCAAATGCCAAGACGCCTACCACACTAGGGTGAGTTACGTGCCTGGGTTAAACACTGCAAGGGGAGTACGGGAGCCTCAGCAGGGTAACAGCAATGAGTCACCTGAAGTCAGAGAAGCGCTAAGTGATTTTCTCATGGGAAAAACAGAGATCTAACATCACCAGGATTGAAAACCTTTTTTTTTTTTTCCTTTAAAGTTTCTTATTGAAAATATCATGAATGATAAAAGGGGAGCACAGAAAGAGGGTGCATATACCCATACCACTCTGGATGGGCATATTACAGTCTGAATTTTGCAGTGGGAAGATAAATTATAGAAGTAACCAGAGCCAAATGAATACCAGAGCCAGAAGTAAAATTGCAAGAATTACAGTACATACTTCAAAGTAAAGTGCTTGTACTAATAGCCTGATAGCAGTACCCGTTTCAAAGTTAGAAGTGTGTTGTCAGTAAAACACAGTGTTCACAGATGTTTTGATCTGCCGGTACTGCATTTCTGAAGAACTTAATATGCCCATTTCTGCTGTTGCCCTAGTTCGGGGGCTCAGTACACGAGTGGTTGTGTAGATCCCATCCTGAAATGGCACAATGAGCCCCAAGCAGTGGGTCAAAGCAAATCCGAGGGTCTTCCCCAAGCCTCTCCTACCAGGATGTCTGGCTGCTTTTCCTGTCCCGTGCTGCTGTGCAGGTGTTGCTACATTGCAGTTGTTGATTTTGTACCAGAACAACACTGAAAACGAGAGGAAAGTCCAATATGACAGTATATCTGTTGTGCAGCAGCTTCCCAACTCAAAGCCAGTGCTAATATTACTTTCAGCAAATGATGAATGAATAAATAAAACCCTAATGATATCTGAAGCTGTTTGCCATAGGAGGCTACCCGTCTTGCAGATCTCTCAATTTAGCTTGAAGCTATCAGCACCCATCAGCTGGGCTCTGAATTGAGAGTGGGGAAACAGTTCCTTTTTCTGCTCACTGAGGACAGATGCTAACAGAGGCACGCACTGCAGAATCACCCAACTTGGAAGTTAAATGTGGTCTTTTACAAGTGGGGAATTTGCTGTCAGAAGTAGATAGAGTTTAAAAAAAACAAGCAATGCATTAGTCACAAATTAATAAAACCATCCCAATTTATGCAAAACATGAGGTTGAAGGGACCTGTTTCAGAGTCCCTTGTGTCATTAGAAATACTCCTGCTGTCACAAAACTCTTTTGATTGGTGTCATATTTTGAAGTCCTTTCTTTTTGTGCATCCTTTACAATTAGATGTTTTTTAATACAAGAGCTGCTCCAAAATTGATTGGGCGGGTGGGGGTGTCATGGTGATCATTAGATTATTTCAGTGCAGATGTCATTTGGTTTATTCTAGCTTAGTTTAAGACTGTGCTTAACTTTAGTCCCCTAAATTGTCACTTTTAACCCAAGAGAAAGGGGTTTGCGCAGGCTGTCTTAAATAATAAAATGCACATAAATGAAACAGCACAGTTTTTGTGGTTTGATCTGGCCAAAGTAATCTGCTTCACTTCCCAAAGTTATGGGATAGATTGACTGGCTGAATTAATATGGGGAGTAATACAGGATATTTGAACTCTTGTCAGTTATTTCATTCTGCTTTTTCCCAGCAGTGAAATGGATTTGTTCTGAAACCTGGAAAAGAAAGAAATAAACTTGGCAGATGTAGCCGGTTTATGATTTATTCTGAGTTTGTAGCCTGATCCAAACGTCACTGAAGTCTACAGAAATCTTTGGGGGGATTTCAAAAGGAATCTCATCAGGCTCTTGATTAATATGCTGGGGAGTTGGGGGGGGGGGCACATGTCTGGGGCCAAGGGAGTCTTGCAGATCTAATCCTTTTTTTTCCAGGGTTTGCATTCTCTTGGTGTACATCCTTTCATGCAAGTCTCTCAGTGTTCCCTGAACCATATGTATTTGGATTAAAAGGTAATATGAGAAGCACTAGGAAAAGCTGGAGCCAAGTCCCATTTTATTGCAGGAAGGCCTCGAAGTGATGTGAGGAGGGACAGCCTGTCTGACATCTGGGGCTGTGGGAACATTGCTTAGTGGTTGCAATAGAGATGGGGGTTTCTTGTCAGTCCTGTTTCCCTCGTGTCCAAACTCTCGTACTCATGTGCCAACTCTGAGCAAATTCGGGGGTGGAAAGGAAATGGGGGACGAAGGAGGAGAGATTTGCATTGTGTCATCTCCTAGCACGAGCCCCACTGCAAAGGATGCTCAGCAGGCAGGCGTCTCGTCTCAGGGTGCGGGTGGACCGAGGTGAGTCGCAAAGCCTTGTGCTCTCGTGTACTTTGGAACTCGGTTTCATGAGGCAGCGTAAGTGTGTGACTTTAATCAAGCCGATTAAGCTTGCTGAAGCATCTGGAAATAAAGATGAGTAATAATTGTAGCAGAATTTAGCATGTGGCATCTTTTAACTTTACAGTTATCTGCAATGTTTTCTAGACTGGAAAATTTCCAGATTTTTCTAGGATGGGAAAGGGCACTACATGATGTATGGAAAGGAAACAGGCTTTGCATCTTGATTTATTCCTAATCTTATTATTGTGTGACAGGATCAGTTATCTCTCAAGGGGTGGTATTAATTAATGTTTACAAAATATGTGCAGTTCTTGGGGAAAAATGCATCACAAAACTGTGTTATTACTTGAGCTATTTATTAGATGGCACCCGAGATGTGAAACCTCCTGCTTGTAACTGTCTGTGACCGTGTTTCAGTGTGAGCTTTCAAACTACTTTTGGAAAAGCTTGTCTTTTAAAACCTTATTATTTTTCTTCCCCCCCCCCCCCCCCCAAAGTGGGAGGGAATCACAGATGATCTTTCACATGATTCTTCCAACACTCAGTCATTCATCAGCAGAGACTTAAAGATAATAAACTTTTTGTTTCAGGCAATTACTTAATCTCGACAAACTCCTGTGTTAAGCAGGGCTATTAACTGAGCAGGCCATAAATCAGCGTGTTGCCAGGTGGGTGAGTCTCCTGAACTGCAATCACTCTTCAGGACCTTCCAGAGACCCCTTACAGTCTTAAGCACCCTCATTACACAAGCAGCATGCTAACAACCAGCACTTTGCATGAGCTGCCCGGAGAATCCGCTGCAAACTGCACTGGGACCATTTTTAACACCAGTCGGAAAATTTTCATACCAAGGCAGGATGATACATGGGAGTTATTAGCCTGCACCAAAACCACAGCTGGGTAAAACAGATAACTTCCTCACCCCTCTCCTCGTCAGACCTTCTGCTTAGTTAAGGAGCAGCAGGCTGCCTTATGCTTGGTTAAAAGCCAGCTCGTGCAGTATCCTCTTAGTTTTTATGGACCAGGAGTGCTTTAGGGACTGATGTCCTGAACCATGAAAGCTCCCAAAACTCTTCTTTGAAGGCTACTGAGATGCTTATCACCTGGCTATAAGTGCAAGAAAAAAATACCCAGCCCTGCAATTTTATCATGACTAGTGGAAAGCAGACATCTTTGCTTCCATTTCCAGAAAGAAGTTTGGTCAAAATGCACAGCAGACTGCACGGGGTTTTTCCAGACTCGATATGTTCAATTTTACAAATAATATAAACAGACCTTTCATACGAAGGGGAAATTTTTCAAACCATTGCCTATAGGAACAGTTTGATTTCAGTTTGTTTTAGTGCCTGGAGGAGCATATGCATAAAGAAAGCAAACTCACTCCTGTGGTTTGGATTGGAAAGGCTAGAAATGCCAGCACTGCATTTGAAGCACAGCCTTGTCCTGAAAGATTGAGAAAGTCTTTGTAGCGCGAGGGGGTACGGGTGTCCCCGCGATGGCAGCAGGCAGCCCTGCAACGGGGGAGACCGTTCAGGTAGGTCTGTGCTCAGGGCGGGCTGGCGTGCCCTTTCTTGTTGGCGCTGGCACCTGAGCTTTCATGGGATTGAGACATCTGCTTGGGAGTTTTTCTTCTGCAAGGCGGCTTTCCAGCTCCTGCAGGTTGTGCCGGCTCCTTGAGCAGACAGCTCGTGGTGCACTACCCGATGGATTTGGGGAAATGTATTTCGTTTGCAATGGCCAGTCAGCCCAGCTACTCCATACACGTAGTTTGTCCAACACTAGAAGCCCCCCAGGACCAGCACCTGGGAAGCTGGGCTGTGAGCATAAAGCTCACCCAGGTAAGCACCAGCCCTTGGGAAGGGGTAAGTTATCGTTCATCGGGACAAGCTCCTTGGTCCAGTCAGCCCTGCAGCTGCACAGAAACAGCCTGGCCACCATAACGGAGAGTGCCGTGACGTGAGGACAAGTGGCCAAGGGAGGTCAGGACTTCTGCTTTCAGTGGCAGCCTGGCCTGGAAGTGGTTGCTGAACAGCAGCCTAAGGGCCTTTGCTTATTTGTGCACCAGCGATCTCATGGTAAACTGGTTCAGGGAGTTGATCCAGCCAAAACCCCATGCAATAAACTTTTTGGTGATTAGTTTTCAACTGGATGAACTCCCTGAGCTGGCTCAGTGTGTGATTGTGTGAGTGCCAGTGCTACCTCCAGGGAGGGGTGTGAATGCGTGGCTGGGGGCGTGAGGCAGGGTCGATTTGAATGCTAAAAGGCATCCCCATCTATAGACCTGCTCCGAGGGCTGCAGCTTGGGATGACGCTCCTCAATGAGCTTTCATTTGCATGAGTGGAAGGAGCACGGTCAGGGCTCTGCTAGATTTGCTGTTGGATGAGAAGTGTCTTGCAGAGAGCACTGCATGATAGCTGATGCGCTTTCCCTCCTTTTTCATTCACCAGTTTTGCCCTTTCGTGCTTAAGCACTCTTGTTGTCTCCAGTCTGAGGCTGCTGAACTTTGCCATCTGTCTGCATCTCACCACCGGAGATCCTGGGCTTGGTCGTGTCAGATGCAACTGAGGGCATCAGTGTCCTCTGGTGCTCCTGCTGCCTCCTGGTCATAAACACCAATTAGTGCTTTCTCCCATAATGCCTCCATCTAATGGCAAATTACAATTTAGCCTTGTATCATAGGCGATCTGAAGTAGTTGCACTTTTGAGAGCCAAGGAAAAGTTTCCTCAGACGTAAAATCAAGTTCCTGGGAGCATCTGAGCCATATGGAGCAGCACGTTCTGCTGCCTATGGACTCACGCTCTGGTTCTCTGCTCCCCGGGGTCCCTGCCACAGGTGGCAGGACCTGTGTCAGGACGTCATTTGAACATGCATCAAATGCATTTCTCTCTCCTGGGGGTACCCAGAAAAAGAAACATCTTGAGGACTTCTGGGGTCTCTCACAGCCAGGTATTGGGGACCGTGGGAGAAAGGCAGGGGATATTGGGGAATGCTCCAGGCACTCAGCAGTCAGCTGAGGTTCACACAGTCCCTTTTCACCAGTCGTTTCAAGCGATGTGGCTCCCACTGTGAAATGAGCTTTAATGTGAAATACACGGGGGAATGAAAGAGTTTGCCATTCATTATCCTGGTCCTAGAGCAGTCAGTGGCAAATCTCCTTGGCCCGTTTTTTTTGGAAATTGCTGCATCAGTGGGAGATGCAGGCGGTTGCTGAATCCAGGATGCTACTGGCTTCCCAGGAAGCAGTATGATAACAACTTGGAGAAAACTTCTCCCCTTAAACCTGTAGGCATTTTTTCTTCCGTGAACGTGTCTTTCTTGAGGGATCTGTAAGTTTGCATAGATGTTTTTGACGTACTGAATTTTCTCCTGCTGCCCGTCCAGGCAGGCACAAGCTGAACCACCATCTGGTCTGCCCCCACCTCCCTGCCTGCCCCTCGCGCGCTGGGATTTCTTCCTCACTGGTTGGGCTTTTTTTTTTTTTTTTTTTGTGTGTGTTCTTTTTCTTCTTTCCATTCTCTGGCAGCAGCTGTTGGGAGAACAAGCCCCAAAATCCATCTGGCCCTTCGAGCTTATCGGGCTGTGTCTTTTCTCGACAAAGCGGCAGTAGCCGCGCTTTCATACAAGAGTTACATTATATAACAGCAACTTGCTCCAAAAGCAAACTGCCTTTTATTAGCTTGTGCTGCCTTTCTCCCTTTAGAATTGCAGCCACAGCCGAACCACAATGTAGCCTCAGATCTGAGTCAGTCTAGAGGGCTGCTTTTCTCTTTTTCTTCTTTTCTTTTTTTTTTTTTTCCTTTTTTTTTCTTTCCCTCCTCTGCTTTCTGGAGGAGTTGGCACAATCCTGTGTTATTAGGACATAAGCCAGCTTGTTCTAGTGGAATTTCCTGTCTGATTTTAATTTCCCCCTCATTTTTTTTTCCCCCCTCAAAGTGAGACAGAAAAGCTTTTTAATTGCACTGCCGTAGGTTGGCCTTTCGGGATATTATTATTCTTATTAAGTACTTCCTGTTGGGAGGCGGCACATGAGTAGAAGTAACAAGGATCTCGGTGCAGTCGGGGCTTGTGGCCTCTTTGTTTGTTAATAACTGTCAGATTGGCAGCATCCTCAAAATACATCTTGGCCTGCCAGCCTGGCAATTAAGTGATTTTCAAGACTCTCAACATTTGCAGCTAAAGACCTGTGGAATT